>NC_072391.2:23060000-23383750 GCF_028885625.2 Pongo pygmaeus
AAATACCTAACCTAAGAAGATATACAGGAGGCGAATAAGTATATGAAAAGATGTGCAATGTCATTGCCATTAAGGAACTACAAATTAAAACACAATGAGTGGCTGGGTATGGTGGCTCATGCCTGTAATCCCAACACTTTGGGAGGCCAAGGTGGGAGGATTGCTTGAGCCCAGGAATATGAGGCCAGCTGGGGCAACATAGCGAGACCCTCATCTCAATTTAAAAACAATAACAACAACAATAGCTAACAATAGATACCACTACACACCTATTAAAATGGTCAAAACTCAAAACACCGACAACACTAAATGCTGGCAAGGATGTGGGGCAACAGGAAATGTCATTTATACTGGTAGAAATACAAAACGGTACAGCAACTTTGAAAGACAGTTTGGCAGTTTCTTACAAAACTAAACATATTCTTACCATATAATCCAGCAACTGTGCTTCATAGTATTTACCTCAAAAAGTGAAATTCAAAAACATACATCATTTACAATAGCTCCAAAAAAGGAAATACTTATGTATAAATTTAACAAAACATGCACAGGATCTGTATGCTGAAACCTGCAAAACACTGATAAAAAGAAGTAAAAGGAGAATTAAATAATGAAGAGATGTGAAGTGTCCATTGATTGGAAGACTCAATGTAATAAAGATGTGAAACCTTTCCAAATTGATCTATAGATTTAAAACATTTCCAACAAAATCCCAGCAGAGTGTTTTGGTATGTATAGACAAACTGATTCTTAAATTTATGTGGAAAAATAAAGGGACTAAAATAGTCAAAATAAAATTTGAAAAAGAAAAATGAAGTTAGAAGAATCACACTGTGTGATTTTAAGACTTTCTGTAAAAATACAGTTGTCAAGTTGATGTGGTATCAGTGAAAGGCTTGACATATAGATTGACAGAATGGAATGGAGTCAAGAAATCAACCCACGAAGATATGGACAATTGATTTTTGACAAAGATACAATTAAGTGGATAAAAAAATTTATTTTTTCCAATTACTGGAACCATTGGACATTTATATGTAAGACAATGAACTTGAACTAAGCCTCATATTTTTAAAAAATTAATGCAAAATGGACCATAGGTCTAAATGTTAAACATAAAACCATAAAAATTCTAGAAGAAAATATAGGAGAATATCTTCATGACCAAGGTTAGGCTAAGAGTCCTTAGAGATGATACCAAGAGCACAATCCATAAAAGAAAAATTGATACGTTGGATGTCATCAAAATTAAAACCTTTTTCTCTGTGAAAGACACTATAAAGAGAATAAAAAAAACAAGCCATGGACTTGGAGAAAATATTTGTAAATCACATATCTCACAAAATATATAAAGACCTCACAAAACTCAACAGTAAGAAATCAAACAACCAATTAAACAAATGGGTAAAAGACTTGAACAGACACTTCACCAAAGAGGATATACAAATGACAGGTATGCACATAAAGAAATGTTCAAGATCATTAGGCATTGGGGAAATGCAAATTAAAATTATAATGAGACACCACAACTACTTATAAGAATGGCTAAAATAAAAAAATACAGGCCAAGCACAGTGGCTCACACCTGTAATCCCAGCACTTTGGGAGGCTGAGGCAGGTGGATCACCTGAGGTCAGGAGTTTGAGACCAGCCTGGCCAACATGGTGAAACCCCGGCTCTACTAAAAATGTAAAAATTAGCCAGGTGTGGTGGCCTGCTCCTGTAATCCCAGCTAAATGGGAGGCTGAGGTGAGAGAATTGCTTGAACCCAGGAGGCAGAGGCTGCAGTGAGCTGAGATCACACCACTGTACAAAGTGTGACAAAGTGACACTCCATCTCAAAAATATATATATATAAGGACAATAATACCCAGTGGCTGGTTGATATGGTTTGGCTGTGTCCCCATTCAAATGTCATCCTGAATTATAGTTCCCACAATCCCCACATGTCATGGGAGGGATCTGGTGGGAGGTAACTGAATCATGGGGTCGAGTTTTCCCATGCTGTTCTCATGATAGTGAATAAGTCTCATGAGAACTGATGGTTTTATAAAGCTCATTTCCCCTACACATGCTCTCTTGCCTGCCGCCATGTAAGAAGTGCCTTTGCTCCTCCTTCACCTTCCACCATGATTGTGAGGCCTCCCCATCCATGTGGAACTGTGAGTTCATTAAACTTCTTTTTCTTTATAAATTACCCAGTCTCAGGTATTTCTTCATAGCAGTATGAAAATGGACTAATACACTGATGAAGAGGTGGAACAACTGGAATTATCACACATTGGTGAGGGATGCACAATGGCACAGCCACTGTGGAAAACAAAAGTTTGGCATTTTCTTATAAACTTGCACATATACTTTAAATATAATTCAGCAATCCACTCCTGGGCATTTACTGTAGAGAAATAAAAACTTATATTGACACAAAAACATTGACATAAATATTCACAGCATCTCTATTTATAATAGTCTGAGTGTGAAAACAGTGGGTAAATGGTTAAGCTGGTGTATCCATAGAATGGGATACTACTCGCAATAAAAGGAAATGACCTATTGCTACATCCAACAACTTGGATGAATCTTAAAGGCAGTGTGCTGAGTGAAGGAAGCAGTCTTGAAAGATTGCATACTGTATCATTCCATTTATAGGAGGAGCCTCAAAAGGACAAAACTATAGGAACAATGAAGAGATCAATAGTTGCCAGGGGTTACAACTGGGGGGAGGATTTGACCACAAGGAGACAGTCCAAAGAAATTTATTGAGTTGATGAAATTGCTGTTTTCTGATTGCAGTGATGTTTATATGAAAGTCAACAACTGTCAAAATTCATAGAAATGTATGCCCAAAATGTCCATTTTAATGTATATAAATTTAAAAATAAAATGTAAAATATTTTAAAAATACAATACCTATTTCTAATAAAAACACTTGGTAATTTATAAATACTGTTTTTTTTGAGACAGGGTCTTGCTCTGTCTCCCAGGTTGGAGTGCAGTAGTGCCATCACAGCTGATTGCAGCCTCAACCTCCCAGGTTCAAGCAATCCTCCTGCCTCAGCCTCCTGAGTAGCTGGGACTACAGGTGCACACCACCATGCCCAGCTAACTTTTTCATTTTGTTTTTAGTAGAAATAAGGTCTTGCTAAGTTGCTCAGGCTGGACTTAAACTCCTGAGCTCAAGTAATCCTTCCACCTTGGCCTCCCAAAGTGCTGGGATTACAGGTATGAGCCACCATGACCGGCCTTCTTGTGTTTATAAACACTGAAGCACTAGAAACTTGCTAAAGGCTCAAACCTAAGGATCTCTGATTTTTTTTTTTTTTTTTTTTGAGACAAAGTTTTGCTCTGATGCCCAAGCTGGCGTGTAGTAAGCAGATCATAGCTTACTGCAGCCTTGATCTCCTGGGCTCAAGTATTCCTCCCATCTTAGCTTCTCAAGTAGCTGAGACTACACGTGCACCATCACACTTGGCTGATCTTTTATTTTTTGTAGAGACAGGGTTCTCACTATGTTACTGAGGCTGGTCTCGAACTCCTGGGCTCATGCAATCCCCCTGCATCAGCCTCTCAAAGTGCTGGGACTACAGGTGTGAGCCACTGCACACAGACAAGGATCTCTGATTTTGTCTCCTGTTCTTAAACACACTCCACAGGTGTTATCATTCATGGCTTTGATTGTAATCTACACATCAATTATTCCCCAACATAAATCCCACCCTCCAAATCTCTCTCCTAAAATCCACACTGATATACTCAATTGCTATTTAATATTCCCATTTGATTGTTTCCAGGTGCCTCAAACTCAATGTATTCAAGTTGATGGGTTTTTTTTATTTGTTTGTTTTGTTTTGTTTTGTTTTTCCCAACAAATCTGTCACTTCTCTTGTTCAGTGACAGTAATACCAACCAAATTGCCTGAGCCAGTCATCTGGAAGTTGGTTCTTTGCTGTTATTATCCTCACTCATCCCTGAAGTAAGAGAACTAAGTCTTGGAGAAGCTAAGTAACTTTTCCCAAAGGTCAGCTAGTAAATTCTTTGAGCATTAAAATTCTTACCTCTGAGGCAATAAAATTCTTACCTTTGAGAGGACAGTAACCTCTTCCTCCCTGCCCCTTAACCCCTATCGGATCAATCATTAAGTCCTATTGATTCCAACTCCTCAATACCTTTCTGGACCCCAGATCCTAGAGTAAAAGGTAGTTTACAGATGTCTATGGCACCCTGGCACCCTGGCCTTTCCTGAAGCAGCACCGTCATGAAACTGCCATCTGTTCTCCTACCATCTGCAAATCTAAGTCGTGACTCTGGGTGGCTGCCTATTGTGTTTTACCCTGGAAATAGATCTGGCTCTTTCTCCACCTTCTATTTTTATTATCACATCAGATAATTTTGACTGTGGCTGCCTTAATCTGGAGTGTCAGAATCTGATTAAAAGTCCAGCCAGATTCTTAAGTGCAAACCGTATTTCAGAAGTGACTGGGTGGATCCTCCACCCCATCCCCATCTGTCCCAGCAGAGTGAGATCACCACATACCATTCATCCATTCCTCCGACTTGATACTGAACTCATAGGCTGTCGACCACAGTTGCTCATAAGGTACTTTGTTTGTCAGCATGGTCTGCAGAAGAGGGTAAGTACTCTTCTCCTTTTCCAATAGCTCTTCCTCCTTATTGATCAACTGCAAGGCAAAAGGAGATGCTGTTTATGGGATGGGTTGTTCTCCTAAGCCCTCGAAGACACCAGGGCAAATTCCTCAGTGCCTTGAAAACCAAGTGGAGGGAAATGCTTATTCATCTGGAGGGTAAGAGAGGAAACTAAAGCATGAACTCAAGCAAGAATGTCCCTCTGCCACCTCCAAGGACCTTGGCAGCTGAGGTCTGTCTGGTTGAAACTGTAGGATAATCAGCTACTTGCCCTATCATCTCTGTTTCCACTCTATGACAGCCATATCTCCATTTTCATAATTTTCATATGTACTTTAGCTACATATATGATGTTACCTCCTTGTACTGACTTGCCTCAGAGGTAAGAATTTCAATGGTTAAAGAACTTACTAGCTGATCTTTGGGGATAGTTACTTAGCTTCTCCAAGACTTAGTTCTCTTACTTCAGGGATAAGTGAGGATAATAACAGTACCTAATCCAAAGATGTGTTACAGGCATTAAGTGAAATATTACATATGAAGCTCTTGACCATTGCTAAGCACATAATAAATGCTCAATATATGTGAACAATTACCTCACTATAATTTCTTCTTTGGGTGCTCAGTAACTAATAAAGGGAAAAGTCTGGTGTCATGAAGGGATACGGGAAAAGGTAGTTGAAAGTACCAGTGATCCAGGTGTGGTGGTTCACGCCTGTAATCCCAGCACTTTGGGAGATTGAGGCAGGTGGATCACTTGGGGTCAGGAGTTCAAGACCAGCCTGGCCAACATGGCAAAACTCTCTCTCTATTAAAAATACAAAAAATGAGCTGGGCATGGTGGCACACACCTGTAATCCCAGCTACTTGGAAGGCTGAGGCAGGAGAATCACTTGAACACAGGAGGTGGAGGTTGCAGTGAGATGAGGTCACATTACTGCACTCCAGCCTGGGCAACAGAGTGAGACCTTGTCTCAAAAAAAAAAAAGAAAAGAAAAAAGAAAGTACCAATGAAAGAACTGGCCAATGAGTTAACCAATACTATCCACCTAGTAGATGCTATTAGGAAATAGGAAATTCACAACCAAGGATCAGAACCAATAGACCAGTACAGCGTCATAAGTCCCCATCTCAAGATCCCAAACCTCAAACTCTGCAAACGCCTGATTTAGGTTCTTCGAAAGCTCATTAAGCTTTTCAACATTGTGCTTCATTTCTTCTGCAGTCATCACTTCGCGCTTCCTAAAACTTTCCAGTTCTCTGTGGTAGCCCTCAAGTCTCGACTCAAATTCTGAGCATCTGAAAATAAAGACAGCCTGGTCACCTTTGGACTTTGCATTTTGTGCACTTTCAAAACATCAGCACTGCTTGCCCATATTTACGCCTGCAGAGAATTCGATCAGTTACCTGCAGATTTCCTCCCCCAATCCTCCCCACTCCATCTTTCTCTCTCTCTCTCAAGATAAATGAAGATGAAAAAATAAGTTAAACTACCTATAAGACCACCTCCCAGAAATGGAGCTGTTGTGAGCCTATTGGTGGTTAAACATTTCCAGGTATTTTCCTGTACAGGTAAATACGTATAAGATATATGTACACATATACATACTGTTTATTCATTCAGCCATTAGACATTTATTATTGAGTGCCTAATATATTCTATAACTGCCTTAGGCATCAGGAATATATTTGTGAAGTATGCTATTAAGTTCTCTACCTTCATGGAGCTTGTATTTTAACTGAGGGAGACCTAGACAATAGACATGGATGGATGGATGGATGGATGGATAGATGGATGGATGGATGAATGGATGGATGGTTGGATGAACGGATGAATAGATCCATAGACAGGACAAACAATAAAATAGTTCTGTTAGTAATAAATGCTCTGAAGAAAATAAAATAGGGCAGAATGACTAGCAGACGGAAGTGGAGGGCTACTGTAGCTAGAGTGATCAGCAGAGACCTTTCCAGAGATTTATCGACTTCATCCATATTATCAACAAACCAGGTCTCAGTGAGAACTGCTCCCTTTTTCTAATGAGGTAGAATAATATAGTGTGAAGTGGACAGGGTCTTGAGACAAACAAGCTAGCTTCAAATTCCCACCTTGCCACTTAGTAGCTATGTAGTCTTGGGAAAGTCACTTAAACTATCTGTGCCTTGGGTAGATAAAACAAGGATAGAAAAAATACCAGCTCAATAGTTAAAGTCAACGAGAACAACAACAACAAAAAAAGCTCAGAATTGAGCCTGGTATACAATAGTCAATACATAAGTGTTTGCTCACATTCACTAAAATGTAAACTCTATAAATACAGTTGATTTTTAGTTATTTATTTATTTTTACCCAGCTCTGTTCAAGGAAATAAATATGTTTCTTGTTTCCTTAATTCCTTGTTGTGTCTTCAGCAGTTAGACCATCTGATGCACAGCAAATAATCAATACTCTTTGAACAAATAAGGGAACTTTTAATTGAGATCAGCTATAGTGACATTTCATAAATTTGGTTATCCTAAGAATGCTTAATTCTGTTATGGCAGTTTTAATGTTGCTTTTTTCTTAAACACGATTTAGAGAATTAATTTTCAAGTGGTTTGAGTCTCTCTCTCTCTCTCTCTCTCTCTTTCTCTCTCTCTTTTCTTTCTGGAGTGCAGTGGCACAATCTTGGCTCATTGCAACCTCTGCCTCCCGGTTTCAAGTTTCTCCAGCCTCAGCCTCCCAAGTAGCTGAGATTATAGGTGCCCGCCACCACGCCCAGCTAATTTTTGTATTTTTCATAGAGATGCAGTTTCACCATGTTGGCCAGGCTAGTCTCAAACTCCTGACCTCAGGTGATTCACCCACCTTGGCCTCCCAAAGTGCTGGGATTACAAGCATGAGCCACATATTCCGGCCTCCATTCCTTTTCTCAGCTTTTTATTTTTGTTTTGTAATAAGCTGTAATTTTAGACTCTGGTCAGTGTTCATTTTCAAGAATATCCTTAGTGTAAAAATGTTTCATTCATTCACTCATTAAAATGGTGAACATCCACTATAAGCAAGGAACCATGTTCTATCTGAATCCTTAGGCTTTGGTGAAACACAATGTCGGGTGCTCTCCCTAAGTAAGACATCTTCCCTTCTTCCTCCAGGGTGCCAAAGTGTTTTCCTTTGCCCTTTTATGGCAGAGAGCAGCAGCTCACATCCCTGAGTCAACCATCGTGTAAATTTCATATAACTTCCAAAACCACGGAACCTACCACTGAGTTGGATGAAATGATGGGGGAGAGAGGCAACGCTTATTATTCTTCTGTTGCACATGCAATTAGGTGCTGCTAAGTGCCTTTTCACATCATTAAATTCTTTTTGAAGCTCCAAATACTATACTCACATAGAAATCTCTGATGAAAGCAGTTTTGAATTCCTCCCAGAGGGCAACTGCATGTAAGCTCAGTGATTACCTTAAAATATTACTATTATTATTGTCTCTAATTTCTTATAATTGCTAAGTACATTATAGTTTCCAAAGTACTATCATGTCCCCGCAACACACACACATACAAACAACTGTTCCTCGACTTACAATGGGGTTACATCCCTATAAACCTATTGTAATTTGAAAATACTGGAAATTAAAAATTCATTTAATACACCTAACCTACTGAACATCAGAGCTTTGCCTAGCCTACCTTAAATGCACTCAGAACACTCACATTAGTCCACAGTTATCATCTAAGACAAAGCCTGTTTTATAATAAAGTGTTGACTATCCCATGTAACTTATTGTATACTGTACTGAAAGTGAAAAACAGAATGGTTGTATGGGTACTCAAAGTATCACTTTCACACCATCAGAAAGTCAAAGAATCATAAGTTGAACCATTGTAAGTCAGTGACCAGCTGTGTGTATGTGTGTGTGTATATATGTAAATTCCATAAATGTTTCACATAAATAAATTCCAATACATATATATCCCAATATATTATATTCCATAGAATAATACAATCATTAGCAAATGGTAGGCACTCAGGAAATTAGGTTGAATAAGAGTTGTATTTGTGGGACCATTTAGAGCATAAGGGGAGAATGCTGGCAGGAAATAGAATTCACTCCCATGTTCAAAGAAAGACACTTTAAGGATTACTTGTAGGGGTGAGATATGGATAGGATTATAGGAACAAATAGCAGACAGTGAGGCACCCAGAGACTAGCATCAGAGGGAAGCCATTAAGACTCCCCGGCTGGGGACAATGGAAAACTGGAACCATGGAGGAGGCACTGACATCAGAAGGATGCAGCTACTGCCTCTGAGCCCCAGGGCCAGGCAGGGAGGGAGAGGAGGAAAAGCTCGCTAGCTACTCTCCCACCTCCTGCAGGGCTCCATGGACAGGATCCAGCTCGGATCCAACAGACAAGAGAATCCAACACTGCAGATTGGGCATCACCTTCCAGGCGCAGAGCCGGAGGGTGGGGTAGGGACAGCAAATGGAGAATAATCAGCAAGGAACCCCAAAATCATTAATGTGGACTGGGAAAATAAAGCCAGGTTTCTTGCAGAGGAAGCAAGATTGTTTTCACACGAGATGGATGGATGCATGAATATGGCTTAATCCACCTCACAGGCTGTTCTCAGGATTAATGCAACATGATGGATGTAAGGATTTAAAGGTTCACTGAAGAGAGGGCTGCGTCCAGGGCTGCCCTGCTGAGCCTCTTCTAGAGCCGCCCTCTGCTGGCCCCTGCTGTTAAGAGCTGGGGAACCAGTGAATGAGATTAAGCTGAGAGTCACCCCTCAGGAGACAAGAACACTCTCCTCCTCTCATCATAAATGACAATTGTTCCCATTCCTCACAGAGCCACCCCTCACTCCTCCTAACTTCAACAGCATTTACTGTCTCTAATTGGTCTTGTGGTAATATTCTAAAATCATGCATGCAAAATTGATGGCTTGGGAGTTGAGAAGCATTTTTCTCCCCACAGAGGTCCCTGTTCAAAGGGAGAAGGAAGCTGATAGTTTTGGAATTCCTACCACATGCTGTTTACCACCTAAGCACAATCTCAGATCATCTCATTTCATCCTTCAGCACCATGAGGGAGGGACTGATTCTATCCCGTTCTCCAGATGAGGGGCACAGAGGCTCACAAAGATGAAGGAGCTTGCTTCTAGTTTATTTATCTAACAAAAAAAGTGATTTTGCCACCCAAGTCGTAAGTTTACTTATATAACAAACCTGCACATGTACTCCTGAACCTAAAATAAAAGTTAAACTATATTAAAAAGCAAATACAGAAATTGCTGGGGGAAAATGATTTTACTTTCTGGTTAGACATAAAAAAGTGGTAGATACATAGAGTGGATACTACTCAGCCATAAAAAGAATGAATTAACGGCATCTGCATGGATTGGAGACTATTATTCTTTTTTTTTTTTTTTTTTTGAGACAGAATCTTGCTCTGTCACCAGGCTGGTTTCAGCATGTTGGTCAGGATGGTCTCGATCTCTTGACCTCATGATCCGCCCGCCTTGGCCTCCCAAAGTGCTGAGATTACAGGCATGAGCCACTACGCCCAGCCAGGAGACTATTATTCTAAGTGAAGTAACTCAGGAATGGAAAACCAAACATCGTATGTTCTCACTCATAAGTGGGAGCTAAACTATGAGGATGCAAAGGCATAAGAATGATACAATGGACTTTGGGGACTCCAGGGAAAGGGTGGGAGGGGGGTGAGGGATACAAGACTACAAATTGGGTTCAGTGTATACTGCTCAGGTGATGGGTACATGAAAATCTCAGAAATCACCACTAAAGAACTTACTCATGTAACCAAATACCACCTGTTTCCCAAAAACCTATGGAAAAAAAATCAGTTCCATAGAAGAGGGTGTAGAGGGTGTGTGTGGGGGGAGGTGGGAGGCAGGGTGGGGGAGTTGGGAGGTATATGGGAATTCTTTGTACTTTCTGCTCAATTTTGCTGTGAATCTAAAACTGCTCTAAAACATAGTCTATTAATTTAAAAAGAAATCAATTCCTTCCATCAGGCTAAGTTCTGGGCTCCAGGGCCAGTATCCGTTAAGGTGGAGGCAGGAAAATACACACACACTCACAAACACACACATTCACAAACACACACACACAAATTTTTTGCACTCCCTGGGGAGCACACTTAGGCCACATTTTCCAGGTAGCAACTACATGGGTTGACCCTTCAGCCAAAACTCTCCCATTTGGTGTAGAAATCCCTGCTTTTATCTATTCTTGTCCTTTCTTGTAAGTATTTGCAGGAATTGTGGCAGCTCAAGTTGGGAGTGGGAGTTTCTTATGTGAAGGGGACAGGGTAATTGATATGAATCTGCAGGTCACAATCAAAACATGAACCTGAAATGGGGGTGTGTGTGTGTGTGTGTGTGTATGTGTGTGTGTAAAACCATGTCCATGGCACTGGCCCACTTTACTTGACATTATTGGATTTGTCAGTATGTCTATATTTTCTATGTCGCTGGATTAAAATCCTTATTTAGCAGCCAAACACACATATATGTCTAGAATAGAGCATAGCACATCATGGAAATCCACAATAAATACCAACTGAATTGACAAATAATGAATGAATAAGTGATTACAGCCACATTAGCTCTGAACAAGACCAGCTGCAAAATAGGCAATTTCTCAGCCCCCCTGCCATGCCTTTATTATCTCTGTCTTGATATCTTACAGATCTGTTGTCTCCAATGTAAGGCTGACAATTTCACTATTATTATTGGGGAGGCTGTTATAATATGCCACTAGTTTTGCCTTTTTCTCTCTGCACCACCAAATTCCAATTATTCAAGGCAGGAAGGGAAGACATTAGCAGAGGTTATTACAGTGAAGCAGTCTTAAAGAAAACATCCCTCAGTGGGAAACCAAAGGAAATGCCTTCTCCACCAATTGTTTTCAGACTTTGCCCACACATTGCCATGGAGTGGGGTGGGGGATGGCTTAGACAGAACCAGGAATCTGCAGCATGGGTGAAGAAGTCAGGTCTCATTTCCAAAACAATCCCAGACTCTCCCAGTACCTTTTAATCAGATCCATTTCTGCCTGATCCCTCTTGTGAAGGAGCAAGTTCCGGCTGTTTTCAAAGATATCTTCAATCTGGTCTGGCCAGAGGAACAGAGTGCTGTTCAATTTGATGTCCTCATCTGCAAAACACATACTGTCTGCTCCAGGACACTGTTTAGCATAGGTCGGGTCAGCATGTGGCGAATTAATTAGACAGAACAAGAGGTCAACAGGAGTGGTGTGGGGGTGGCAATGAACACATGGATGAGTGACAGGGACGTTTGTTGAGCACTTACTAAGGGCCAGGCTAGAAGGTAGATGATATTATCATCCTTGTTTGCACAGATGGCAAACACAGCCATTGAGCCTAGTGGTCAAGGTTACACTGCTAGAAGGCAGCAGGGAGGAATTCAAATCCAGGTTTAATTCCAAAGCCTACATTCTAACCTCTCTGCTTGACTGCCTTCCTAGGCTAGGTCTGAGTCAAGTCAGAAACCCAGGTTGATGTTCTGGTTCCACAGTTCAAACTATTTCACTTCATCTGCATGTCGGTTTCCCTTTAGGTTAAATGGCAGTCATGGTATCAAAGCCAAATGCCCTACCCATTTTCTGACTCTGGTCAATTAAAATGTCCACCCTGGATTTCCTTTGTGAATTTCGGGAGGCAGAGCCCACAGTGAGAGTCCACGGTGTATCCAGGGGTCGAGGGCACAGTTCGTGAACATGCAGGTGGATGGTTAGGGAACCACTTTTCACTCCCGGTCCCCATCTCTCCCTCCCATCAACCTCCCCCTGACATCCATACATTGTGAACACCAAGTAATTCACAGGTATTTTCAGATAGAAAATGGCTTATCGAGAGGTTATTAACTTTTCCTTCAGAATCTGCTTCTCACTTTAAAAATCTAACTTGGCCCAACAAACTTTCAAGGAGCCCCGACTATTTTTTTCCTTTTACAATATGCAGGAGCATGAAGTAAAGCGTCTCAGCCTCTTCAAAAGTGGGATTGATGAAGATTACAGATGGAGGGCTGGGGGCTGTGGCTCATGCCTATAATCCCAGTACATTGGGAGGTCGAGGCAGGCAGATCACTTGAGGCCAGGAGTTCAAGACTAGCCTGGCCAACATGGAGAAACCTTGTCTCTACTGAAAATACAAAAATTAGTTGGGCGTGGTGGCGCGTGCCTATAATTCCAGCTACTTGGGAGGCTGAGGCACGAGAACTGATGGACCCTGAGAGGCAGAGGTTGCGGTGAACCAAGGGTGGCACTGCACTACAGCCTGGGTGACAGAGCAAGACTCTGTCTCGACAAAAAAAAAAAAAGAAAAATATTACAGATAGGTAAAATCTACTCATTTAAAAAAATGATTCTGCATTTGGAAGTGACTTTTCCGGGAACACCAGACACAGATGCCAAGACAGGGATCTAAGAACTGGAGGTCGGCCAGGTGCCATGGCTCACGCTTGTAATCCCAGCACTTGGGAGGCTGAGGCGGGCGGATCATGAAGTCAAGAGATAGAGACCATCCTGGCCAACATGGTGAAACCCCGTCTCTACTAAAAATACAAAAATTAGCTGGGCGTGGTGGCACGTGCCTGTAGTCCCAGCTACTTGGGAGGCTGAGGCAGGAGAATTGCTTGAACCCGGGAGGCGGAAGTTACAGTGAGCTGAGATCATGCCACTGCACTCCAACCTGGTGACAGAGTAAGACTCTATCTAAAAAAAAAAAAAAAAAAAAAGAACTGGAAGTCAAGTATCTATCTATGTCTCCTTTGTGTCTAATAAGATTCCTTTTGTGTAATTCAAATTACTGTGGATATGAGTATAAAATTCGTGCCTCTAACATATGGGGGCACTTGAAAGGCAGCTCTCCTGATATTTAGTGGTAGAATTCATATAACTATCCTTTTGCTCAACACTTTACCCCTAAATATATAAATACATATAGACTATTTGAAATGTTATATATACAAATATAAAATATACATATAGGTATGCATTTTGATGGTCACACATGGCATTGCACTTACACGGCAAGTCTGCATAGTCCATCAGGAACTCCAGCCGTTCACTTGCGTCTCTAAGTTGCCTCCTGAGTTTGAACACAGTGACAGCACTGGATTTCTTTAGGAATTCAATGAGGAGTACCAGTTCCTTAGTGTTGGCAGGAACCTCACTGACTTTGTCTGCAATGTGGCTGTACTGATTACAAATGCTACAGAAAAGAAACAGCCATTGTTATCATCATCATCATCACCATCATCACCATCTAAAATGACTTTCTTGTAAGACTCCATGCTCAAAATACATAATTCCTATTTGAAAAAAAAGAAATTTTTTTTTTAAATTTTTTCCCTGCCTGCAAATCCTTGATGGATAATATTCACATGTACACTAAACTCCAGGAATAATAGCAGTTGTAATGATAATAATACCTGTTATGTATTAAGCCATTATGAAGTGCCATACCCCATTCTAATCATTTACATAGATTAACTCATTTAATCCTCACAACAATTCTAAGAGGTAGATACTACTATTATCTATACTTTATAATGGAAGAAAGTGACTCTGAGTAACATTATCGAAAGCAACATGGTATGTAGGTGTCAGAGCCAAGATCTAAACCTGGGTTAATTGACTCCAAAGCTCATACTCTTAACAAATACACCATACTACCTCTCATACACAGAACCTAGATTTAGACCAAAACACCACCACCACCAGCAGCAATTCCTCACACTTTGTGTTGAAATAGAGCACTAAATTAATTTTTAATCTTTTTTTTTTTTTTTTGAGACAGAGTCTTGCTCTGTCACCCAGGCTGGATTACAGTGGTGTGATATCTCAGCTCACTGCAAACTCTGCTTCCCGGGCTCAAGCAATTCTCCTGCCTCAGCCTCCCGAGTAGCTGGGATTAAAGGTGCCTGCCACCATACCTGGCTAATTTTTGTATTTTAAGTAGAGATGGGGTTTTGCCATGTTGGCCAGGCTGGTCTTGAACTCCTGACCTCAGGTGATCTGCCTGCCTTGGCCTCCTAAAGTGCTGGGATTACAAGCATGAGTCACCACACCTGGCCTTAATCATTGCTTTTAACAGAACAACAGTAAGTTTATCCCCATGGGCTACAGGTAATCCCTCGTGGCAGAGAAAATGTTCCATTACTGGGACTACCAGGTCTAACTGGCCACTTTTCAAACATAAGACTGAAAAATGATGTTATTATACAGATAATTTGAATATGCTCTAATTTATGCAAAGGCAAATGACTGACGGTCTTGGCATCTTAACTACAATTAGAAGCAAATTATCCGCAGTACGTCCACTCCTAGCACAGAGTGGCCCTCAACAAATGTTAGCAATGATATCACATTTTTGTTATTATTACTTGATCATGACTTTTTTTTTTTTCTTTTTTGAGATGGAGTCTTGCTCTGTCACCCAGGCTGGTATGCAGTGGCGTGATCTCAGCTTACCACAACCTCCGCCTCCCAGGTTCAAGCAATTCTCTGCCTCAGCCTCCCTAGTAGCTGGGATTACAGGCACCGCCCACCCCCCCACCCCACAACCACACCCGGCTAATTTTTGTATTTTTAGTAGAGACGGGGTTTCACCATCTTGACCAGACTGGTCTTGAACTCCTGACCTCACGATCCACCCGCCTCGGCCTCCCAAAGTGCTGGGATTACAGGCGTCAGCCACTACGCCCAGCCCTGTTGATATTATTTTTAAGGCAGACAGAAACTTCAGAAGTCAGCCACCAACCTGGAGTTCAGCTGCCAACCTGGGGTGTCTGCATTCTTAGATATTCCTAGGTTCAGAATGAGGCTCTTATTTTCACTTATATTAAAAAGACCTAAAGACATTATACATTTATTTGGATAAGGATGAATGCACTGATCAACTAAGGCACCATGTTGCTTTGATTTGACAGGAACAAATGGATGACTGCTTAAGGGAAAAAAATGCATGGCTCAAACTTTCCAAAGAAAGTCTCCAAGTAGGCCTGGTGTGGTGGCTCACACCTGTAATCCCAGCAGTTTGGGAAGCTGAAGTGGGAGGATTGCTTGAGCTGGGGAGTTTGAGACCAGCCTGGGCAACATGGCAAAACTCCATCACTACAAAAAATGCAAAAATTAGCCAGGTGTAGTGGTGAGCATCTGTAGTCCCAGCTACTTCGGGGGCTGAGGCAGGAGGATGGCTTGAGCCCAGGAGGTCGAGGCTGCAGTAAGCTTTGATCATGCCACTGCACTCCAGTCTGGGCAACAGAGTAAGACTCTGTCTCAATTTTTAAAAAAGTGTCCGAGTAGTGTGAAGGCTGAAAACCTTTTGCTGTCCTCGTCCCAAACCCATATCCTATAGGCAAAGAAACTGAAGATCCAGGCTAGGTGCGGTGGCTCACACCTGTAATCTTAGCACTTTGGGAGGCCAAGGCAGGCGGATCACCTGAGGTCAGGAGTTTGAGACTAGGCTGACCAACATGGTGAAACCCTGTCTCTACTAAAAATACAAAACATTAGCCTGGTGTGGTGGCACACGCCTGTAATGCCAGCTACTCGGGAGGCCGAGGCTGGTGAATCACTTGAATCTGGGAGGAAGAGGTTGCAGTGAGCAAAGATCACGCCACTGCACTCCAGCCTGAACAACAGAGCGAGACTCTGTCTCAAAAAAAAAAAAAAAAAAAAAAAAAAAAAAAGAAAAGAAAAGAAAACAGAAAAAAAAAGAAAAGAAAAAGAGAAACTGAAGATCCAAGAGGCAAGGCCAGCTATTCTGGCTCCAAAACCAAGAATCTGACTTCTTCATCAATGAATGAGAAAGCTGCTTGCACATGGATTTTGAGGTCAAAATGGGTTAATTCCCAGATATGCCACTGCCTAACCTGTCAGAGTCTCAGTGTCTTCATCAACACAATGGGGAAGATAATGAACAACCTCTTAGGGCTGTTATGAGTTCCTGATTAGATCTATTCTGTGCAGGGTACTTATATGGTGCCTAGATTATACCATGTGCTGGGAAGATGGTCACTAGTATTATTATTAATTTGCTGATGATTTTCTGATATGTATTTTGTAAAACTTAGAGTACTATAAAATGCTAAAATTACACATATATGAATAATATAGTACACAATATAATATTAATAGCGGTGATTATTACTAAATCATTTTATTTTACATTTATTTATTTTGAAGTAGGGTCTTGCTCTGTGGCCCAGGCTGGAGTGCAGCGCCTCAATCGTAACTCACTGCAGCCTTGACCTCCTGAGCTCAAGTGATCCTCCTGCCTCAACTTGTACATCTCTCTCTTTTTTTTTTCTTTTTTTTGAGACAGAGTCTTATTCTGATGCACAGGCTGGAGTGCAGTGGTGTGAACATGGTTCATTGCAGCCTCAACTTCTGGGGCTCAAGTGATCCTCTCGCCTCAGCCTCTTGAGTAGCTGGGACCACAGGCACATGAAACTATGCCTGGCTAATTTCTTAATTTTTATTTTTGTAGAGATGGTGTCTTCCCATGTTGCCCAGGCTGGTCTTGAACTCCTGGGCTCAAGCAATCCTCCTGCCTCCACCTCCCAAAGTAAACCCAATCTCATGCTGGGACTATAGACGTGAGCCATGGCACCTGGCCACTAAATCATTTTAGTTTATAGTTTAAAGTGCTTTGAGGAAGAGAGCTAGGATAACATGGAATAACCATTTTCTAACCTTCAAATAGAGACACAGTAGAAGGCAGTTGCCATCTCAGTCAAGCATTCATTACCTCTTTCTGTAACAACACCTATGTATTATCGGGGACCCCCACCCCTTTCAGTTCATGTGGTTTAGGTGGGGTTGACACCCACCCCAGAGAAGGGAACACCCAGCCAAATCTAAGCCATTCTCTTGGCCAGTGTTTGATTCAGTGTTCTACAAACAACCCAAGTCAGGCCAACCTCACATGGGCCAGGACTTTTCCCAGGATGATAGACAAAGAAACTTCTTGCCTCCTCTGGATAGGAAGCCGGGAGGATGTAAGCCTGGAGCTGTGGAAGCCCATAAACTGGAGATAACCTGTTAGAGAATGGAGCCAACGTGGAGGAAAGCCAAGCAGAGACAGGGGAATTGCATCCTAATTGCAGCATTGAGGGCCTGAAGCTAGAAACCCTAAACTTTTCAACATGTGGGCCACAAATTTCCTTTTCAACAAGCTAGTCTGTTTGAGCTTCTATCCATTACAACCAAAAACACCTTGTCTAACACGTAGTTATCAGTAAAATAAAGGCATAATATAGAGTTTAAGATTGAACCGTGGAAACAAACATGGTGGCTCACACCTGTAGTCCCAAGAGACTTAGGAGGCTGAGGCAGGGGGATCACTTGAGCCCAGGAGGTCAAGGCTGCCATGAGCTATGATCACACCACTTCTGCACGCCAGCCTAGGGGACAGAACAAGACCATGTCTCTAAAAAAAGAAAGAAAAATGATATGCAAATACAGGCAGGAGGATCGCTTGAATCTAGGAATTTGAGGCTACAGTGCACTATGACTGTACCTGTGAATAGCCACTACAATCTAGCTTGGACAACATAGCAAGACCCTGTCTCTGAAAACAATTAGAAAATTAGCCAGCCATGATGGTGAATGCCTATAGTTCTAGCTACTCAGGAGGCTGAGGCAAAAGGATTGCTTGAGCCCAGGAGTTCGAGGCTACAATGAGCTATGATCAGGCCACTGCACTCCAGACAGAGTGAAACCTCCTTTTGAAAAAGAAAAAGATTGAACAACAGAATTCCCGGACCCATACAGCAGAATTCTGCCTAGGAGTGATTCTAAGGAAAATGCACCTGTAAGCACTTTGTGTTTCAAAATATGTGCTAGATGGACAGTGAGAAGGGCCTGTGACCTCAGACAGACAAGCCCAGGAAGCGGTTTGCATTCTCCTGAATTTGCCTGCAAGAAGACAAAAGCTTCAGGATCAGAGACAAACTGCTAACAAATGCTCTCCACCCGCCTACTACAACCCCCATGTCGCTTTCTCTTGACTGTTCACCTCCTAGCCTGAACGTGAATTCCTCACTACCCTTACTTAGGGGCAGAAAAAACTTGGACTAGAAAATAATCTGTTCATTGCTGGAAGGTGCAAGTTCTGGTCACTTTTTCAGCTCCAGTTGGTGCCAAATACCTTTGCTATTTGTCTGCACAGAATTACAATACCTGGTATTGGTGTCTCGGTTTACATCCACTTGGAATTGAATCAGATGGTCTTTAAGATTTTGAGCTCGCTCACAGAGATCATAATTTAGGGCTGTAGCGTCAAGGCAGAACATGGCTAAAGGCACGGTGATGTGCATGGATGCAATTTCATTTCTCCGTTTCTTTATGGCATTGATCTTCTGCAGAAAGGAGCACATTCAGTAGCTTGATTTGCCTTTGAGCCTCTCCCACTTGCCCCCAGCCTAACCCCTGGCCAACCCTAGTCCAATGCTGAGCACGGTCTATGCACCAAAGAGACACTAACTGCTCATTGGATTGTCTGCAGCACATGTCACCAAAGTATAAAATTTCAAGTGGCATTTCCTACCGTCACAAAATCATCAATGTCGTGATTTTCTTTCAGGAATGCAGCGATGTTTTGCTCTGCCATGTTATCCAATAAGTCATCATACTTTTTGTAGACATTTAAATATCTTCCATATTGAAGAGTGTGAAATCAAACACACAAATACAAGTCAACCAAATCAGATGAGTCAGAGTGGCAAATGAAGACATAGTAGCATTTTTAAAAATTTAGCCCAAGCCAGGAAAGAGAACTATAATGTGGCAAAAGTTTCATTAAACAGAGAACTCAGAATTTTGGCTCTGAATTTCAGTTTCACCACTTCCTAGCAGTGTAAACTTAGACAAAATATTTCACTTTTTCAAGAATGTGTTTGTATTAGTCCATTTTCATACTGCTGATAGAGACATACTCGAGACTGGGAAGAAAAAGAGGTTTAATTGGACTTACAGTTCCACATGGCTGGGGAGGCCTCAGAATCATGGCGGGAGGCAGAAAGACACTTCTTACATGGCAGTGGCAAGAGAAAATGAGGAAGAAGCAAAAGTGGAAACCCCTGATAAACCATCAGATCTCGTTAGACTTATTTACTATCATGAGAATAGCACAGGACAAAACGGCCACCATGGTTCAATGATCTCCCCCTGCGTCTTTCCCACAATACGTGGGAATTCTAGGAGATACAATTCAAATTGAGATTTGGTGGGGACACAGCCAAACCATATCATTCTGTCCCTGGCCCCTCCAAATCTCATGTCCTCACATTTAAAACCAACCACACATTCCCATGCTGCCCAAGACCATGGGAACCCACCTCTTGCATCAATATAACCTGGATGTGAGACCTGGAGTCAAAGGAGATCATTTTGGAGCTTTAAAGTTTGACTGCCCCACTGGATTTTGGACTTGCATGGGCCCTGTACCCCTTTGTTTTAGCCAATTTCTCCCATTTGGAATGGCTTTATTTACCCAATACCTGTACCCCCATTGTATCTAGGAAGTAACTAACTTGCTTTTGATTTTACAGGCTCATAGGCAGAAGGGACTTGCCTTGTCTCAGATGAGACTTTGCACTGTGGACTTTTGGGTTGGTGCTGAAATGAGTTGAGATTTTGGGGGACTAATGGGAAGGCATGGTTGGATTTGAAATGTGAGGACATGAGATTTGGAGGGGCCAGGGGCAAAATGATATGGTTTGGCTGTGTCTCCACCAAATCTCAACTTGAATTGTATCTCCCAGAATTCCCACTTGTTGTGGGAGGGACCCAGGGGGAGGCAGTTGAATCATAGGGCTGGGTTTTTCCCATGTTATTCTCATGATAGTGAATAAGTCTGGTGAGATCTGATGGGTTTATCAGGGGTTTCCACTTTTGCTTCTTCCTCATTATCTCTTCTGGCAACACCTACACAAACATACCCAGGATTAATACTTTGTATCCCTCAATCCAATCAAGTTGACACTCAGTATTAACCATCACAGGTGCCTTGAATTTTATTTTATTATTTTTTTTTGAGATAGACTCTCACTGTCACCCAGGCTGGAGTGCAGTGCTGTGATCTCAGCTCACTGCAATCTCCTCCTCCCAGCTTCAAGTGATTCTCCTGCCTCAGCCTCTGGAGTAGCTGAGATTACAGACATGTGCCACCACACCCAACTAATTTAGGTATTTTTAGTAGAGACAGAATTTTGTCATGTTGGCCAGGCTGCTCTCGAATCCCTGGCCTCAAGTCATTTGCCCACCTTGGGCTCCCAAAGTGCTAGGATTACAGGCATGCGTCACCAGGCTGGGCCCAGTGTCTTTAATTTTAAGTGGAAATGATCATTAACACCTCATAGGATTATTGTAATGCTTAACTGTAATAAAGTATACACAAATGAATTAATGCTGTGCCTGACATACAGTGAATGTGCAACAAATATTACGATAGTCCCTCCTTACCCTTGGGGATATGTTCCAAGACCCCCATTGAATGCCTGAAACCGCAGATAGTACTGAACCCTTTATATACTGTTTTTTCCTATACACATATATGTATTTATGATAAAGTTTAATTTATAAATTAGGCACAGCAAAAGATTAACAATAACTGAAAATAAAATAGAACATATAACAATATAATGTAAAAATAAAAGTTATATGAATGTGGTCTCTTTCTCTGTTTTTCTCAAAATATCTTGATATTTTCCAACCTTAGTTGACCTCGGGTAGCTGTAATTGCAGAAAGCAAAACCACAGACAAAGGGGACACCTGTGATTCCTATCCCTTCTTCAAGCTCCAAAATTCTATGCCTAAATCTTAAGATGAAAATCTAGGACTAATTAACCTAAAATCTATTAAATAAAATCAAAATTTTCTCTGCCTGTAATCAAATGACACAAAAACGGCTGGACAGGTTTCCCCAAAATTGGAGGATGTGTTTGGGATGGTCTGGTTTAAAATACGTTTGAATTAAAATAAAGATGATAGTGAGTAAGCAGAATTAACTTTGTGGGACTCAGTGGCATGCTTCCAAGAGTTGACCAACAGTTTAGAGACTCTGAAACTGAGATGCAATGAAAAATCCGTGGAACTGTCAATCCAGAAAGACAAACAACCCCATCAAAAAGTGGGCGAAGGATATGAACAGACACTTCTCAAAAGAAGACATTTATGCAGCCAAAAGACACATGAAAAAATGCTCATCATCACTGGCCATCAGAGAAATGCAAATCAAAACCACAATGAGATACTATCTCACACCAGTTAGAATGGCGATCATTAAAAAGTCAGGAAACAACAGGTGCTGGAGAGGATGTGGAGAAATAGGAACACTTTCACACTGTTGGTGGGACTGTAAACTGGTTCAACCATTGTGGAAGACAGTGTGGCGATTCCTCAGGGATCTAGAACTAGAAATACCATTTGACCCAGCCATCCCATTACTGAGTATATACCCGAAGGATTATAAATCATGCTGCTATAAAGACACATGCACATGTATGTTTATTGTGGCACTATTCACAATAGCAAAGACTTGGAACCAACCCAAATGTCCATCAATGATAGATTGGATTAAGAAAATGTGGCACATATACACCATGGAATACTATGCAGCCATAAAAAATGATGAGTTCATGTCCTTTGTAGGGACATGGATGAAATTGGAAATCATCATTCTCAGTAAACTATCGCAAGAACAAAAAACCAAACACCGCATATTCTCACTCATAGGTGGGAATTGAACAATGAGAACACTTGGACACAGGAAGGGGAACATCACACACCGGGACCTGTCGTGGGGTGGGGGGAGCGGGGAGGGATAGCATTAGGAGATATACCTAATGTAAATGACAAGTTAATGGGTGCAGCACACCAACATGGCACAGGTACACATATGTAACAAACCTGCACGTTGTGCACATGTAACCTAGAACTTTAAGTATAATTTAAAAAAAAAAAAAAAAAGAAAAAGAAAAGAAAGACAAAATGTGCCAGGCAAGGTGGCTCACACCTGTAATTCCAGCACTTTGGGAGGCCGAGGTGAGTGGATCACCTAAGGTCAGGAGTTTGAAACCATCCTGGCCAACATAGTGAAACCTTGTGTTTACTAAAAATATAAAAATTGGCTGGGCGTGGTGGCGCATGCCTGTAGTCCCAACTACTTGGGAGGCTGAGGCAGGAGAATTGCCTGAACCCAGGAGGTGGAGGTTGCAGTGAGCTGAGATCATGCCACTATACTCCAGCCTGGGTGACAGAGCGAGACGCCATCTCAAAAAATAATAAAATAAAATAAAATAAAATAACTGTGTGTCTAAGATTCCATGAACAGGGAAAACAGAGGTTTCAAATAGAATCTCCCAAATCAAATTCACAAGGGCAGGGCTTCCAAATATGAGGCCACGATTTTTTGACTAGGTTAGCAGTTGTTCTCAACTGGTGGGGACTTTTGGCCACGCCTGAAGACATTCTTGGCTGTCACAATCAAGGGATTCCTGCTGGCATGCATAATTCCTACAAGGATTCTGCTAAACAGACCACAATGCACAGGACAGCCCCCACAACAGAATTTTCCAGTCAAAAATGTCAATAGAGCTGCAGTCCAAAAACTCTGGGTTAGCATGACCATATCTCTTGGTTTGCCTGGGACAGTCCAGGTTTACACCTGCTGTCCCACGGTAATTGTTAATAACATTCTTTTCACTCGTAAAGTGTCTCACTTTGGAAGCTACTTACAGGATCACCCTAACTAGTGTGATATGGTTT
Organism: Pongo pygmaeus; assembly: GCF_028885625.2. Classification (NCBI taxonomy): domain Eukaryota; kingdom Metazoa; phylum Chordata; class Mammalia; order Primates; family Hominidae; genus Pongo; species Pongo pygmaeus. Next base: position 23,083,454 of record NC_072391.2, read on the forward strand.
GGCTGTGTCCTCACCCAAATTTCATCTTGAATTGTAGTTCCCATAATCCCCACGTGTTGTGGGAAGGACTCGGTGGGAGGTAATTTAATCATGAGAGCGGTTACCCTCATGCTGTTCCTGTGACAGTAAGTTCTCACGAGATCTGATGGTTTATAAGAAGCTTTTCCCTCCCCCTTTTGCTCAGCACTTCCCCTTCCTGCTGCGATGAGAAGATGGATGTGTTTGCTTCCCCTTCTGCCAGGATTGTAAGTTTCCTGAGGCCACCCCAGACCTGCAGAATTGTGAGTCAGTTAAGCCTCTTTCTTTTGTAAGTTACTTGGTCTCAAGCATGTCTTCATTAGCAGCGTGAGAACGGACTATACATAGTGACTGCTCACGTGTGCAACTGTGAGATGTTTTACAGTGTGACGATTAAAGGGCATGGCCTGTGGGTTCAGATAACTGATTCTCAATCCCCAAATCCAAAAAGTTCTGTAAACAGACAGTTGCCTCAAAATTCACTTGGTAGCAAAAGTTGGCCTAAACGGATATGAGGCTATTATGTGACTACTTATAGGTTTCCCTGCAGAAATACCAACATGTTGCCCCAGACCTCACAGAAACTGCAGGATAATATATGATATATGCATTATGTTACTTTTATATAACCCAGAAATTTTGAAGTGCCAAAACCCATCTGGCTTCACAACTATCAGATAATGGAGGTGGATCTGTAATTGAATTTGAATCCTGGCTCTCCTAACTATTTGCTATGTAACACTGGGACAGTTAGAGTTTCCTCACTTGTAAAGTGGGAATAAATAGTAATACTCATGTAAGTATTGGCTATTCTTACTATGTATGTGTTCAGGTGTTTGGGAACAGGAATAGCTTATTGGATGAGAGTTAAGAACACCAAATCAATGCCAAAAAGCTACGTAGCTAATAAATTTATAACTCAACTTACTTGCAGGGGCCAACTTGATTTTTCTGAAATACCTTGAAAGTTTGAATCAAAAAATCAGAAACAAGTTTTTCTTCTGCGTTAACAGTTCCAAGGATCAGATTATATCCTTTCAGCTCTGGGAACAGGACAGATTCCACCTGAAGAGTAAACACCACTTTTGCATGTTGCAAGACTTAAGAAGGGAGATGGTACCCAAATGCAAAGCCTCCTCTAATGCACTCATTTCCAGGGATGCCAGCTGCATTTTTACTCTATTTCCTCTTAGATAGTGCTGGAATCAGCCTGCTGTTTCCTCTACCTCTGTTCTCTCTCCTTTCCTTCTTGCCTGGATTACTCATCTTTCAAATCCCTGACATTTCAAGGGTCTTGTCCTTTGAGAGTCCCCCTTGTCCCGCTCCCCGCTCCACCACCCTCCAGTGGATGTTGGTTTCCCTGTTTCAGGCTCACCTTCTGAACTTTTCCTGCTTAGCACTCATCACAACTGCAATTAGATGAACGTGTAATGAGATGTTCTAGGTGTGTCATGGAATACAAATTCCATGAAGGCCTGGATCATATTTGACTTCTTCACTGTTATATCATCCCCAGGGCCTAGCAAAAGCTTGGCACTTAGTAAGTGCTCAAAAAATACTGGGTGAGTCAATGAATACTGTCGTACTGCTCCCCTCCTCCCCTACTACCCGGTTTTCCTAATGAAAATTCTGGAGACATGGATTCTAATTCTGAATCTGCCACTGATGGACAATGTGACCTTAGGTAAACTACTTCTCTTGTGGGGTTTTTTTTTTTTTTTTTTTTTTTTTGAGACAGAGTCTCACTCTATGGCCCAGGCTGGAGTGCAGTGGCGTGATCTGGGCTCATTGCTACCTCTGCCTCCTAGGCTCAAGTGATTCTCCTGCCTCAGCCTCCCGAGTAGCTGGGATTACAGGCATGCACCACCGTACCCAGCTAATTTTTGTATTTTTAGTGGAGACAGGGCTTCACCATGTCGGCCAGGCTTGTCTTAAACCTCAAGCAACCCACCCACCTCAGCCTCACAAAGTGCTGTGATTACAGGCATGAGGCACCACATCTGGCCTAAACTACTTCTCTGAATCCCCATTTTCTCATCTGTAAAAAAAGAAGAGATGTACTAGATTCTCCTCTAAGCCCAGGGAAAACAAAAAGCTATGGCTTTATGGTCATGAGGCACTGAAAGTTTCTTCTGAGAGAATTCATACTCTCTCACTTCTTTTTTTTTTTAAAGAGATGGTCTCACTCTGTCACCCAGGCTGGAGTGCAGTGGCACCATCATAGCTCCTATGCTATATGACTCCTAAGCTCAAGCAGTTTTCCTACCTCAGCCTCCTGAGTAGCTGGAGCGACAGGTGCCTGCGACCATGCCTAATTTTCTTATTTTTATTTTTATTTTTGTACAGACAGGGGCTCTCTCTATGTTGCCCAGGTTGGTCTTGAACTGGTGGTCTGGCTTCACAGCTTTCAGAAAATGGAGGTAGACCTGTAATTGTATATGAATCCTGGCCCTTGGCTCAGCCTCCAAAAGTATTGAGATGGCAGGCGTGAGTCTCCACGTCTAGTCACTCTAACTCCCTCATGGCACGTGTGTGTCTCTGAGAATGTTCTCACTTGCATGACTCATGCAGGCTGCAAAGTTCCTGCCTGGGACCCATTGTCTTCCATTGTCCTCTCTGCTAAGAAAGCTTTTAGTGGCTGGTCTCAGAAAAGGTCTTCAGAGTGCTTCAGTGAGTTACATGGGTTATATGCCTTTGATGGAAACGCATCAATTTAGAAAGGGGGAAAATCAAGTGCAAATGATCTTTGTCTTCTTTGGCCAATCCAAAGGTTTTGAAACCAGTGGAGGAGCAACTTCTTTGCTGCAGCCATACTACAGACAGCTGCCAAAGGCAATGAGATGGAGGGACTGGCACTGGTCAATGCGTGAATGAAATGGTTTAGGGCAGCACAATTGGTGCCCCCAGGCCATGTGACAGATCACAAGTGGGCAGGATAATGGATTGTCTCATGGGAAGAAGTCTTCAAACTTAAGAGGATGAAATACCTCTTGCTGCTCTTTCAATGTGGTTGATTCTCTCATGCCCTGTAGAGCAGTCTGTGAAATGGAGTCAAGAACAATCGAATTCGGCTGGGTGTGGTGGCTCACACCTATAATCCCCACACTTTGGGAGGCCAAGGCAGGCAGATCGCTTGAGCTCACGAGTTCAAGACCAGCCTGGGCAACATGGCAGAACCCTGTCTCTACAAAATACAAAAATAAGCCAGGCATGGTGGTGTACACCTGTTATCCCAGCTACTTGGGAGGCTGAGATGGGAGGATGGCTTGAGTCCGGGAGGTAAAGGTTGCCTCCCGGGCTCAAGCAGAAAAAAAAATCTTTTTTTTTTTTTTTTTTTTTTGAGATGGAGTTTCACTCTTGTTGCCCATGCTGGAGTGCAATGGCGCAATCTAGGCTCACTGTAACCTCCACCTACTGGGTTCAAGTGATTCTCCTGCCTTGGCCTCCCAAGTAGCTGGGACTACAGGCACCCGCCGCCATGCCCAGCTAATTTTTTGTATTTTTAGTAGAGATGGGGTTTCACCATGTTGGCCAGGCTGGTATTGAACTCCTGACCTCAGGTGATCCACCCATCTCGGCCTCCCAAAGTACTGGGATTACAGGTGTGAGCCACTGTGCCCAGCCCCTTTAATAATTCTTTCTCACAAATATGCTTTCCTGCTTTCTTTCTGTGTCTTGAATAATGCTATTTACTCTATTTTCAAAAGTCTCTTGTTAGCTTTTCCCTACCAACTTTTTTTTTTTTTTTTTGACAGAGTCTCACTCTGTTGCCCAGGCTGGAGTGCAATGGTGCAATCATAGCTCACTGCAACCTTGAACTTCTGGGCTCAAGTGATCCTCCTGCCTCAGCCTCCTGAGTAGCTGGGACTACAGATGTGTGCCACCACACCCAGCTAATTTAATTTTGTAGAGATGAGGTCTTGCTATACTGCCCAGGGTGATATTGAACTCCTGGCCTCAAGCAATCTTCCTGCTTCTCAACCTCCCAAAGCACTAAAATTATAGGTGTGAGCCACACTTGACCTTAACTAACTTTTAAAATTCTTTTTAAACCATATATACGGCAGATCTTGCAGTGAGTGAAGGTAACGCTCGCCAGTTGCCATTCTTAAAGATTTTTCTTAGTCAACCTGCAGAACTATGTTTTTAAGTCTTCACTAACCAGTTCAGAGATAAAACAGTCTGACGGGCTTAAGGAGGAAGCTAGGGCTGTGGGTGTCGCTAGATGGGGAACTCAGAGTCTGCGTTGTTTTTCCTTCTTGTCTGGTAAAGTCATTGGTATTCACATAGGCCTTGTTTTCAAACCTGGTACAAACCGTGTCTTCTTGGCATTGTAATTCATCAAATGTAGTACCGGCTCTGGTACCTGCCATTGCGGCGGCAGCCGCGTGCATGCTGAGCTCTCCTGGCTCAGCTGCTTTCACACATTGCCGATCAGCAGCAGCAGCAGTGAAGGAGAGCTTAAGTGGTATGTATTTCAGCTGTCCCCATACATAGTCATCCAAATTACAGGGTCTTCTCTTCCATTTCCTTCCTAGGGATACTTGTAGGAGATCTTCCCACTGTTTCTTCCCCTCCCACACACCCAGTTTTAAAGGAGCACTTAGAACCCTGTAAGTACCGGATTGCAAAGAGAAGAGTGCCTGGGCCTCCTTGCACTGCAACCTTGAACTTCTGGGCATTCATTTCACATAAGCAAGCCCATGTGAAGCATACATAATGTATGGAGAGAGTGAGAAGGTGGAAGGGTGAGGGAGCTAGCCAGCAAGACCCCACAGATCCCTTCCCTATATGGAACTGGACAATGGCCCTTTGGTCATACAAACCAATCAGAGGGAGCTAGGAAAAGATGGAGCTAAAAGGAGTTACATCCATGTGCATGATCCCGTCTAGTAATAAAAGTTTGTTAATAAGTGTCTTGAATTTAATTAGTAACTCTACCCTGGAAAGCAAACTGGAAAGGGCTTGGGCCAAGAAGGGAAGGGTTATTCTCTCTAGAAGCCTACAGTGGCTAAAACATAACAAACCAACAAACAAACAAGCACACAGACAAGTGAAACTTCAAACTGAAATTGAAAAAAAGTTCTTGGCAAGTTAATGGCAATTGATTCATGATGGATTATTAACCCACGGATATGGCTTGGGACCTATCCGATTCATTGAAGTTGACATCATGGAGGACACTATACTCTCTCACAAAGTAGGTCTTTTTTTTTTTTCTTTTTTCTTTTTTTTTTTTTTGGAGATGGAGTCTCGCTCTGTCGCCCAGGCAGGAGTGCAGTGGCGCCATCTCAGCTCACTGAAACCTCTGCCTCCCGGGTTCAAGTGATTCTCCTACAAAGCAGCTCTTCATGCCCTTGTTAGAAGCACAATTCTGGGCTGCGTGAATATTTCTTTATGGTCCAAATCATCTGTCTGGGGTCAAGGGGTTATATTCAGGATATATCTCCAAAGTGAAGCTCCCTTAACTGAATATCCCAGCGACCTGACTTGTACAACCTCTTTCAATACATTTTATTCACTAAGTGAAAAAATCATGCAAATGAATGATAAAGTGACTACTATACCTTGGGGATCCCATTAGAGTTCTTAATAATTTCCAGGAAAGAGTCACGTATTAATTCCCAGCAGCCATCAAAAGATGGATTGAAGACAATATTGGGTTCACTGACTTCAAGTTTTATCATGATTAGCTGAGGTATGAAAAACTTCATCTCTTGGTAGGGCTCCTTAAAATCATTCCCATCCTTCAGGAGACATAAGGTAGGGCAAGTGTTACAAAATTGGGCCTTCCAAAATGAAGGGAGTGAATTTTATACATTCATAGAACTACATGAGGACCAGAAAAGGCAATGAAGGGCATCATACACTGTTTATATTTAAAATATGGGCTGGGGCCAGGCACCATGGCTCACACCTGTAATCGCAGCACTTTGGGAGGCCGAGACAGGTGGATCACCTGAGGTCAGGAGTTCAGGATCAGCCTGGCCAACATGGTGAAACCCTGTGTCTACTAAAAAACACAAAAAACTAGCCAGGCATGGTGATGGGCGCCTGTAATCCCAGCTACTTGAGAGGCTGAGGCAGTAGAATCACTTGAACCCAGGAGGCAGAGGTTGCAACGAGATCACGCCGTTACACTACAGCCTGGGCAACAAGAGCGAAACTCCATCTCAAATAAATAAATAAATAAATAAATAAATAAATAAATGAATAAATAAATAAATAAAATATGTATTGGGTATAGCTTAGCCCACCCTAACTCCATGCACTCTCCCTCTCCCAAAGCCTTTATTCCCTTTTGTTTATGTGGCTTGATGATTCCTGCACCCAATTTCTAGATCCTTCCCACCCTTCAAAATTCAGCTAAAACATTTCTTCCTTTGGGAAGCCTCCCTGTTTCTCAGCTGGATATAATCTCCTCCCACTTCTGAGCTTGTGTATTTCTACTTCCTCTGTTTTTTTTTTTTTAATTTTATTTGTTTTCTTAGAGATGAGGTCTCACTATGTTGCCCAGGCTGGTCTTAAACTCCTGAGCTCAAGTGATCCTCCTGCCTCAGCCTCCCAAAGTGCTGGGATTACAGGCATGAGACACCAGGCCCAGCCTAGTATTTTTTTCTTTCTCTGTGGTAGGAATTTATATGCATATCTCAACTTCTCTATTCTAAAGTTGAGGGCAGGATCTATGTCTGATCACTTCTCTCCTCCAAAATACCTGAGACAGCATATAGTACCTAACAGGTGCTCAATAAAAATTTATTGATTCAGTCCAAAAGTATTAATCATAATCTGCATAACCCCAAATGGAGTTGCTAATGAGCATAGTTTATTTTAGACACTCAAAATGTCAACCTTGCTACAACAGAAATATTGACATACAGCTATTTCCAATTCCCTACAAAAGCTCTAACCCAGGATGCCCTCATAAACTACAGCACCTAATGAAATTGTCAGAAGGCAGCTGTAAAGTATTTCTTACACAGAGATTTCTAGATCCATTTAAAGATGACTGATGATATTTGGTGAATACCTACTGTATATCAAATACCTATAAATTCCCCCCTTTTTTCCAGACACAGGAAGATTTTACATTTCCCTTTGAGTGGAATTTTAGAGTGAGATTGGCTTCCACCCCTGGGTTTCTTCTGCTTAGCAAAGTAGACAATCACAATTACATTTATAGATTGGTCCTCTTTAGAGAGCTAACATTGCAATTCAGCACCACTGATTTCTATATTTTTGAGCAAAAGGCCAATTGTTCATCTTTATTACTTCATTTGGAAAACTTCCCTTTTATAACCAGGTAATTTTTAATTTTTGTTACTTTTTTAAGATAAAATGTGCACACGGCATAAAATTCAAAAGAATATTCATTGATTTTTAGGCTATCCAAATTCAGGGAATGCTATGGTGCTTTGAAAACTAGGACTTGGTGTTTTCAGTTTTCTCTCTCTTTTTTTTTAGACAGAGTCTCACTCTCTCACCCAGGCTGGAATGCAGTGGCGTGATCTCGGCTCACTGCAACCTCTGCCTCCCAGGTTCAAGTGAGTCTCCTGCCTCAGTCTCCTGAGTAGCTGGGACTACAGGCACACACCACCACACCCGGCTAATTTTTGTATTTTTAGTAGAGATGGGGTTTCGCCATGTTAACCAGGCTGGTCTCGAACACCTGACCTCAGGTGATCCGCCTGCCTTGGCCTCCCAAAGTGCTGGCATTACAGGCATGAGCCACCGTGCCTGGCCAGTGTTTTTAGTTTTCATTTCGACTTCACTAAAACAGTTTCATGAAAGAAGTTCTTAATTAGGTCAACAAAGCCTTTTGTCTTTAGAGGTGCCCCTTGCCAAGACCAAAGAACAAAAACCCATATCTGCAATGAAACATACAGCACTCCCTCAATATCAAGCCAAAGATTGAAAACAAACCTTTTCCAACCCCTTCCTTGTAACAGAGAGGATGAAAAAATGATTCCTTCTCCCCAAACTGTAAGACATATGTCTTTCATTTTATGCAATTTTTCTTTAAATTTTCTTAACAACTTCTCTACTTCTGTACATTTTTACCAACTTAATACTGAGTTATTATCTCAAGAAATTTTGCTATGTATTTAAGGAAATTATTTTTAAAATTATTCCAATCCACAGCTGGACTGGACTTTTTAAGATTATATTTATGGTTTTATATCTCACTTTAAAAATTAAAAAATTGATACCTATTAATTGTACATATTTACGGGATACATATAATGTATAGTAATCAGATCATGGTCATTAGCATATCCATCATCTGAAACATTTACTTTTTTTTTTTTCTTTTTGAGACAGAGTTTCACTCTTGTCGCCCAGGCTGGAGTACAATGGCGTGATCTGGGCTCACTGCAACCTTCGCCGCCTGGGTTCAAGCAATTCTCCTGCCTCAGCCTCCCGAGTAGTTGGGACTACAGGCATCCGCGACCATGCCAGGAAAATTTTTGTATTTTTAGTAGAGACAGGGTTTCACCATGTTGGCCAGGCTGGTCTTGAACTCCTGACATCAGGTGATCTGCCTGCCTTGGCCTCCCAAAGTGCTGAGATTACAGGCGTGGCCTGTAATGCACCCGGCCACATTTACCATTTGTGTGTGTGTGTGTGTGTTGGGAACATTCAAAATCCTTCTTCAAGCTAAAAGAAGACATTTTTATAAACTAACAACTGCCTGATGTGGGTGCAGGTCAAGCATTTCACTTTGTGCCCTGGCTCACAGCTGAGGACATACATGACAGAATCCTGGCTCTAACCAGGTAACCAGGTTATTCCCCGCAAAAGGTCCAAGTGCAGATCCCTGACATACTTTGTGTATCATGAAAAGGGAAACGAGGTCCTCAAGCGACTTAATGACCAGCTCCCTGAGCTGCAGCGACATGAACGATGCCACAGAAGCAAAATATTCCTCAATGTTTCGACAGGAGTCATAGCTGCTCTTGGGAGCAAAATGAATCCAGTGCTCCTTCCGTGAGGTAAAAAGCTGGGCGCAGGTGGGGATCCACCTGTAAAGACAGAAGGGTGTCCATGTGAGAAGCTCTTCTGGGCTCCGAGGCACCCTCTTGCCATGCCCCCTGAGCTCAGTGATGAGGCAGATGGGCTCATGTCCCACCAAGCAGCCTTGCAAATCAGTACTTTCAATTTCCGGCCCCCTTACCTGCCATGCCTCTTTCTTGGGAAGAAAGTAATAAGATTTGAATTAAGAGGTTATTCTTCCATTGAGAATACCCAAATGGAAAGGGGATATTGGTGGCATGTCCTGCTGAAAGTCTACAGTTTCTTCATTATAATCAGAGATTGGGGTAAAGGGGCATAAGGAACTAGAATGTTCTGTCCAACTTCTCTCTCTCTAGCAGATGCCTGGCCTCTGATTCAAACTTCACAGGGGGAAAGAGAGAATGAGGAGCAAAGGAAGAAAACATGAAGGGAGAAACTCCAGCGTGGCCCTGGCTGCTCAGAAGTTGATTGTAGAAATCAGAAAACCAAAAGAAGAAATAGCCAAGTGTGGTGGCTCATGCCTGTAATCCCAGCACTTTGGGAGGCCGAAGCGGGCAGATCACTTGAGGCCAGGAGTTCGAGACCGGCCTGGCCAACATGGCAAAACCCCATCTCTACAAAAACAAACAAACAAAAATTAGCTGGGCATGGTGCATGGTGACGCATACCTGTAGTCCCAGCTACTTGGGAGGCTGAGGCAGGAGAATCACTTGAACCTGGGAGATGGGAGGTTGCAGTGAGCTGAGATCGTACCACTACACTCCAACTTGAGTGACAGAGTGAGTGAAACTCTGTCTCAAACAAACAAACAACAACAACAAAGAAGAAGAAATAGATGCTTCATTGTTTCTTTCCTCCCACGTCCCCCAGTTTCTAATTCCCGGTGAAAACCACTGGCCTTTTCATCCTTTCGCATCTTTTCTCTGATTGCTAAAAAGGTACTACTCTAGCAATCAGAGAAGCACTACTACTGGTTGTAGTCATAGAGGTATGAGATTTATTGAGCAGCTATTATGTGCCAATGATTGCATCTACATTTTCTCTGCTAACAGAAAACCCATCTGCAGGTATTATTATCACTGTTTTACACAAGGGAATTTCTCTGGCTGTGGAGGTAGTCTTGCAGGCATTTGCAAAGGAAAAAGGAATTGTGTAAATGTATGAAACCCTTTTGCCTTGAAATCTTGAGGCCATTTATCTGGACTATCTGAATATAAGTCATTCAAATGCATTCCCCTGTAACACAGCAAGATATAAAGCAGGGGTCCCCAACTCCTGGGCCATGGACTGGTTGTAGGAACCGGGCTGCACAGCAGGAGGTGAGCAGCAGGTGGGCGAGCCAAGCTTCATCTGTATTTACAGCCGCTCCCCATGGCTTTCATTACCACCTGAGCTCTGCCTCCTGTCAGATCAGCAGCAGCATTAGATTCTCACAGAAGCGTGAACCCTACTGTGAACTGCATATGCGAGGGATCCAGGTTGCACACTCCTTAGGAGAATCAAATGCCTGATGATCTGTCACTGTCTCCCATCACCTTCAGATGGGACCATCTAGTTGCAGGAAAACAAGCTCAGGCCTCCCTCTGTTTCTACATTATGGTGAGTTGTAGAATTATTTCATTATATATTACAATGTAATCATAAAAATAAGGTGCACAGTAAATGCCGTGTGCTTGAATCATCCTGAAACCATCCCCCTGCCCTAGTCTGTGGAAAAACTGTCTTCCACAAAACCAGTCCCTGTTGCCAAAATGGGTGGGGACTGCTGGTCTAAAGGATTCCAGGAGGAGGAAATGGGGGTGACAGCCTCCCAAGGAATGGTGATGGGTGAGTTTCAAGAAGGCAGAGGGAGACTAGGCATGGGGCACAAAGCAGCTGGACATGAAAAAAAGAGGACATGAGGCCAGGCACGGTGGCTCATGCATGTAATCCCAGCACTTTGGGATTATGGCTAATAATACAAAAAAATTAGCCGGGCATGGTGGCACACACCTGTAGTCCCAGCTACTGGGGGTGCTGAGGCAGGAGAATCGCTTGAACCCGGGAGGCAGAGGTTGCAGCGAGCTGAGATCACACCACTGCACTCCAGCCTGAGTGACAGAAAGAGACTCTGTCTCAAAAAAAAAAAAAAAAAAAAGACACGAAAGGATGCCAGTGGGACGACCCCCATGCTGGGTACCAGCTTCATTTCAGAGGGTTTTCAGTCTTTAAGATACCACGGTGCACCCCCACTCGGAGGGCAGATACTGACTTGTTGAGAAGAGTCTGGTGCGCCTCCAGGCAGTGTTTCTGGACCACATCCCAAAATTCCTGAGGCTGCAGAGGCAATTTTCCCGCTAGTATTTCTGCCGTTCGAAGAAACCTGAGGTCTCTGAATCTGCCAAAAGAGAGGGAGAAATTTCCTAAGCTAAAGAACGCTTAATAACAAATCCCGCAGGACAGATTCCAAGGGTGTGTGTTCACGTTTCTCAATGAGAGGAAAGTTAAACAGAATCAAATGAATTACAGGATATGGGAAAGATCCTGAGGAGGATATGGGAGGCTGAGGAGGGAGGAGATAAGTCCTAAAGAACGCTTGCAGGGAGGAGACAAATGAGGTGACCCAAGAGTGCTCCTGAGCCTTAGATGTGCCTCACTCTGCATAACCCATTGAAGAGTGGGGCTGTAGCACCAGCTGGAGACTCAGCTGGCTGAGAACTTGGGTATCAAATGGACGAATCAATGTTCTTTACAACAGTGAAGACCCAGAGGCCAGGACCAAGCAGAGCATCTTCATCATCAAATGGAATTCACCCAAGCCTCTGGGTAAGCTCTTGAAGGTAACTTTGAGGACTGCTGTGATTTAAAACAAAGAGTTTATGGATCCCAGCACTTTGGAGGCTAAGGAGGGAGGATGGCTTTGAGCTCAGGAGTTCAAGACCAGCCTGGCAATATAGTGAGACATCATCTCTCCAAAAACAAAACAAAACAAAAGGCCGGGCGAGGTGGCTCACGCCTGTAATCCCAGCACTTTGGGAGGCCGAGGCGGGTCGATCACAAGGTCAGGAGTTCAAGACCAGCCTGGCCAAGATGCTGAAACCCCGTCTCTACTAAAAATACAAAAAAATTAGCTGGGCATGGTGGTGGGTGCCTGTAATCCCAACCACCCAGGAGGCTGAGGCAGAGAATTGCTTGAACCCGGGAGGCGGAGCTTGCAGTGAGCAGAGATCATGCCACTGCACTCCAGCCTGGGGGGCAGAGCAAGACTTGTCTAAAAAAAAAAAAAAATAGACGTGCCACGTGTGGTGGTGCACACCTGTAATCCCAGCTACTTAGGAGGCTGAGGCAGGAAGATAGCTTGAACCCAGGAGGTCAAAGCTACAGTGAGCCCTGATTGCATCACTCCACTCCAGCCTGGGTGACACAGCAACACCCTGTCTCTAAAAAGAAAAAAAAAAAAGCTTATGGAGCCAAAAAAGCCTTTTTAAGCCCTCTAACTCTTGTCACTGTGAGGGTGAAGAAAGGCCAACCAGTGAGAAGAAATGAGAGTTTTCTCCACTACGAGAGGTATCCTTTTAACACCTAAGTCAGATTCTATCTGCTCCAAACCCTCCAATGACTTCCCGTTTCAGAATAAAAGCGTGCCTAGTGACTGGGGCCCACTAGGTGCTCTGCAACCTGTGCCATCTCTCTTGCTCCTGTCCTGCCTGTCACCCGCCCCCACCATCTCCTCTCCTACCCACCTCCCTGACTCACAGTGTTCCAGGCATGCTCACCTCATACTGTTTCCAGGACGCGCCCACCTGCTGCTGCTTGGGTCCTGTGCACAAGCTGTTCCCGCTGCCCCCAATACTCATCCCCTCGACTTCTAAGGGGCTGACCTCTTCACCTTCCAGCCTTGGCTCAAATGTCACCTTCACAGTAAAGGCTACCCATGGCTGGATGTGTGGTTGTGCAGGCTCTGCCCCTTCCAAAGGGCCGGAATGGGTGAGTGCTCTGCTTGTCAAGAAATGCACCCTGGGGCTGGGTGCGGTGGCTCACGCCTGTAATCCCAGCACTTTGGGAGGCCAAGGTGGGTGGATCACTTGAGGTCAGGAGATAAAAGACTAGCCTGGCCAACGTGGTGAAACCCCATCTCTACTAAAAATTAAATAAATAAATAAATAAATAAATAAATACAAAAATTAGCCGGGCCTGGTGGCGGGTGTCTGTAATCCCAGCTATTCAGGAGGCTGAGGCAGGAGAATTGCTTGAACCTAGGTGGCAGAGGTTGCAGTGAGCCGAGACTGCACCACTGCACTCCAGCCTGGACAACAGAGCAAGGCTGTGTCTCAAAAACAGAAACAAATGCACCCCGGTGTTAGGCTGCATCCATCCCATTAGCGGAACAGGGGTGGCAGGGAGGTTTGTTAGATTCAAACAAGTGTTTTATGGGCAAGCAGCCCCACCACAGCCCCACACAAACCACACTCCCTATCCCCATTACTCTGGCTAATTTTTCTTTTCATTGTACCCATCACCTTCTAACATATTATATAATTTATTTACCTAATATATTTATTGTCTGTTTTCCCCCTAGAAAAATGAACTCACTTCTGTTCTCTACTACACTAAAACAATGCTTAGCACATAACCAGGACCCGGCACCTATTTGTTAAATGAATGAATGAATGAATGACTAAATAAATGAAAAAAAAAAAAAAAAGACAAATGAACTCACAGTTTGGAAGCCAAGAGACAGAAGAGCCTTTGGACCTAATATATATTTATTTTCTATCTTATGCTTGAGTGACACCTCCTAGAACTATTGATGCTAGAGTTGTCCAGACTATATCGGTAGGGTAGAGCGGCTGGATAAGGAAGAGCGGAAACTAATAAAAAGCTCTCATCAAGCCCTCCACTTTTTTTTTTTTTCTTGAGACAGGGTCTCACTCTGTCACCCAGGCCGGAGTACAGTAGCGATCTTGGCTCACTGCAGCCTCAACTTCTGAGGTTCAAGCAATTCTCCTGCCTCAGCCTCCCAAGTAGCTGGGACTACAGGCACACACCATCACACCTGGCTAATTTTTGTATTTTTAGTAGAGACAGGGTTTCACCATGTTGGTCAGGCTGGTGTCCAACTCCTGACCTCAGATGATCCACCCACCTCAGCCTCCCAAGGTGCTGGGATTACAGGCATGAGCCGCCACGCCCAGGCTCTCATTGCTGATTTTTTTGGTTCAGTTGATAAAATTCTTCTAAATGATTTCAGTTCACTTTGGTGCTTCTGTTGCTGGCATAATCTTCCTCAGGGAACCATGAAAAGCAAGTGGTAAAAAGTCTTTCTTCTCAGTGAAGCTATAGGCTCAACAATTTGCCGTCTTTGCTACAAGATCAATTTAAACTCACGTACATGTGATTATCTATTATCTTCTGAACTTCTTTATGAAGTTTCTGGCTATTCATCCAGCTCTAAGACTGACTTCTTCACTAGTTTCTATGTTAATTTATTTTTTTAGCTCGTAAACACGCTGGTACTTAAAGCAATACCTTAATTTGTTGAGCAATTACTGTGTGCCAAGCAGTAGTCTAAGCACTTTCTTTACCTAACAACTCCATGAGGTAGGTATTGTTATGATGATTCCCATTTGTATGTAGAACACAGGGTCAGACTAGACGGTGGCTCACGCCTTAATCCCAACACTTTGGGAGGCTGAGGCAGGAGGAATTCTTAAGACCAGGAGTTCAAGACCAGCCTAAGCAACATAGAGAGACCCTGTTTCTACAAAAAAAATGTAAAAATTAGTCAGACATGGTGGCATGCACCTATAGTCCCAGCTACTTGGGAGGCTGAGGAGAGAGCCCAGGAGTTTGAGGCTGCAGTGAACTCTAATCATGCCACTGCACTGCACCCTGGGTGACAGAGCAAGACCTTGTCTGAAACAAGAAAGCAAGCAAGCAAGCAAGAAACAGGGTCACAGAGAAAGGAAGGAAGGAAGGAAGGAAAGAAGGAAGGACAGACAAACAAACAAACAGGGCCAAACAGAAAGAAAGGAAGGAAGGAAGAAAGGCAGGCGGGGCGTGGTGGCTCATGCCTGTAATCCCAGCACTTTGGGAGGCCGAGGCAGACGGATCACCTGAGGTCGGGAGTTCGAGACCAGCCTGACCAACATGGAGAAACCCCGTCTCTACTAAAAATACAAAAAAATTTAGCTGGGCATGGTGGCACATGCCTGTAATCCAGCTACTAGGGAGGCTGAGGCAGGAGAATCGCTTGAATCTGGGAGGCGGAGGTTGCGGTGAGCTGAGATCATGCCATTGCACTCCAGCCTGGGTAACAAGAGCAAAACTCTGTCTCAAAAACAAAAACAAAAACTGAGGGTGATGTTGTAATGGAGCTAATGCCAAATTAACAATTACTGGTGCTTAAGTTAGATACTGTTTTAAGTGCTTTGGATGGAGTAAGTTATTTATTCCTATTATCAATCCTATAAAGTGGAAACTCTATTAACATTATCGCAAATCTAGAGATAAAGAAAGCAAGGCACAGAAAAGTGATGGGACCACATATTTGCCTGTGAAGCAGCAGAGCTAGGAGTTAGACCTGAGCAGCCTGGCTCCAAGTCCTGCAATTAAGCAGGATATTCCAGTGCTTAGAGACAGGCACGGGGTGCCCTGAGGACAGAAAGGAGGGCCAAGTAAGCCTGCAAGGAAAGGTGTCACTTATAATTCACATGCACATTTGGCCTAGATTTTTTTTTCTTTCATTTCTCTGTGCTGTCAGGGCTACCCCCACTGTGCACAGCAGAATAGGCTTGCTTACACGTGGATGCGATAAAGAAAGGGAATGAAAAACAAAGGGAGGGACTTCTTACTCTGCAAACCACAGTTCTTTCAGCCTCAGCATCATAGGGTTCACCGTGTGCAGATGCTCCTCGTTCCACTTCTTGGCGCTCTTGTAGACACTGTGCCAGGGCACAGGGGCCCGGATCACTCTTTGAGGAAACAAGCGGGGGATGCTCTCAATAAAGAGCCGTTTTCTCTCCACTGGGTCCATGAGGATGTAATCAACTACAATGGGAAATGGCAAACACCTCGTTATTAAGCGCTAAGGGTTGTGCTCTTAGCTTCAACTCACTTTTTTTTGTTTTGTTTTTAATATAGAGATGGGGTCTCACTATGTTGGCCAGGCTGGTCTCAAACTCCTGGGCTCAAGTGATCCTACCACCTCAGCCTCCCAAAGTGCTGGGATTACAGGTGTGAGTTACTATACCTGGCCTTAGCGTCAACTCTTTTTTTTTTTTTTTTAAGACAGAGTCTCACTCTGTTGCCCAGGCTGGATTACAGTGGTTCAATCTCAGCTCACTGGGTTCAAGCCATTCTCCCGCCTCAGCCTCCCCAGTAGCTGGGATTACAGGTGCCTGCCACCACACCTGCCTAATATTTTGTGTTTTCAGTAGAGACAGGGTTTTGCCATGTTGGCCAAGTTGGTCTTGGAATCCTGACCTCAGGTGATCCACCCGCCTCGTCCTCCCAAAGTGCTGGGATTATAGGTGTGAGCTAGCACACCTGGCCTTAGCTTCAACTCTTAGAATGTAAATGAGCCTCTGTCCATTTGCAAGGTCATGGGTAATCCCCTGGGTATAACTCAACTGGGGAAGCTTCACACTTGGTGTTTGTTTTCTTTCTGAGGGTATCTTACAGGAAGGAGGAGTGTGACTTCACTGCGTGGAGCACTTAGAATCTGGGGTTGAGCCCTGGTAGGATGTCTAGTATCAGGCAGGACAATGAAATAGGATTTGCTGATACCTCATTAGTCACTGATTGATTTCTCACACCAAAATAGATGCACACAAAAAAACCCACCATGGTTGATACCATCCATTATATTTACAAATAGAAGTTTAAAGACCAAATGTTTTACATACTAAGAAAGATTGGTAGAAAAGCTTCATAGAGGAAGTAACATTTGTGCTGGGTCATAAAGAACAAGTAGCAGGCCGGGTGCGGTGGCTCACACCTGTAATCCCAGCACTTTGAGAGGCTGAGGTGGGTGGATCACTTGAGGTCATGAATTCGAGACCAGACTGGCCAACATGGCGAAACCTCGTCTCTACTAAAAATACAAAAATTAGCTGGGACTGGTGGTGTGCGCCTGCAGTCCCAGCTACTCAGGAGGCTGAGGCAAGAGAATAACTTGAACCCAGGGGTCCACCCAGGTTGGTCTCGAAATCCTGACCAACCTCTGCAGTTGCAGTGAGCCGAGATCACACCACTGCACTTCAGCCTGGGCAACAGGCAAGAATGTCTCAAAAAAAAAAAAAAAAAAAAAGAAGAAGAAGTGTAGAATCTCAGCTAGGTGTGATGGCTCACGCCTATAATCCCAGCACTTTGGGAGGCCGAGGCAGGAGGATCTCTTGAGTCCAGGATGTTCAAGACAAGCCTGGGCAACATAGGGAGACCCTGTCGCTAAATTAAAAAAAAAAAAATTGTTTTAAACTTTACAAATGTAGACTCTCAGGCCCCAGGTTCAGAACTACTGAATCAGAATCTGCATTTTAATAAGATCCGCAGGTTACGGGGATGCGCGTGAATATGTGAAGTGCTGGTGTAGACATCAGTGATGGTAGGGGGATGGGGGAATTTGAATTAACAGTTGATGTTTTGGGTATTTCCAGTGGAATCAGGGTGGCAGATGACAAAGTGAGAAGAAAGAAGGTGACTTCCAGGCCAGGCACGGTGCCTCATGCCTGTAATCCTAGCACTTTAGGAGGCTAAGGAGGGAGGATTGCTTGAGCGCAGGAGTTCCAGACCAGCCTGAGCAACAAAGCAAGACCTTGTCTCTACAAAAATAAAAATAAAAAGGAAGGCGCCCTCTACATAGAAGCTCCCCAGCCCCCTTTATGCCCACCAACCTTACCGATGCTTTTCATGAGGCTAAAGTAATAGTCATTCTCCTTCTCCTGCACAAGGACCACCATCAGGGGCTCCAGGAAGGGACTCGTCAGCAGCGTGTTAGAAATCAGCTTTGAAATCCGAACCATCACTTCACCCTCTTCAGGGGCAATCATGTCTTTGCGAATTCCATTGGTCAGATAGTGATAGTATCTCTTCCATAAACAAACCACCAGCAAGAAAATGGTCATGATTGGGTCATGGGCTCAACTGTCCTGCCCATCAGCTGCTAAGGGACCCCATTCACACAGCATTCGTCCGCACCCTTCACTTGCCGTAACCATACATTCTGGGCGTGTCGCTTCACACTCATGGCAAGGAGATCACTGGCAAATTTTCCCCAGGACTTCAGAGGATTCAACCAAAGCCAGACAGATGTCAGTGGGGTATAAGGAAGGATTTGTCAAATACCACCCAGATAGGAACAGTGGAGTGAGTACAGAGTTCAGGGATGGAGGTGGCATATCTGGTGACCTTTAAGAAGAGGAATAACAGGCCAGGCGCGGTGGCTTACACCTGTAATCTCAGCATTTTCGGAGGCAAAGGTGGGAGGATTACAAGGTCAGGGGTTCGAGACAAGCCTGGCCAATATGGTGAAACCCCATCTCTACTACAAAATACAAAAACTAGCCGGGAGTGGTGGCGGGCGCCTGTAGTCCCATCTACTCAGGAGGCTGAGGCAGGAAAATTGCTGGAACCCAGGAGGTGGAGGTTGCAGTGAGCCGAGGTCGTGCCACTGCACTCCAGCCTGGGTAACTGAGCGAGACTCTGTCTCGAAAAAAAAAAAAAAAAAAATTAGATTTTCCTGATCCAGAGCTAGAATTTACCCCCCTGAAGCTTGCACTCACTGTTCCTGATTCTGCCTTCTAAGGCAGTTCAGACAAACAGGGTTGGATTTCTGTCTCAAAAAAAAAAGGAATGACAAGCTCCTAAAATGGCCTCAAATCATTCATCCTCCTGAATAGCAATGATCTCCTACAAAACACTTTGATCCTGTGGCTTGTAGCTGTCAATGGGGAAAAATATCCCCAAAGTCCAAGATCTATGATAGTTCTTTTTTTTTTTTTTTTGAGACACAATTTCACTTTTGTCGCTCAGGCTGGAGTGCAGTGGCACAATCTCGGCTCACCGCAACCTCCACCTCCTGGGTTCAAGCAGTTCTCCTGCCTCAGCCTCCCAAGTAGCTGGGATTACAGGTGTGCACCACCACACCCGGCTAATTTTTGTATTTTTAGTAGAGACGGGGTTTCACCATGTTGGCCAGGCTGGTCTCGAACTCCTGACCTCAGGTGATCCCCCTACCTCGGCCTCCCAGTGCCGGAATTATAGGCATGAGCCACCACACCCAGCTGATAGTTCTTATCCAAGCAAGGGCTTTTGAGTTTCGAAAGCAACATAAACACAAAAATGAAACAAAAATGGCCAGTGGAACCTAGTGACTTCAGGAAATTTTGTATATTTAGGGTTTGCCTTTGAGCTGCTGTATGGCTGAGTGGCTCTTGGAATGACTAATTTCAGATAGAGGAGAAGCACAGAGTGTGAGGAAAGGGCTTGAAGTCTGTTTTTAAGTTTCGGATCAGAAGAGGTTGCTGGTCAGGCACAGTGGCTCCTGCCTGTGATCCCAGCACTGGGAGGCCGAGGCATGTGGATCACCTGAGGTCAGGAGTTCGAGACCAGCCTGGCCAACATGGTGAAACCCTATCTCTACTAAAAATACAACAATTAGCCAGGTGGGTTGGTGCACACCTGTAATCCCAGCTACTCGGGAGGCTGAGACAGCAGAATTGCTTTAACCCAGGAGGTGGAGGTTGCAGTGAGGCAAGATTGCACCACTGCATTCAAGCCTGGATGACAGAGCGTGATTCTGTCTCAAAAAAAAAAAAAAAAGAAAAAGAGGTTGCTGCCAGCCTCTTTACTATTGCCTCTCTCCAACGTTAGTAAAAGCAGCTGCTAACAGGGGAGTAGTGCGAAGCTTTTCTGATTTTAAGAACTGCCTGGGTACAGGGTGGGGGTAAAAAAGTGCTTGCTAAAATGCAGATTCCCAGGCCCCCTCTCAGGCAGTTAGGGTGTTTAATAAGCACCCCAGGTGACCCTTATCTTCAGGCAAGTTGGAGAAATGCTGCACAGCTCTTAAGAACACAGAGACTGTCCCGGCACGGTGGCTCACGCTGTAATCACAGCACTTTAGGAGGCTGAAGCGGACGGATCATTCAAGGTCAGGAGTTTGAGACCAGCTTGATCTACATAGTGAAACCCCATCTCTACTAAAATACAAAAATTAGCTGGGCGTGGTGGCAGTTGCCTGTAATCCCAGCTACTCGGGAGGCTGAGGCAGGAGAATCGCTTGAACCCAGGAGGTGGAGGTTGCAGTGAGCCAAGATCGTGCCCCTGCACTCCAGCCTGGGTGACAGAGCGAGACTCCCTCTCATAAAAAAAAAAAAGAACACAGAGACTTTGGTATCAGCCAGACCGGCTTTAAGTCTTAGTTTTGTCTCCTACCCTATAGCCCTTAGCACATTGCTTAAACAGTCTATACTCCACTTTCCACAACTGGACAATAGAGATAATCATAGAATCCGGGTCTCGAGTAGGGTCAAGTAGCTATAGAGGGTTTAGCATGGAATTTTGCCAACAGCACATAGTCACTGTGAGTTTTTATTAATCATTTTATTATACACCCTAAACCCACAAGACATTTGCTCTAAAGTTTTGCTGTTCTTTTAAGACAGGGGTTGGAAACTCCGATGTCTACCTGGAGCCAGGCAGGTAATGTTAATAAGTGAAAGTTGTCTAGACCTAAGAAAATAATAAGGAATGGTGGGAACTATGACAAACTGAAGAGTGTATTTCTGATCTAAAGGAGGTAGCTACTGCTTAGCACCAAATATTTTAGTTTTCTCAAGAGAAGCTGGAAAATGTAGCTTACGTGAGACTTTCCTCATGCTTTTTTTTTTTTTTTTTTGAGATAGGGTCTTGCTCTGTTGCCCAGACTGGAGTGCAGTGGCATGATCATAGCTGGGATACCTGAAGTGTCAGAGAAGGGGACCAAGGGATAAGCTGTCTTGTCCTAGAAAGGATTGTGAATCCCTCCCCCTACCCTTTTTTGGAGACAAGGTCTCACTCTGTTGCCCAGACTGGAATGTAGTGGCACAATCATAGCTCACTGCAGCCTCAGCTTCCCAGGGACAAGTGATCCTCCCACCTCAGCCTCCCAAGTAGCTGGGACCACAGATGCATGGCACCATACCCAGCTAATTTTGTAGAGATTGGGTTTCTCCATGTTGCCCAGGCTGGTCTTGAGATCCTAGGCTCAAGTGATCCTCCCTACTCCTCCTCCTGAAGTGCTGGGATTACAGGCATGAGCCACCATGCCCAGCCACCTCATTCTTTTTTTTTTTTTTTGAGATGGAGTCTCGCTCTGTTGCCCATGCTGGAGTGCAGTGGCTCAATCTCGGCTCACTGCAACCTCCACCTCCCAGGTTCAAGCGATTCTCCTGCCTCAGCCTCCCGAGTAGCTGAAATTACAGGCGCCTGCCACCATGCCTGGCTAATTTTGTTTTTTGTATTTTTAGTAGAGGCGGGGTTTCAGCATGTTGACCAGGCTGGTTTTGAACTCCTGACCTCAAGTGATCCACCTGCCTCAGCCTCCCCAAGTGCTGCGATTACAGGTGTAAGCCACCATGCCCAGCCGCCTCATTCTACAGGCCAAATTCAGCCTATGATAGAGATCCCAGATAAAATATGGGATGCTTTGGGATATACTTATACTAAAAAGTTATTCATTACCTAAAATTTGAATTTAACTATGTGTCCCATTTTTTGTCTTGCAAAATCTGGCACCCCTAGCCTATAGGCCACCATTTTGGCAACTTATATTCTAAAACGACCCAAGGTATCAATTTGCATCACTTACTAGGGCAGAGAACATGTACACACACTCTCTTTCTCTCTCACTCGCACAAGCACACAAACATGCGCCCTCTTCAGTAGCCTGTCTAGGGTCTAGACTTTGGTGTTTTTCAAACATTTCCCAAGTGATTCTGCTGTTCTCCCTGAATTTAGAATCACTGAGATGCTGAGAGTAACCCTCAGCAAATGGCGGGGCAGGGGGCAAAAGGAACGTACCTCCAGGTCCGATTCAGACGGCTTCTTTTCTTTACTTTCCATTTCCATCTCCTGCTGTAACATGACATCGAGCTGCTGTTCTGGACTCATTGGTCTGCTTCCTGGGAACGTCAAAGATGTCTTTACCTCCTTCTTCATGGGTGAGAAGATTGACGTCTTCAAGGCCAACTTGATCCTGAAAAGTAAACACAGCTCAGCCCTTGGTGTTTGATTCTCCGGAGAGGTGCTGTGGTGTTGCCTACTTTCCCTAGCCTGATGAGTGTGGTTCTGCAAATAGAAGCCTCTCTCCTCTGTGTCATCTAACGGCATGTGTGTATACTTCCAAGATGACCCTAACGACTGAACACCTCATAGGTATTTTAGCATGGTTTTGTTCAGTTGGTTTATTTTTGTTTACAATCTCAAAAAGCCTGGCCAACATGGTGAAACCACGTCTCTACTAAAAATACAAAAATTAGCCAGGCCTGGTGGCACGCACCTGAAATCCCAGCTACTCAGGAGGCTAAGGCAGGAGAGTCGCTTGAACCCGGGAGGCAGATGTTGCAGCAAGCTGAGATCATGCCACTGCACTCCAGCCCGGACAACAGAGCAAGACTCTATCTCAAAAAAAAAAATTTTTTTTGGATTAAAGTGATTGGTGGATAAGAATATGATTATCTGGAAATGCTTTGAAGCCAAGAAGCAGAGTGTGGCTTTAGTGAGACCACATCCTTCTTCTGTTCAGCCCACTGTCCTGCCTTCTCTGGTGCCCACAGTGACATCTTACCTAGTGGAATCCTCTTTGTTTCTGGAGGAAAACTTTGTTTTCTTCCTCATGGGCTCTGATGAGCTTCTATTTGCTGGAAGAATGGAGAAGAAAGACATCAGTGATGGGCAATGGCCTTGGGCCATTCTCCGTCCACAGGTGCATGACTCTTGGAACAGTCCAGGAACACACTAAGGGGAGCCGACATGGTATGGTGTGACCAGGCAGGAGATGTGGGCTCAGGTCCCATGTGCATCACTGATTACCTGTGTGACCCTGAAGAACTGGCGTCATCACTCCGGACCTCAGCTTCCTCAACTGTAAAGTGGGGACATGCGTATCTTCCATTCATTCATACATTTGGCAAGAATTAATAACTGCTTGTTTCATGTACTCTCCAATATTGTATGCTCTATTTTCTAAACACTGTTATATTACTGTTTAATATTTCTCTTTAAGTAGACTTGGGCATTTAAACTTAGTACATTTAGCCAGGCATGGTGGCTCACGCCTGTAATCCCAGCACTTTGGGAGGCTGAGGCAGGCAGATCACCTGAGGTCAGGAGTTCATGACCAGCCTGGCCAACATGGCGAAACCCCACCTCTACTAAAAAATATAAAAATTAGCCGGGCATTGTGGTGAGCGCCTGTAGACCCAGCTACTTGGGAGGCTGAGGCAGGGAGAATTGCTTGAACCCAGGAGGCGGAGGTTGCAGTGAGCCGAGATCGTGCCACTGCACTCCAGCCTGGGCAACAGAGTGAGATTCCGTCTCAAAAAATAAATAAATAAAATAAAAAATAAAATAGGCCAGGCACGGTGGCTCATGCCTGTAATCCCAGCACTTTGGGAGGCCAAGGCAGGCAGATCATGAGGTCAGGAGTTCGAGACCAGCCTGACCAACATGGTGAAACCCCCCGTCTCTACTAAAAATACAAAAATTAGCCAGGCATGGTGGCACATGCCTGTAATCCCAGCTACTCAGGAGGCTGAGGCAGAAGAATCGCTTGAACCCTGGGGACGGAGGTTGCAGTGAGCTGAGATAGCACCATTGCACTCCAGCCTGGGCAATGAGAGCAAAACTCCGTCTCAAAAAAATATAAATAAATAAATAAATTAATTAATTAATTAAATAAACAGTACATTTATTTTTAAAATAAATTTTGATTATCACAAATAAAAAAATAAGTACATATTTATTGCAAGTAGAAAAACCAATATCATTTGCAATAAATAGAAGGTAGCTACAATTAATTCAATAAGTGATATAAAAACTATATTATTAAACTTTAGTTAGATATTACTTCCTAAAGTGTCTTCTCAAAATAGTCTACACATAACAACAATACAAAAAACTTCTCAAAATAGTCTACACATAACAACAATACAAAAAATCCTCTTTTTTTTGTTTGTTTTTTTTGGGACAAGGTCTCGCTCTGTTGCTCGTGCTGGAGTGCAGTGGCATGATTTCAGCTCACTGCAACCTCAACCACCCAGGCTCAGGTGATCCTCCCACCTCAGCCTCCTGAGTAGCTAGGAGTACAGGCACACGCCACCATACCCGGCTAATTTTCCTATCTTTTGTAGAGACGGGGTTTTGTCATGTTGCCTAGGCTGGTCTCCAACTCTTGGGGGCAAGCGACCCTCTCAATCAACTCAACAATCGAGGTACAGATTCACAAAATGGAAATAATACAGCAATAACAATATTGCTCCAAAATAAATTTTTAAGATCCTCCAACTACAAATGTATTTTAATGAATAATAAGCAGAAATCAACTCAAGCAAGGACATGAATAACAGACACCAGTGCCACTCTGAAGAAAGCATCTCAGTACTTTATATTCAAAGACTCTGGCTTGTCTGAGAATTTTGGGGACAATGAAACCTGGGAGGCATTAGCACTAGTTCTTCACATATATTAATAATTTTGGACTAAGAAAATTATTAAAGACTGCTACAGACTGAATGCTAATGTCTTGCCAAAATTAGTATGTTGAACCTTAATCCCCAGCATGATGGTATTTGGAGGTGGGACACCTGGGAGGTGATTGGGTCATAACGGCTCCATCTTATGAATGAGATTGTACCTTTATAAAAGAAACAGCAAAAAGATTCCTCACCCCTTCTCCCATGTGAGCACACAGCAAGAAGATAGAGAAGACAGATGTCTATGAATCAGGAAGAGGACCCTCATCATAGACTGACTCTGTTGGTACCTTGATCTCAGACTTTACAGACTCCAGAACCACAAGATATGAATTTCTGTAGTTTATAAGCCACTCAGTTTATGATTCTTTGTTATAGCAGCCCAAAACGAACTAAGACGATGACCATGAAATTAGCAATTAGAGCAGCAAACTTAAGGTTCTGTGTATCATGATCTTGAACATTTGGGCATTAATCATTTGCTACATGTCCTTAAAGCAGGAACATGCAAAAGCAGCATCCTAGAGACTGTGGGTGTGTATGTAATACACAAATAACACTGGTAAGAACCACTTGGGAAAAAAAAATCCTCCAAGTGATATTGAAAGGGCTATGACAATAAGAATGGAATCAGGATTTGGAGAAGGGAGGTAGCAAACCATAAGTAATCAGAAAATTTGAAATGGAAAGATAGTCATTTAAACACTCATTAGACATGAAAAACTCAAGACTGAACAGAGTTGAAGAGAAAATTAGTAAATTGGAAGACATAGTTAAGAAACTCACCCAGACGTAGCACAGAGAGAAAAATGAAAAATATAAAAATGAGTTTGAGACAGAGAGCAGATCAAGAGTGCCAACATATGTCCAACAAAAATTACTAAAGGATACCCTTATGCCGATAGACCTATGCTTGGTGGGAATTAAATTAATACATACAAGGTGCTGTGGTGAGCAGCTTCCAAGACAGCCCCCAATGATCCCCATCTCCTGGTAACACCCCTTTGTGGTGTAATCCTCTCCCCCTGAGTGTGGGCTAGAACTAGTGACTCCTAACAAATAGAATGTGGCAAAAGTGACAAGATGTCACTTCCAAGATTAAGTTCCAAAAAAGCCTATGGGTTCTCTCTTGCTGGCTCTCTTTCTCTCCCCCTCCCTCGCTCTAAGGGAAGCCAGAAGCCATGTTGTGAGTTGTTCTAAGGGAGAGACCCATGTGGCAAGAAACTGGTGTCTATGGCCAACAGCCAGCAAGGACCTGATGACATGAGTGAGCTTGGAAGAGGATCCTTCCCTAGTTGCCTTTAGATGATGGTGGCCTTGGTGTATGCCTTGATTGTACGCTAGTGAGGGGCCCTGAGCCAGCACTACAAATTCAGCCATGCCCACGTTCCTGCCCCACTGAAACTGTAAGATAATAAATACTGGTTCTTTTAAGCCACAGAATTTTGGAATAACTTATCATGCAGCAAACAATAACACAAGTACATAGAATAGTGCCTGGTATATATAAACGGTCTATAAATGTTAGCCATTTGCAATCATTTCCTCCATAGATAAGGAGGAGAGTGAGGTTTTGCAAAGTTCTCCAAAGTTAGCTTCAGCAAAAGGGGAGCCAGGATCAGAACCCAGGAGTAAAAAGTTCACTCCAGGCCAGGCACAGTGGCTCATGCCTGTAATCCCAGCACTTTGGGAGGTCGAGGCAGGTGGATCACCTGAGGTCAGGAGTTTGAAACCAGCCTGGCCAACATAGTGAAACCCCATCTCTACTAAAAATACAAAAAAAAAATAGGCAGGTGTGGCCTGTAGTCCCAGCTACTCAGGAGGCTGAGGCAGGAGAATCACCTGAGTCTGGGAGGTGGAGGTTGCAATGAGCCGAGATCATGCCATGGCACTCCAGCCTGGGCGACAGAGTGAGACTCCATCTAAAATAAATAAATAAATAAAAATTTCCTTCAAAGCCCCATTCTGCAAGGGTATGACACTGCCACAAGTACCTGATGATGGCAGCCCCTGACCGGTCCTGTCCCTAGGGACATTGATGGTGGCCGGTTGGTAGACCTTCAGCAGGTCTTTCAGCTTCAGGTCCTGGGCCATCAAGGAGTAGTTGTTGGCGATGGAATCACTGGGTCCACGGTGGTGATGCTGCTCTTTGAAGGGTGCAGCCAAGGTCCATGATGTGCGTTGCATCAAGGGCGGGTAAAAGCTGTGTGACATGACAGTCTGTGCGGGAAGAAGTGCAGAGTGAGACACAATGAGGAACATCTCTCAATGAGCCTGAGTTCTGCTCACACTGAGGCTCACGAGAGTTCCAACTGCCTTATGCTATGTTTCTGCCTTCTGCACATTCAGTGGAAAGATTGTCTGAACAGACACCAACTGTACTTCTCTGACCATTGTGAGCATGAATTCTGATGTCAGGGATAATAGCTTTCATTCACCAGTAACTCTGAGGCAGGTAATTGATATCTCTGGTCTTTATTCCTTATGGACATGACTACAAGGTACGAGCAATTACCCTCATTTTACAATGAAACATGCAGAAGTTCAGAGAGTTTAAATAACACAGCAGATCAGTGGATGGCCAGATTCTAACTCACCTTTGGACAATGGCATAGCTCTCTCTCCCACACTTCTGCAGCCTCTTCTGGGGGCAAAAGTGACCAAAGCTACTAATCCTACTTGTCAGGTCTGTTTGACTCCCCACCCTCAATGACTACCTGCCAAATACAGAGAGAAGTGGGGGACGCACTTCACCTCCTCACCCTCAACAGAAGAGCTGGCAGCCAGGTGTGCATACCTGATAGAGTCCAGACGGTTCCTCATTAGCAGAAGCAGGCAGAGGGGGCAGCTCTGGCTGCCCCTGGGAGTGGCTCATGTGATGTATGGAGTCACTTTTGGCGATCTGCGGGACATGGGAACAAAGTCACCCTTCAGAAATTAGGGAAGATTTGCAAGCCTCTGAGTTGTTTAGGACTAAAGAGGTCCCCAGGAAAGGTTTTAGGTCCAGAGTTCCGGACCTAAAACAAAACACCCCTCTCATTCCCATCCATTATGTATGTTTCATTTATTTAAAAATTGACAGATAAGGGCTGCGTGCAGTGGCTCACACCGGTAATCCCACCAGTTTGGGAGGCCAGGGAGGGTGGATCACCTGAGGTCAGGAGTTTGAGACCAGCCTGACCAATATGGTGAAACCCTGTCTCTACTAAAAATACAAAAATTAGCCAGGCATGGTGGCATGTGCCTGTAGTCTCAGCTACTTGGGAG
Organism: Pongo pygmaeus; assembly: GCF_028885625.2. Lineage (NCBI taxonomy): Eukaryota > Metazoa > Chordata > Mammalia > Primates > Hominidae > Pongo > Pongo pygmaeus. The sequence goes on from NC_072391.2 coordinate 23,111,464, forward strand.
GCTGAGACAGGAGAATTGCTTGAACCTGGGAGGTGGAGGTTGCAGTGAGCTGAGATTGCACTCTGAGATGTATTGAAGTGTATATACATTATAGAGTGACTAAATCTAATTAACATATGCATTGCCTTGCATGGTTATCTTTGCAGTGAGAATACATCCACTGTCATAGCATTGTTCAAGAATATAATATATTGTTAATTAGTCATCATCCTGTACAACAGATCTCTTGAACTTATTCCTTCCATCTAACTGAAATTTTATATCCTGTGACCATCTCCCCAACCCTTCCATTCCTGTTTCTTTTTTGTTTTCTTTTTTTTTTTTTTTGAGATGGAGTCTTGCTCTGTCACCCAGGCTGGAGTGCAGTGGCACTATCTCGGCTCAATGCAACCTCCGCCTCCAGAGGTCAAGCGATTCTCCTCTCTCAGCCTCGCAAGTAGCTGAGATTACAGGTGACTGCCACCATGCCCAGCTAATTTTATATTTTTAGTAGAGATGGGGTTTTACCATGTTGGCCAGGCTGGTCTTTAACTCCTGGCCTCAAGTGATCTGCCCTCCTCGGCCTCCCAAAGTTCTGGGATTACAGCCAACACGCCCGGCCCCTGCTTCATTTTTTAATCATTCAGTGTCTCCTCCTCGGATTCCCTTCTATGAGCAAATTTGGATATTTTTCCCCAGTGGAAGAGCCCAAATTCTGAGGACATCCCCAGTACCCTACCCTCAGGTATGATTAAAGGAGGTGACTTTAAAAAAATTGACTCTTGCATTTTTTTTCTTTTTTCTTTTCTTTCTTTTTTTTTTTTTTTTTGAGACAGAGTCTCACTCTGTCACCCAGGCTAGGGTGCAATGGTACGATCTTAGCTCACTGCAACCGCTGCTTCCTAGGTTCAAGCAATCCTCCTGCCTCAGCCTCCCAAGAAGCTGGATGGGTGCCCACCACCATGCCTGGCTAATTTTCATATTTTTAGTAGAGACGGGGTTTCACCTCATTGGTCAGGCTGGTCTCGAACTCCTGACCTCAGGTGATCTACCTGCTTCGACCTTCCAAAGTGCTGGGATTACAGGCATGAGTCACTCCACCAAGTGGACTCTTGCATTTTCACATGTGCAAAATTCCACAGAGAAATTCATTCAGGCAGTGGCACTGAATTTTCTGTGTATTTAACACACACATAAGCAACTCTTTATGCTTCCTGGGAAAAGGAAAAGTGTTATTTCAACAATGTGAGTGTTGAGTCCTCCATTCCAACCAATGAGTGCATACTGTGGAGTGAGCCTCAGGTAAGGGTAAACTTGTGGCTCCCACAGTCACTCTCAGATTCCAAGTGTCCCTCCACCTCTCCTGAGCAGAGAAGAAAGTGACTGCATTATTGAATGAGATCACATGTGGTTTTGTCTTAAGACTTAGCTCCTATGTGCAAAACAACCACTTCACCTGGAGCTAGTGAGGGAGAAACTCCAATTTGTTCCAACACTGGAAGAAAAACTGTTGGCCTGGACTTACTGAGAGGTGCTGCTTTTCAGCACTTTAAAGGTGGTTTGATGGATTTTCAAGGGCAATTTTGGTTCTCTGTGATTTTCACCTTAGGCAATGACTTTGGACTTAACTCCTAGATAAGATAAGCCAACATTGTATCAATGTGATTTATTTGGGTGTGCAAATCATGACATGCAAGATCATTGATGAGGGTGGGATGGGGCAGGGGCATATGACTCACTATTAGCTGTCCCTCTGCCCCCAACCCCTTACAGATGACTCAAATTAACCATCATTATCTCTCCCGGAGCACCTACCTCATTAAATAACAACAGAAAAACAACAACCGCAGCAATAATATCTACCATTATTCCAAACTATTATGTGCCAGGTACTGTACAACCTCATGAGATTTTTTTTTGATATCCGCATTCTAGCTGAAGAAAATGAGGCTGAGAAGATAGGTAACACGTTCCAGCCATGTAATTGGCCAGCTTGCCTTCTAAGTCAGTGACTTTTTTACTCATTATTATTATTATTATTATTTTGAGACCAAGTTTTCACTCTGTCGCCCAGGCTGGAGTGCAGTGACACGATCTCAGCTCACTGCAACTGCAACCTCCACCCCCTAGGTTCGAGCGATTCTCCTGCCTCAGCTTCCTTACTGCATTATGCAAACTGACAGAGATGCTGTTCTTGGGATAATGAAGAAAGCAAACCATGAGCATTTTGCAGGACACAATGGAAAGAGGGAGAACCTCTGTAGAAACAAATTAAACTGAGCTATGTCATAGTCTCGGACTAAAACAAACACACAAACAATCATAAGTACGCTGATAGCAGAAAGCATCCCAGTCTGTGGATCAGGAACACATGGGGCATACACAACATGAGCAGATCTAGGCATCAATTGCAGAATGGGGCAAAAAGAGTTTTCTTGGCAATAAATGGCTAAGAATCCTCTGTGGCACCTTCAAGAGGAGATGGAGATTCTCATAAGAACTAGCTGGTTGTGCAAAATTGTTTGTTAAAAATTGGCCAGCCGTGGTAGCTAATGTCTATAATCCCAGCACTTTGGGAGGCTGAGGCGGGTGGATCACTTGAGGCCAGGAGTTCGAGACCAGCCTGGCCAACATGGAGAAACCCCTTCTCTACTAAAAATACAAAAATTAGCCAGGCGGTGGCGCACACCTGTAGTTCCAGCTACTCAGGAGACTGAGGCAGGAGAATCGCTTGAACCCAGAAAGCAGAGGCTTCAGTGAGTGAAGATCACGCCACTGCATTCCAGCCTGGATAACAGAGAGAGACTGTTTAAAAAAAAAAAAAAAAGAAATTAATGATTAAATCTTCTCTTTGGTAAATTTCAAGGAGCTTTCACTTCAGAGCATATTGGCTTAGTTATTATCTACAAATCCACTTTAGTTTTATGAAGTTTCTATTTAAAATGCTCCTCTGGGCATTTCGCTGTATGGCAACCTGGTGATTCAACACAGATACAACAGAGATTCTGGAACCTAGATTGGGTAGAACTGTCACTTTGGGCAGCTTATTGCTGATTACACATGTTGTATGCATGTTCTTCATGGAGGCCATTCCCAAATGTTCATCTGAGGACGTGCTACACCAGAATCACTCTGGTCTTAGATAAAAATATAGATTCCAGGGCCCCACTCCAAATCTTCTGGATTGGAATCTAGGAGTGGGGGACCAAGACTCTATGTTTTTAAGATGCTCCCCGGAATAGTCTAATGTTCAGCCACAGTCGAAAACTGATGGTTGGAATATATGGTCTAATGGGCTTGAAAGGGAAGGAAAGGGAAGAACGGGTGTCTATTCCTGAATTTTTCACAGCAAAACTTGAAGATTTCCAAAAGTCTAATTCAGCAAAAATGATATTTCAAAGGAGACAACAAAAAAATGTGATGAATACACTTGTTCAGTCAAGGGCATCTAACATGCCAATTGGCCCTCTTCCCACATATTCCCAACACATTAAAAATACAGGTAAATCAGCCAGACACAGTGGCTCACACCTGTAATCCCAGCATTTTGGGAGGCTGAGGCAGGCGGATCATCTAAGATCGGGAGTTCGAGACCAGCCTGACCAACATGGAGAAACCCTATCTCCACTAAAAATACAAAATTAGCCAGGTGTGGTGGCGCATGCCTGTAATCCCAGCTACTCAGGAGGCTGAGGCAGGAGAATCACTTGAACCCGGGAGGCGGAGGTTCAGTGAGCCAAGATTGCACCATTGCACTCCAGCCTCGGCAGCAAAGAGTGAAACTCTGTCTCAAAAAAAAAAAAAAAAAAAAAAATACAGGTAAAACAAGAAACGTCTTAAAATTTACACCTACCTTCTGAGATGAGCAATCCATGTCACCCATGGTGTCCACTCTAATTGTAGCTATTTTTTAAAAATGAATAAAGAGCTTTCAGCTTCTCCAGGGATGTGCCTCTCCTATCCAGTTGGTCTGAAATTCACACTTCCTTATAGCATAATGGGGATGACACCAACAATGGAACTTTCCAGATGTTCTGAAAGCTCTGTTCATGAGGTTGCCTCTCTGAGGTCATAGACTTTGGCCCACTGAGGAGTTCCCTGGTAGAAGAGGAGAGAAAGGGAAGCTAGAGATAAGGGGACAGCACTGGGTTTCTGCTGCGCTTTTGGCTCTGGTCCCTACTCCTCCAGCGGCGGCCACGCTTCCTTTCCCTCGAGTGCTTCTCTCTTGGAAATTTTCCAGAAACACATTGAGTTCACTGCAGAGGAAAGACTGAAGCAGAGTTACACATTAATACAGAGAAAAGGGAGACTCACCGCTCCAAACAACATCCTGGCAGCCCGAACTGTTCTCCCTCCTCCTCCCTGGACTCTTAACGCTGGCAGTGCTCGTATGCAGGCGCTGGGCACAGTAACCAAGTCTCGGCGTCTGTTGCTAAGGGAAGGAGGGGCCTCTGTGGTGCCTACATACAAGACTGGGCATGACCTAGCTCTGTGAGCTGGTGTCTCCCTTTGCTGGAGGCCCAGGTGGGCAGCAGGAAGTGTTGGTGACAGAAGGGAACATGGGAGGGTGTTTAGCAATGTTCCAGGAATAACAGAGGCAACAGCAATAAAAGACCTTTGGAGAGGTCAAAAAGCTCAAAGTATGGTGGTTAAGTTCTTGGGATCTACAGTTGGACAGGTCATACTTCAGATCCTACTCTTCTCATTAATTAGCTGTGTGGCTTGGCAAGTTGCTTAATCTCTCTAAGTGTCCTTTCTGTCTGTAAAATGGCAATAATGTGAGTCCCTACTTCATAGGGTTGCTTCGAAGGGTTAATGGGATAACGTGTACAACGCGATTTGCATGTAGTAGAAGGATAACTGATATTTTCCCAGTTTTTCCCCGTTTTTTTTTTTTTTTTTTTTTTTTTTTTTTTTTTTTTGAGACGGAGTCTCGCTCTGTCACCCAGGCTGGAGTGCAGTGGCGTGATCTCGGCTCACTGCAAGCTCTGCCTCCCGGGTTCACACCATTCTCCTGCCTCAGCCTCCCACCAGTATGCGCAGCTAATTTGTTGTATTTTTAGTAGAGACAGGGTTTCACTGTGTTAGCCAGGATGGTCTCAATCTCCTGACCTCGTGATCCGCCCACCTGAGCCTCCCAAAGTGCTGGGATTACAGGTGTGAGCCACTCCGCCCAGCCCAGTTTTTCCCCATTTTAACACTAAGTCCTGCATCCTGGGAGCAATCTCAGTCCTGGGCAAACTGGGATAGTTTGATCACCTGACACAGTCGATGCTCTATAAATGTTGTGGCTAACATCAATATTACGATAAACACAGAAATACATGTGCACATACTCAAAAGTAACAATATTAGCTGCTGCCCAAATATTAAAAGCACACGTTCCATGGTCACTGTGAAGTTCTCTCAAACCCAAGTTAGACTTAATGAGTTTTTTGGGGGTGCCATGCTTGCATATCTTTTTTTTTTTCATTCAATTTTCCCCCAAACACCACGACATTCCCATTTTAAGGTAAGGAATCAAAACTGAGAGATATGGGCCGGGTATGGTGGCTCATGCCTGTAATCCCAGCACTCTGGAAGGCTGAGGTGGGTGGATCACTTGAGGTCAGGAGTTCGAGACCAGCCTGGCCAACATAGCGAAACCCCATCTCTACTAAAAATACAAAATTAGCCGGGCATGGTGGTAGTCGCCTGTAATCCCAGCTACTTGGGGGACTGAGGCAGGAGAATCACTTGAACCTGGGAGGGAGGTTGCAGTGAGCACAGATCATGCCACTGCACCCCAGCCTGGGCAACAAGAACGAACTCCATCTCAAAAAAAAAAAAGAAAAGAAAACACAAACAAAAAAACTGAGAGATACATAACTTTTCTAAGTCGACTTGACTCATAAGTAGCACTGATACAATTGGAACCCGTCCTGATGACCCCGAGTCCACTGCTCTTTCCATAAACTACCTGTCCAGAACACAAACATTCCCGAGTTCCTATGAAGAGCATTGCATAGTGAGAGGTGACAGTGTGCTGGCAGTCCTCAGAGCCCTCGCTCGTTCTCGGCGCCTCCTCTGCCTGGGCTCCCACTTTGGCGGCACTTGAGGAGCCCTTCAGCCCACCGCTGCACTGTGGGAGCCTTTCTGGGCTGGCCAAGGCCGGAGCCGGCTCCCTCAGCTTGCAGGGAGGTGTGGAGGGAGAGACGCGAGCGGGAACCGGGGCTGCGCGCGGCGCTTGCGGGCCAGCTGGAGTTCCGGGTGGGCGTGGACTTGGCGAGCCCCCCACTCGGAGCAGCCGGCCGGCCCTGACGGCCCCGGGCAATGAGGGGCTTAGCACCCGGGCCAGCGGCTGCGGAGGGTGTACTGGGTCCCCCAGCAGTGCCAGCCCACCGGCGCTGCGCTCGAGTTCTCACCTGGCCTTAGCTGCCTTCCCGCGGGGCAGGGCTCGGGACCTGCAGCCCGCCATGCCTGAGCCTCTCACCCCCTCCGTGGGCTCCTGTGCCGCCCGAGCCTCCCCGACCAGCGGCACCCCCTGCTCTAGGCGCCCAGTCCCATCGAACACCCGAGGGCTGAGGAGTGCGGGCGCACGGCGCGGGTCTGGCAGGCAGCTCCACCAGCAGGACCCACTGGGTGAAGCCAGCTGGGCTCCTGAGTCTGATGGGGACGTGGAGAACCTTTATGTCTAGCTCAGGGATTGTAAATACACCAATCAGCACCCTGTGTCTAGCTCAGGGTTTGTGAATGCACCAATCGACACTCTGTATCTAGCTGCTCTGGTGGGACCTTGGAGAACCTTTATGTCTAGCTCAGAGATTGTAAATACACCAATCGGCAGTCTGTATCTAGCTCAAGGTTTGTAAACACACCAATCAGCACCCTGTGTCTAGCTCAGGGTCTGTGAATGCACCAGTCGACACTCTGTATCTAGCTATTCTGGTGGGGCCTTGGAGAACCTTTATGTCCACACTCTGTATCTAGCTAATCTGGTGGGGACGTGGAGAGACTTTGTGTCTAGCTCAGGGATTGTAAACGCACCAATCAGCACCCTGTCAAAACAGACCACTGGGCTCTACCAATCAGCAGGATGTGGGTGGGGCCAGATAAGAGAATAAAAGCAGGCTGCTCGAGCCAGCAGTGGCAACTGGCTTGGGTCCCCTTCCACACTGTGGAAGCTTTGTTCTTCCACTCTTTGCAATAAATCTTGCTGCTGCTCACTCTTTGGGTCCACGCTGCCTTAAGAGCTGTAACATTCACCGTGAAGGTTTGCAGCTTCACTCCTGGGCCAGCGAGACCACGAACCCACCAGAAGAAAGAAACTCGGAACACATCCTAACATCAGAAGGAACAAACTCCAGACGCGCCACCTTATAAGAGCTGTAACACTCACCGCGAGGGTCTGTGGCTTCATTCTTGAAGTCAGCGAGATCACGAACCCATCAGAAGGAAGAAACTCCCAACACATCCAAACATCAGAAGGAACAAACTCCAGACGCGCCACCTTAAGAGCTGTAACGCTCACCGTGAGGGTCCGTGGCTTCATTCTTGAAGTCAGTGAGACCAAGAACCCACCAATTCCAGACACAATAGCACCAAGTACTTCCATATTCCCACTTTTTCCACTCCTTTTCCTCAAAGTTGGGCTTTCCATCCTTTCAAAATAACTCTGAGCTTCTCCATCTCTTATATTTGTGCTCTTTATCGTAAAGTATACATACGGTTTCAAATAACATTTGGAATAAATGAGACAGTGGGAGGGCTGGAGACTCTGGTTTAGACAGAAATGGGAAGATTATCAGGTCTCCTACACTGGGTGTGAAACCTCATGTCCCACCAAAAACAGCAACTGTAATCCAATGAAGTGAAAAATTAGAATTGGGCCTGGCGCGGTGGCCCATGCCTATAATCCCAGCACCTTGGGAGGCCAAGGAGAGTGGATTGCCTGAGGTCAGGAGTTCAAGACCAACCTGGCCAACATAGTGAAACCCCGTCTCTACTAAAAATACAAAAAATTAGCCCGACATGGTGGCAGGCACTGGTAATCCCAGCTTCTTGGGATGCTGAGGCAGGAGAACTGCATGAATACAGGAGGTGGAGGTTGCAGTGAACTGAGATCACACCATTGCACTCCAGCCTGGGTGACACAGCGAGACTCTGTCTCAAAAAAAAAAAAATTAGAATGGGCCTGATGTGGAGCTAATGGACCCTATGGCCTGTGTGTGAGTAGGAGGCATGCTACCATTTGAAATTTAGTGTGCTTTAAGTCTACTAGTGTTTAAAACTATCAAAACAATACTAATGGCTTTCACTTATTGAGCATATACTATGCCCTGGGACTGCTGCTAAGCACTTAGTAGACATCATGTCTTTGAATCTTCTCAACAACCTAGAATATAAATATCAGTATTATCACAAGTTTTATGATTGAGGAAAATGATACATTAAACTAACCCGCCCATAGTCACACAGCTAAGTCAGCAGGAAAGTTTGAACCTGGTTATGAAATCTGTTCCATGGCTTCAACCAAAAACCTACATGTAATCTGAGGAAAAATGAAAAATACATAAAGTATCTGCCAAAGAGAATGAAAGTGACTTCCCCCAGGCCACCTCACCTGTACCACAATTTGTTGTCTGACAACTTTGTGTTGGATAATTCTTAAGAAAGGGTATAGGCTTCAAGTTTCTCAATCTTCTTCTTTTTCTTTCTTTCTTTGTTTTGTTTTGTTTTGTTTTGAGATGGAATCTTGCTCTGTTGCCTAGGCTGGAGTACAGTGGTATGATCTCGGCTCACTGTAACCTCCACCTCCTGGGTTCAAGTGATTCTCTTGCCTCAGCCTCCCCAGTAGCTGGGATTACAGGCATGTGCCAACACATCCGGCTTATTTTTGTATTTTTAGTAGAGATGGGGTTTTGCCATGTTGGCCAGCCTGGTCTCAAACCCCTGACCTCAAGTGATCTGCCCACCTCCGCCTCCCAAAGTGCTGGGATTCAGGCCACAAGGTGCCCAGTTAAATTAGAATCTCAGTCAAACAATTTTTCAGGTAAAAGAATGTTTTAGGGCCGGGAGCGGTGGCTCATGCCTGTAATCCCAACACTTTGGAAGGCCAAGGCAAGCGGATCACAAGGTCAGGAGTTTGAGACCAGCCTGACCAACATGGTGAAACCCTGTCTCTACTAAAAATACAAAAATTAGCTGGGAGTGGCAGCGCGTGCCAGTAATCCCAGCTACTCAGGAGGCTGAGGCAGGAGAATCATTTGAACCCAGGAGGTGGAGGTTGCAGTAAGCCGAGATAGCGCCACTGCACTCCAGCCTGGGAGACAGAGACAGACTCTGTCTCAAAAAAAAAAGTTTTAGTATAAGCATGTCCCATTCAATACATGGGCTGTACTTGTACTAAAAAGTTACCCGTTATTTACCTGAAATTCAGATTTAATTGAGTGTCGTGTGTTTTTATTTGCCAAATCTGCCAACATGGGGAGGAGAGGTCAGCAAGGTTCCAAGTTGTCCCCACCTCTTGATATCAACAGTATAGGGTCTTAATCTGTTGCTAAAAAATTTTCACACATTTCTTATTCAGAGGCTGGTGTTCCTGGCAGCTCATTCCTGAGGCCTAAAATAGTTGTTTAAGCAGAGCAACAGTTTCAATCCTTGGAGGCTACTATAGCAAAGTACCAAAGTCTGGGTGGCTTATAAACAAGAGACATTTATTTCTCACTGCTCTGAAGGCTGGAAGTTCACGATCAGGCTGCCAGGGTGGTCTGGTTCCAGTGAAGGCCCCCTTCCATGTTGCAGGCTGCCAACTTCTCATTGTATCCTTACATGGTGGAAAGAGGGTAAGAGAGCTCTCTGGGATCTATTTTATTTTTATATTTTATATTTTATTTTATTTTATTATTTTATTTTATTTTATTATTTTATTTTATTTTATTTTAATGAGCCAGGGTCTCACTTTGTTGCCCAGGCTAGAGTGCAGTGGTGCAATCTCAGCTCACTGCAGCCTCCACTGCCTGGGCTCAAGAGATCCTCCTGCCTCAGCCTCCCATGTAGCTGGGACTACAGGCATGTGCCACTATGCCCGGCTAACTTTTGTATTTTTAGTAGAGAAGGGGTTTCGCCATGTTGCCCAGGCTGGTGTTGAACTCCTGGACTCAAGCAATCCACCCACCTTGGCCTCCCAAAGTGCTGGGATTATAGGTGTACGCCACTGGGATCTCTTTTATAAGGGCACTAATCCCATTTAGGAGGGCTTCGCCTTCATGACCTAATCACCTCCCAAAAACCCCATGCCTAATCCCATCCATTGGGGGTTAGTATTTTAGAGGAACAAACATTCAGTCCATTGCAGCAAGTAATTGGGAAAGCATAGGAGAGGCTGTGCGTGGATTTTTTTAACCCAACCACTGCATGTTCCTTGAGGGCCAAGTCCTGATGCTATGGAGAGATGCCAGGCTCCCAGCCCTGGAGGAACACATGATGTGATGGAGGAAGCAGCTATCACACAAAGACAAGCAAAACTCTGCTGGCCCAGCCAAAAATGCCAGAGGTGGGAGGAATTCGAAGATTCACAGAGGCGCCCCTAGATGGCACCCTTAAACAAAAATCCCAGTGGAAACCCCAACTCAGCTTTCCAAAGCAACTTCCATTCAGGGAATGATGATTGCAGGGCTTTAATCTAAGGACACACACACACACACACACACACACACACACACACACACACACACACACACACACACACACACACTCACTCACTCACTCTCTCTCTCTCTTTCTCTCTCTCACTCTATCTTTTCCTGGGTGGGGAACCCAGCATTTTGCAGCTGAACAAAGTGCATGACGCCAGACAAGATTGGCTAAAACTTAAGAATTTAGGGATTCTTGTCTGTCCTATCCCCACCATTAGCTCTTCTTTTCTGCTATTGTGGAAGAATTACAGCAGGATTCTATGGTTTATCATCATCATTGTCATGATGATCATCATAAATCATCATCCCAAGCAAATATTTTTGAGCCCCTACTCTGTGCCTCAATAGGTGCTAAGTTCTCGACAGCCACAGCCACACTATTGCACCAGTCCCCTCACTACAACCCTGTGACTGCTTTTTTTTTTTTTTTTTTTTTTTGAGACAGAGTCTCACTCTATTGCCCAGGCTGGAGTGCAGTGTCGTCACTGCAACTTCTACTTCCCAGGTTCAAGCGATTCTTCTGCCTCAGCCTCCTGAGTAGCTGGGATTACAGGTGCGCACCACCATGCCTGGCTAGTTTTTATATTTTTAGTAGAGATGGGGTTTCACCATGTTGCCCCGGCTGGTCTGGAACTCCTGGCCTCAAGTGATCTGCCCACCTCAGCCTCCCAAAGTGCTGGGATTATAGGCGTGAGCCACCGCGCCCTGCCAGCTTTTCGTTATCTAAAGACTTATTTTCCAGGTTGCTATGGCCACAGGCAAAGAGGAGAGGTCGGTCAACACAGGTCCCTGTCTGGAAAGTGGCTGAGAACTGTGCAACAGCAGACCAATGGTTGGGCTTATCCCTCTCTCTAATTTATGGTTGAAGCCATGGTTCAGAGAGGTTACTTAGTCACACAGTAAGTTGCCATCATGCTCTATAGCAGTGGTTCTCACCTCGGGATGATGGGGCCTCCCAGGGGACATTTGGCAATATTTTGAGACACAACTGGAGGTGGGGCGGGGGGTGGTTCTTGTAACTGGCATCTAATGGGTAGAGGCTAGGATGTTGCTAAACATTCTACAATCCACAGCTCAGAAACAGAATTATCCCGCCCCAAATGTCAATAGCATACTATTCAGAAACCTTACTCTATAGGGCAGATTTGGGGCCAGGGGAAACAGGGGCTCCTGCTCCGACTTGGATCCTTGCAAACCGAGGAATCTGGGTTGATTTATCTTGTCTCTCTCAGCCTGGACTTTTTCATGTGTAAAGTGGAGATCTAATCCATCTGAAAGGATCTCACTGGCTTATGACATTTGCATTTGAGGAGACATGGTTTAAAACTTCCAGCCAGGGTGATACTTCATCACGTGTGTGTCTTGAGCTCCAGAGACGTTCCAGAGCAGCTGGTTTGGGGCATACAGGAGGGGAAACCCTGACACCCTTGGAAAACTCATTCTCGGCTGCCAGTCTGCCTGTCTTGAAGGTGATCTGAGCTTTCTCACTCCAAGCCAGTCGTGTGGGAAGGGACACTCTCTGAGCCTCAGTTTCCTCATCTGTCAACCTCTCTGGGCTTGTCCCAGTGGCTCCGAAAGCCAGTGGGAGCGAGCGCGCTTTGCAAAGCCCTGGGCGCGGGGGCCTTGGCGCGCCTTTGCCGGATCCTTCCGGCCACGGGCGGGGCGAGCCCAGAGGAGCAGAGCCGAGGGGCGGTGCCCGGGCCAGGGGGCGGAGGCAGGCAGCTCTGGTTCCTTCCCGGGACGCTCTTTCCTTTTTCCTCTTGTTCCTCCTCGTGCCTCTCTTCGCTCCGCCTGCAAACGCGGTGGGGGCTGCTCGGCCGTCAGGAGCAGGTGAGAGCTCGGAGCTTGGGGGTGGGGGTCCGGGTGCCCCGGGTCGTAGACCTCCGTCGCTTGGCGAGGACAGCGGAAGAGCGCGGGGGCGACGGCGTGAGCGCGCTATCGGGGTCCCACGCCGGTAGCTTTCTGCCCCGGGATTAGTGTAAGGGGCGTCTCCTGCCTTTGAGCCGCCGGGACGGGGCTGGGAGCGCACGAGGAGACACGATTCCTCCCCATCCCTAAACGCACACTCACCCCGCCACCCCCCAACACACACACACATACACACACACACTACCACTAGATTAGGTAAAATGGTAGCTAGCACCACCACACCCCGAGACTGTGCTCCTTTCTGGGGAACCTGAGGAAGACGTCGAGGCAAACCTCCCTAGGATCATTGAAAACGGGCGCCTTCCTCACCACCCAGCCCCTCTTCTCCATCGAGGTCCCCTTCCCCATCGCTGCAGAGAGATCTGCAAGTATCAAAGGGGGCTTCTTTACCCCCAAATTAATAACAAAGTACTCGACTCCCCTCTGAGTTCCCATTATTCAGCCTCTGTGCCTTCTGGGACGCGGACCCCCTCTCCACTTGCATTTCACTCCCTTCCTCCTCTCCTTGGGTCTCCCTGGCTTTTGAACGCTGAAAGGCTGGGCCCAGATGGGGAGGGGCGGCCAGTGTGAGCTCGAGGCGCCCTGTAGCTCCCATCCCCCAACCAGAGATGTGACCCCTCCTCCCAGCTGGAACTTTCGAGGTAGCCGTTTGCCCCTGGAGGTTCGGGGGTGGGAGGGCCAGGAGATTTATTTGGAGCCTTGGAAGGGGAAAGGGTTGGCTGGTGTTGGCTTGGCCCAGTCCTCCAGGCGTGAAGAAGGCGAGGCACTCCTTGGCCGCGCCGGGTTCTCGCTTTCCCTTCTCGGGAGACAGCTCCGTGCCTGGGGAGGCCCCTCCGAGGAGTGAGTGACCAGGGGGTCTGGGAATTGGTGGCCAGGTAGGAGCATATGAAGGCTGTGGCCGATGGCATGCGCCCCAGGCATTCTCTCATCGGACTCCCCAAACCGGTCTGGGTGCCACTTGAGGCTCCCAGGCCAAAGGAGACCTGTAAGGGGAACTCGGCTTGTTTCTGCTTGCTGCAGAGATGAGATTATGGGAACTGAGTGCTGGGAACATCCCAAGTTCAAGATCTACGCCAGAGGCAGCTTCAAAGAGAGAATGTGGGGTGGTGGGATTAGTCCCCTCCTCAACTTCCCCCTCTAGAGGGTTTCTTGTTTTGCAAAAGGGAAGTAGCAGAGGATGTCTAGCTGGGATGATTAAAATGTGCTTTCATTTGCATACTAGACCCTGTGCAGCTTAGTAGTAGATAAAATTACCCCCTATATGATAAATAAATGTGAAAATCTCTCAGTTAATTTTGGCCACGTGGACAGAATCTTTTAAGCATTTGTACTGTAGGTCAGGAGGTCAGTTTAAAGCGAGAAATGGAAAAGATATCTCTGTGTCCAGCCAGTTCTGGGAAATAGAAAATAAGAATGATTTTTTTTTATATTTGAAAACTCAACAAGGGTTAAAAAAATATCTAATTTAACCAATAGCCTTTATTAAAAATAAGTAAAAATTGTATGAGATTGGGACACCCCTCAAAATTCCAGGCAGTTTAGTTAGAGTATAATTATTGTGGTGAGGTCTGCCCCCGAGGTGCAGTTCTCCTTAGCAGGGATAGACTTACCTACAAGTAAATAGATGATGATGTATGGAATGATGGAATTGGGAGCCAACCTGCACAGTAATAAAGAAGAGAAACAGGTCAAGGCTGCTGTTGTACAGGAAAGTTTTCTAGGGAAAATAAAAGGCAATGAGATTTGAAATAGTGTATTCAGCTTTCTTGCTTTCTGTATATTTTCAGCATTTTGTCAAGCTAAAAAATAAACATAAGCTGTCAGAGATAATACTGTTAACATTTTATCATCTTTTTTTAAAAGTATCATACACATCTTTTCACAGCACTAAACAGTCACACTATCATTTTAATGACTGAATTTATCATTATTTAACCAATTTTCTCCTAATGGAAATACAGTTAGCTCCTTTCCAATGTTTTGCTAGTCATTATATGTTATAAACAGGGATGCAATGCACAGCCTTTTAGTACATTTTGAGATACCTGTTGGATTATTTCCATCATGTTCCTGGAATATAAATTCCTGGATTGAAGTGTGTGCAATCTGAAATTGTTGCGAATATTGCCAGGTTACCCTCCATCTGCATGCCTGCCATCAAGGCATGAGGATGGTAGAAGCTCTCATCGAACCAGTTGGATGAAGACCACTAATGGCTTTTGTTTCCTCTGGTAACAGCAAGAGACAGGGCGATATGAGAGATTGGAATGCGGGCTGCACTGGAGAATTTACTGGTAGGATAATTCATCCCCAAAGAGATTGAAGTGAGCTTCAGAATGGCAAAAGAGGAGCCCCAGAGTATCTCAAGGGACTTGCAGGAACTGCAGAAGAAGCTGTCTCTGCTGATAGACTCCTTCCAGAATAACTCAAAGGTCAGTTTCCAATCACTATGTATAATGGAAAATCCTAATATAACACTAGCGTAAACAAGATAGAAAGTTATTTCTTTCTCCAGTAGAAGAAATTTGGAGGTAAGTCAAGAATCTTTCTGGCTTACCGCCCTGCCATGTCTATGCTGTGACCTTCAAACTCCTTGTCTGAGATGACTGCAAGAGCATCAGCCATTGTATCCATGTTCCAGGCAACAGGATTTGAGGAGAGCCGGGAGAGAGAAGTGCAAGCCACCTCCAATTTAAGGAGACTTCTGGGAGTTGCACACAATACTTCCAATTACATCTCTTAAGCCAACATTGAGTCATTTGCCACTAATGGCAAATGCAATTCTTTAGCTGGATAAAGAAGTCTGTGCCACAGATATCATTCTTTTTTTGGTTTTGTTTGGTTTTGTTGTGAATTTTGCCCTATGTGTTACCCTGAAAATGACAGACAAAAGCCTACTTCAAGATTTGAGTTCATTGTTCCACTAGGAATCCAGGTCCAATAGAAATATGATATGAGTCACATATGTAATTTAGAATTTTTCTAGTAGCCACATTTAAGAAGTAAAAAGAAATAGGTAAAATTAATTTTGGCTGGGCATAGTGGCTCCCGCCTGTGATCCTAGCACTTTGGGAGGCTGAGGTGGGTGGATCACTTGAGATCAGAAGTTCGAGATCAGCCTGGTGAACATGGTAAAACCCCGTCTCTACTAAAATTACAAAAATGAGCAGGCGTGGTGGTAAGGCCTGTAGTCCCAGCTACTCGGGAGGCTGAGGCAGGAGAATCACTTGAACCCAGGAGGCGGAGGTTGCAGTGAGCCGAGATTGTGCCACCGCACTCCAGCCTGGGCGACAGAGCGAGATTCTGTCTCCAAAAAAAAAAATCATTTTTAATAATGTTTTTATTTAACCTAAGATATCAAAAATATTTCAACATGTAATCATTTATACAAAATTATTAATGAAAAAAGGTTCTTGAAACATTGTGCCTTCTTTTTTGAACTCCCTCTTCAAAATTCCATGTGCATATTTTACACTTCTAGCACATTCCAATTCGAGTTAGCCACTTTTTAGGTATTCAGTAGCCACTCAGTGGCAATGGGACTTCAGATAGTATATATTTTATTGCATATTTATCCTCATTGCTTTCTTCTATATGTCTTTCAGCATTTTGTCAGGGAAAAGAAAACAGCTTTCAGAGATAATACTGTTAATATTTTGTATGTCATTCTAGACCTTTTTTCTATGCAATATACCTATAAAAATACATATGTATATGTAACAAAATGAACTGTTTTGTGATGTATTTTTGTTTTTTTGTATTGGATAGCACAGCGGATCTACTCGAAGAGATGCTTGTTTGCAATCTGCAACAATAAATTCTGGACTTGCTCCAGAATTTATTTGGCACTCTTTGTGGATTTACCAAGCTATTTTTAAGTTGGACAAGCAGCTTTCTCGCCAGCTGGCGGGGACTCTTGTTATTAAAAGTTAGCTGAGTAAGAAGGGTCCTCCTGCCTGTTCCACATTTACAGCTGATTCTCATTAACCATGGTAGTTACATTCTATAAAGTTACTGCGGACACTGAATTAGCACGTACCAAACCATTGCTCCTAGTGGAAATACAGGATTCAGTTGCTGTGAGCCTCTGTTCACAACATTTTTGTCAACTGATCAGTACATAACCTCGTTTTATGTGTATTTCTGTTTAAAGACATGTTAATATATATTGTTGATCATTAACATTGAACTCAGGGCCAACAACAGTACTATGACTCATGTCTTAAACAAAGCTAATCACACACATGTATTTTCTCCATAAGGCACATCACAGCCATCTCATGCTTAGAAACGCTAGAGAACACTTCAGCACTACACTTGGGGACCATTTTCAACAGTAAAATCACCAACCTAAAGCATAAACGTGGCATTAAATAGACCACAATGACTCTTGTTTAAAGGACGAAACAGGAAGGCTCAGTGTCACCTTGCTTGACCTCAGCTGGGAATGTACGTGGCAGGTGACTCCACTTTTTGCTGTTGTGGACATGTCCACTAATGACCTCAAAAGCACTGTAGGCCAGGCGCGGTAGCTCACGCCTGTAATCCCAGCACTTTGGGAGGCTGAGGCGGGTGGATCCCTTGAGCCAGAAGTTCAAGACCAGCCTGGCTAACATGATGAAACCCCTTCTCTACAAAAAATACAAAAATTAGCTGGGTGTGGTGGCGTGCGCCTGTAATCCTAGCCTCTTGGAAGGCTGAGGCACGAGAATCGCTTGAACCCAGGAGGTGAAGGTTGAAGGGAGCCAAGATCACACCACTGTACTCCAGCCTGTGTGACAGAGCAAGACTCTATCTCAAACAAAACAAAACTAAACAAAAAGCACTGCCAGTATTCATTTTGAAGTTACAAATAAATTTTAGTGAGGAGGCAAATTTACAAATATGGAATCGTTGGGTAATAAGGATTGACTGCATATTTCTTGGCACTGACTGTATGCCAAGCACTGCACTAGGCATTCGCCCTGGCCCTGTCTGAACTTAGTTAATAGTCATGTTCACCTGCCTTTTTTGTTTGTTTTTATATTTTTAGTAGAGACGGGGTTTCTCACCATGTTGGCCACACTGATCTCCAACTCCTGACCTCAGGCAATCCACCCACTTCGGCCTCCCAAAGTGCTGGGATTATAGGCGTGAGCCACCGCACCTGGCCACCAGTGGTTGTAAATGGTCCTGACCCTTCGCCCTTCTCCTGGTAGGAAGAGATAATGAATCATTGATTGTTTTTTG
The DNA here is from genome assembly GCF_028885625.2 of Pongo pygmaeus. Classification (NCBI taxonomy): domain Eukaryota; kingdom Metazoa; phylum Chordata; class Mammalia; order Primates; family Hominidae; genus Pongo; species Pongo pygmaeus. The sequence continues at coordinate 23,129,277 of NC_072391.2, forward strand.
CATTCTGATACCAGGGAATTTGCCTGGCTCCTGAATCATCCAAGTTTCAGCCTTCATGTTCTCAAATACTGGCCACTTTGTCCCTACTTTAGAAGCCAACCACCTTTGTCTGACCTTGGGCAAGTCACTTAGGCTCACTGAATTTCCATCTCCTTTTTTAAAATTTTTTATTTATTTTTTATTGAGACAGAGTCTCACTCTGTCTTCTAGGCTGGAGTACAGTGGTGCGATCATGGCTTACTATAGCCTCGAACTCCTGGTTTCAAGCAACACCTCCAGTCTCAGCCTCCTGAGTAGCTGGGACTACAGGTGCACACCAGCATACTCAGCTAATGTTTTATTTTATTTTTTGGAGAAACAGGGTCTCTCACTGTGTTGCCCAGGCTGGTCTCAAACTCTTGGCCTCAAGCAATCCTCCTGCCTTGGCCTCCTGAAGTGCTGGGATTACAGAAGTGAGCCACCATGCCCAGCTCTCATCTCCTCTTTTCTAAAATGAGCAATGGCAGGCTCAGAGGTTTGTTATGAAGATTATCTGAGATGCTGTTTGAAGCTTTAGCACAGAGCGTGGCACGTAATGTTGTCAGTCTGTCTCAGCCTGGCCTTCCTGGGCTCTGCAGTGCTGACTGTGCTTACAGAGCCTAGATTGGATAACCTGTGTCTACCTCCAGGCTGGTGATGGAAAATCACAGTGCATGTTACTGAATAATAACCTCTCCCACCTTTCCATTTTTCCATTGCATCCCCCTCTGTTGCCATGAGAATGAAATGTTAATTGCTACGTTCTACCCCCCTGAGTTTAAACAGTGTTAGGTCGTTCTTTTTTACCTACCTCGTAGCATTGTAGGAAGAAATAAATGAGGAAATAACACGGGAGGTGTTTAAAGCAGTGCCTAGCACCTGAGTGTTTAATGAATGTTCTCTGTTATTATTAGGTGTGGTTTGAATCGTGTCCTCCCCTCCTGGGACAGACTGGCTGGAACTCAGCTGTACTTCCTGGGAGAAGACAATTGCTGGGTTTAATCATCTGAATCTTGGTCTCTTTGCATATCTGAATGACTTTCTCTTTGATTATAGAGCCCAGACTCAGAAAAGACTAAGAATGGCGGGGCATGGTGGCTGATGCTTATAATCCTAGCACTTCGGGAGGCCGAGGTGGGCAGATCACTTGAGGTCAGGAGTTCGAGACCAGCCTGGCCAACATGGTGAAACCCCATCTCTACTAAAAAATATAAATATTGGCCGGAAATCACCTGAACCTGGGAAGCGGAAGTTGCAGTGAGCCGAGATCATGCCATTGCACTCTAGCCTGGGCAATAGAGTGAGACTCCATCTCAAAAAAACAAAAGGCTAAGAAAAAGGTGGATTCCTTAAGGACTGAAGACTGTTCTAGTCTTGCCTGTTTCCTTTTATATCCCTGTGCCATACTGTCCCTAAGTCCTGTGTATTCCTTCTTTTGTCATACCACTTTCATACCCATCTACCCCTCCCCCTTCTCTTCCCTCTCTGCCATCAGCCTGGACTTGACCACAGTATATCTTGCCTGATTTCCTGCAAATCTTTCTCCCTGCCTCTTGCACATGATTGCTGGGTTCATATTTCTTAAATCTTTCCTTTAATCATGTCATAGTTCTCAAATGACAGCAGTTTGTTCCGTTTTTTTTTCCCAGATGAAATTTAAATGAGTGCTGTCTAGCAGAAATATTATGTGAGCCACATATATAAAGTTTTTTAATAGTTACATTAAAAACATAAAAAGAAACAAATGAGGTTAATTTTATTTATTTATTTATCTTGAGACGGAGTCTCGCTCTGTCGCCCAGGCTGGAGTACAGTGGCGCGATCTCGGCTCACTGCAGCCTCCGACTCCCGGGTTCAAGTGATTCTCCTGCCTCAGCCTCCCAAGTAGCTGGGATTACAGGCATGCACGACTCTGCCTAATTTTTTTGTATTTTTACTAGAGACGGGGTTTCACCATGTTGACCAGGCTGGTCTTGAACTCCAGATCTTAAGTAATCTGCCCACCTCAGCCTCCCAAAGTGCTAGGATTACAGGCATGAGCCACCATGCCCGGCCAGAGATTAATTTTAATAATATATTCTTAATTTAACACAATATATCCAAAACGCTATAATTTCAACAGGTAACATAAAAAAGTATTAATGAGATATTTTGCATTGTTTTTTTCATACTCTTAAAGCACATCTCAATTCTGATGCCAAATTTTCATTGGAAATATTTAATCTCTATTCAGATTTTATGAAACTTACAATTCAGCGAAATAGATTCACATACCCAATCTATTGGAAACATACTTAAAATTTTTCCAACAACTGAATCAAGTCTCAGCTTTAAAATTTAAATTAAATTAAATTAGAAATCCAGGCCATCAGTCACAGGAGGAGCATTTCAAGTGCTGAATGGCACAGGTGGCCTGTGATGGACAGCCCAGGGATAAGCTAGCAAGCCTGGTGTCCTGGTGTCCCAGTCTCACGAGCTCCTTCCGCTGCACAGCCCTTCCCTCACTGGCACAGCATACTCACTGGTGTACTGCTGCCTCCCTTTCCTGGAGAGCCCATCTGCTCTCCCCACTGTGGTTCCTTTGATTGTAAGGATCAGGTGACATAGGGAGTATCAAATAAGGATGCATGTGGATTCGAACTGGAAAGAAGTCAGGACCTGAGACAGCGCAAGGGACCAGCCCACATTCTGTGTGGTGACCCCCACGGCTCCTCCGCCTCTCTCTCACTTTCAGCTGTGCTGACACAGCAGGATCTCACTGAACTCTGATGATGGAGTGTCCAGGCTGGGCAGTGCTGGCTCCAAGGTGATTCCTGCTACAGTCATCTCTGGCTAGAGAAGCGGAATAACAAGCTGTTTGGTGGCTTTTGTCAGAATGGTGGGGTAGCAGGAGGCAGTGAGGTCAGCGGGCATTATGCCGTCCTGTGGCCTGGCAGGGAGTGAAATTGGCCATGCCTCGAGAGTAGTCCTTAGCAGACCATGCTGAAGCCCAAGACCAACGGCTGTGGCTTCTTGGCGTGGCCTCTTCTATTTAAGCAGGGTGCACCTTGCACTTTAGCTCCTTCAGCATGAACCACAAACCCCTCCTGCCTTCCAACTTGCCCTGAAAATCCCACTGTTTAAACCACTTGGGTAAACTCTTCTTCCTAGGCAGCATATGTGTTTTGGGGACCTGAATTATGTCTTCTTTTCATCTGCTGGCCTGCAAGGCCGTAGGGATGAGGCTCAGGAAGGACCAGTTATGATGGAAGGAGGTTCTGGAATGATGATTCCTTTCAAGTGAACAGGATCTAGAATACCAGTACTGAGGAGAGAGAAGGCGTGGAGCCTAAGGAGGAGAGGGGGAAACCCATCTTTGTGGATTTGCCTACGGCCAGCTCTGCGTTAAAGCAGTCTCCCTCCATTGAGTCAGATCCAAAATTCCGTTTGCCTGGTGAAGGAAAATAAACTATTAACACAACATAAACTTGCATTAGTCACAGGCTGTGGCCAACTATGGTAACCAGGTTGATGACATAAAAGCATTTTTACTTGATGTGGTGGCAGCTGTTGCAAGCATTGGACATTTTGAGTCCAAGACCTTAGCTTTTTTTTTTTTTTTTTTTTTTGAAAAGGAGACTTGCAGCCGGGCGCGGTGTCCCATGCCTGTAATCTCAGCACTTTGGGAGGCCAAGGCGGGTGGATCGCCTGAGGTCAGGAATTCGAGACCAGCCTGGCCAATATAGTGAAACCCTGTCTCTACTATAAATACAAAACTTAGCTGGGCGTGGTGGGGTCGCCCGTAATCCCAGCTACTCGGGAGGCTGAAGTGGGAGAATGGCTTGAACCCAGGAGGCGGAGGTTGCAGTGAGCCGAGATCTTGCCATTGCACTCCAGCCTGGGCGACAAGAGCGAAACTCCGTCTCAAAAAAAAAAAGAAAGAAAAAAAAGAAAAGGAGACTTGCTCTGTCATCCAGGCTGGAGTGCAATGTCACCATCTTGGCTCACTGCAACCTTTGCCTCCCAGGCTCAAGCGATTCTCGTGACTCAGCCTCCGTAGTAGCTGGGACTATCAGCACGCGCCACCATGCCTGGCTGATTTTTGTATCTTTAAAAGAGACGGGGTTTCACCATGTTAGCCAGGCTGTTCTTGAACTCCTGACCTCAGGTGATCCGCCTGCCTCCACCTCCCAAAATGCTGGGATTACAGGTGTGAGCCACTGTGCCGGCCAGGCCTTAGCTTTTAATGCTGAGATTTTGCCACTTGGAGGCTGTGTGACTCTAGACAAGTGATTAGCTTTTAATGCTGAGCTTAGTTTTTAATAGACAGGTGATTCGCTTTTAATGTTTAATAATAGACAAATGATTAGCTTTTAATGCTTAATAATAGACAAGTGATGAGCTTTTAATGCTGAGCTTAGCTTTTAATAGACAAGTGAATAGACAAGTGATTAGCTTATGATGCTTAATAATAGACAAGTGATTAGCTTTTAATGCTTAATAATGCTTTTAATAATTATAATATAATAAATAATATATAAAAATATAATACATATTATAATTATATACATATTATATATAATATATTTATATTATATTTATATGATAATATAATATATAATTAATGCTATATTAATGTCGATAACTAATATTAGTATAATATATCTAATATAATAATTATACAATATTATAATTATAATGCTTTTTATTATATTATTATTTTACAATTATAATATATTTTTATATATAATTTTATTTATATATAATATTTTATATATAATTATATTTATAATTTATATTATATATATTTTATATTATATAATTTTATGTATCTTATATATAATATATAATTATATAATTATATATAATATAATGCTTTTAATACTTAATAGACAAGTGATTCACTTTTAATGCTAATCACTTTAATAATGCTTTTAATAATAATGCTTTTAATGCTTAATAATAGACAAGTGATTTGCTTTTAATGCGGAGATTTTGCAACTTGGAGGCTGTGCGACTCTAGACAAGTAATTTAGTTCATTGCCTCTCAAACTTCAATGTGTATGCACAACACCTGGGGAATCAAATTTAAATGGCAGTCTGATTCATCAGGGCCTAAGATTCTGCATTTCCTTTTTTTTCCCCTTTTTCTGGAGACAAGATCTCCCTCTGTTGCCCAGGCTGGAACGCGGTGGTGCAATCCATAGTTCACTGCAGCCTCAAACTCCTGGGCTCCAGTGATCCTCCCACCTCAGCCTCCCAAGTAGCTAGGACTGTGGGTATGTGCTGCTATGCCAAGCTAGTTTTTAAATTTTTTGTAGAGATGGAATCTTGCTCTGTTGCCCAGGCTGGTCTCAAACTCCTGGCCTCAAGCGATCTTCCTGCCTCGACTTCCCATAATGCTGGGATTACAGGTGTGAGCCACCACGCCCAGCCAGATTCTGTATTTCTAGCAAACTCCTAGGTGATCTAAGTAGCTAAGCCTGTTTGTGTCTGAGTGGCTTCAACTATGAGAACCTCAGCTGTAAAGTAGGAGGCAGATGGTATGTACCTTACATCAATGCACCTGTATGCCGAAGAGGTCTTCTCAAGAGTGTGTTTGGCAGGAGAGCCACGACTAGGTCTTTCCTCCTTTCACAAGGCTTGACCTTGGGTGGGGACTTCAGACTTGCCACCTGTCCACAGCTGCCTAAGATAGCTGCCTGGGTGACTCATGTCTTGGGAGAAGTCATGTTGTAGTGACTTTTTTTTTTTGAGACGGAGTTTCGCTCTTGTTATTCTCATTATCATTTTTGAGATGGAGTCTTGCTCTGTCTCCCAGGCTGGAGTGCAATGGTGCGACCTTGGCTCACTGCAATCTCCGCCTCCCGGGTTCAAGCGATTCTCCTGCCTCAGCCTCCCGAGTAGCTAGGATTACAGGCACCCACCACCATGCCTGGCTAATTTTGTATTTTTAGTAGAGACGGGGTTTCACCATGTTGGTCAGGCTGGTCTCGAACTCCTGACCTCAGGTGATCGGCTCGCCTTGGCCTCCCAAAGTGTTGGGATTACAGGCATGAGCCACCACACCCGGCCCGTAGTGACTTGTTAATGCATGAGCCTTCTGGCTTTACGACCTCTGATTGTAATTCCCACAGCTTGGGCAGATCCATTCAACGTGGGGTTCCGATGTGGTAGTTAACCCTGGCTCATTGTCCTTTGCCCACAGGTGGTGGCCTTTATGAAGTCTCCAGTGGGTCAGTACTTGGACAGCCATCCATTTCTGGCCTTCACCTTGCTGGTGTTCATTGTCATGTCGGCCGTTCCTGTTGGATTCTTCCTGCTCATTGTGGTACTTACCACCCTGGCTGCTCTGCTGGGGGTCATAATACTGGAAGGTAGCCTGTTCTGTCATTCACCCCTTTGGAAAATAACTCAATTGGGAGAAAAATACTTTTGGGGCATCTGCCGTTTAAAAATTTTTTTAAGGGGCGGGGTCTTGTTATGTTGCCCAGGCTGGTCTCAAACTCCTGGGCTCAAGTGATCCTCCCACCTCGGCCTGCCAAAGTGCTGGGATTATGGGCATGGGCTACCATTCCTGGTTGTCTGCCATTCTTGTCAAAATCACATCAAGCAAGGCAACTTATCAGAGTAGGTAAAACATAGACTCTGGAGCCTGCATTCAAATCCCACCTCCACCACTGTGATTTGGGGCAAGTGGTTTACCTCTCTGAGCCTCAAATTCTTAATATGTAAAATGCAGATATAAGAATACAATCTCAAAAGGTTGTTGTGAAGATTGAAACTTATGGCTCCATAAAGTCCTTAGCACAATACACAATACATGTCACAGAGTAGCTTCTCAATGAATGCTAGCTGTTATTATTAAGCAGAGAGGCCGTTCATTCCACAGTGAGTTATTGGGCACCTACTGCATGCCAGATGCCTTGCTAGGTACTGGAGACCACCTTCACCCTTTCTCCTGAAGTTCCACTACCAACAGTCAACTTCTCCCTGTATTCCTAATTTAAAATTACTGGGAAAGCAAATCTGATTTGCTCACTTTGCCTTTTCAAATCAGATCACACACCCCAGGCAAGTGGCCAAAGAGATGGTGGCCAGTGGGTCAGGTGATCACTTCTGGTCCATTCCGGGGCTTCCCAGAGCTAAGAGCACCCAGGGCTGTTTATTTGCCCCAGGGACAAGGCAGTTTACACTTGAAGGAGAAAGTAGGCATGGTCAGTGGATGAGCCAAATACAGCCTGGCAGAGTGGTTTTTGAGTAAATGTTGATAGATAGATGGGTGAATGCATGAATGAATGGGTGGAGGAATGAATGAGTACCATAAGAAAGGAAATTTATAGAGAAAGGAGAGAGCCATTACATTTTGATGGTACCATGCAAAGCTTTACAGCAGACAAGACTTTAAAGATGTATAACAACTTTGCCTCGGGGTGCGCAAGGAAGGGCCTTTTGGACAGGGGAACAGCATGTGCAAAGCCTCTAGAATAGTGGTTCTTGAACCTGAGTGTATTTAAATCTTTTTTTTTTTTTTTTTCTAGATGGAATCTTACTCTGTCGCCCAGTCTGGAATGCAGTGGCATGATCTCAGCTCACTGCAACCTCTGCCACCCGGGTTCAAGAAATTCTCCTGCCTCAGCCTCCCAAGTAGCTGGGATGACAGGCATGCCCCACCATGCCCGACTAATTTTTGTATTTTTGGTAGAGATGGGGTTTCGCCGTGTTGGCCAGGATGGTCTTGAACTCCCGACCTCAAGTGATCTGCCCACCTCGGCCTCCCAAAGTGCTGGGATTACAGGTGTTAGCCACTGCACCCAGCTCCAAGTGTGTATAAATCTTACTTTCCTTATCAAAATACAGACTTTGGATCTTTTGAGACCAGGAGTTCAAGACCACCCTAGGCAACATAGCGAGATTCCTCCCATCTCTTTAAAAAAAAAAAAAAAAAAAAAAGGCCGGGCACTGTGGCTCATGCCTATAATCCCAACACTTTGGGAGGCTGAGGAGGGTGGGTCACCTGAGGTCAGGAGTTCGCGACCAGCCTGGCCAACATGGTAAAACCCTGTCTCTACTAAAAATACAAAAAATTAGCCAGGCATGGTGGTGGGCACCTGTATCCCAGCTACTACGGAGGCTGAGACAGTAGAATCACTTGAGCCTGGGAGGTGGAGGTTGTAGTGAGCCGAGATTGCACCATTGCATTCCAGCCTGGGCGACAAGAGTGAGACTCTGTCTCAAAAAAAGAAAAGAAAAGAAAAAAGAAAGAAAGAAAAAAGTGGTGTGTGTCTGTAGTCCCAGCTACTCAGAAGGCTGAGATGACGAGATCGCTTGAGCCCAGGCAGTTGAGGCTGTAGTGAGCTATGATCGTGCCACTGCACTCCAGCCTGGGCAACAGAGCAAGACTCTGTCTCTTAAAAGAAAAAAGAGAAAGAAAATGTAGACTTCCAGGCCTCATCCAGAGAGTGTTGTTTTAGTAGGTCTGGAGTGGGGTTTAGAAATCTGAATTTTTCACAAGCTTCCTTGGTGCACCTGATTCTGATGCAGGTGGTTGGCACCACACTTTGGAAAACACTGATCTAAAATTTTGCGAATCTTTATGAAAAGACAGCACACCTGTTGATGTTCTCTTCCTTCCAGCCTTTTCAGGGTCCCTCCCTGAAACCATCACTGTAGCTGTGGGAGGAGCACTGGGCTAACTGACCACTCGCAAAGCAAAGGGAAGGATGTCACCTATACAATACTTGCCATGTTACTCGTTCTTCATGATCTTTTCCTTCTACCTTTTATTCTTTTCCCCCCCACAGGCCCCACATTATGAAAAAATGTATTTTCCTTGCACGTATTAGATGGTAATTCATTAATATTCCCATTCAGAGTGGGAATGGTATATTAAAATGGCATATAAAATGCTCCATAAAAATGACCAATCAGACCTTAAGATTAAAATGTGATGGTTTACAGGCTGGATTTTCAAGGATGCCATCAAAAGCTGCATTTAGATTTTGCTTTAGCCTGCATGACCTTTATGCCTATAGCTTGTAGGTAAGTGTAAATAATGGCATTTATTATGCACTTTGAGACATTAGAGATAATTTACCTCCCCCAGTACTGCCTTGGCTGACTCCTCGGGGGGATCCCTTTGGAAGGCCATCTCTGACCTTGAGGATAAGGGGATCTCAAACTCCAACACTTATGGGCAAGACAAAATGAGCAGGCTGGTTGCAGTGGCTCACGCCTGTAATCCTAGCACTTTGGGAGGCCGAGGTGGGTGGATCACTTGAGGTCAGGAGTTCAAGACCAGCCTGGCCAACATAGTGAAACCCCATCGCCTCTAAAAATACCAAAAATAGCTGGGTGTGGTGGCGGGCACCTGTAATCCCAGCTCGTCAGTAGGCTGAAGCCGGGAATCACTTGAACCTGGGAGGCGGAGGTTGCAGTAAGCTGAGATCGCGCCACTGCACTCCAGCCTGGGAGGCAGAGCAAGACTCTGTCTCAAAAAAGAAAAAAAAAAGACAAAAATGAGCAAAGCAGCCCATGTGTGATGCAATTTGGGAATTGGGGGGACTGGAGGCAACGGGAGGGCCAGCTAGTTGTTGCCATGTTTTGATGCCCACTCAGGTCCCTGTATCGCCTCCTTTTTTTAAGTGATGCTAGAAATCTGGGTTTTTGTGGGAAATCTCCTTACTTTAATAATCTGAGTTAGCAGTTGTTATTTTAAACACACTGACCCAGGGTCTGCCAGTTTTCAACCTGTTTGAGATGAGCACTTCTCCTAACCATGTTCTTCTCCTAGGATTGGTCATCTCTGTGGGTGGCCTCTCACTGCTCTGCATCCTCTGTGGTTTGGGCTTCATATCACTTGCCATGTCAGGGATGATGATAGCATCCTATGTAGTGGTCTCCAGCCTCATCAGCTGCTGGTTTTCTCCCAGGTAAATACATGTCCATGGAATAATTTATTTTTTTAATCTTTCTACTTTTTTTTGAGACAAGGCCTCACTCTGTCACTCAGGCTGGAGTGCAGTGGCATGAACATAGCTCACTGCAGCCTCAACCTCCCAGGCTCAAGCAGTTCTCCTGCCTCAGCCTCCCAAGTAGCTGGGGCTACAGGTGCATGCCATCATGCCCGGCTAATTTTAATATTTTTTATTTTTTGTAGAGACAGGGTCTCGCTATGTTGTTTCCCAGGCTGTTCTCTAACTCCTGGGTTCAAGCAGTCCTCCTGCCCCTGCCTCCCAAAGTGCAGGGACTACAGGCATGAGCCACCGCACCTTGCTGAGTAATTTAATCTTTGCCACTTGAGGGGATTTTCACAAATAAAACCATAGTCCTAGTTGATGTCCAGAAGGAAACTTGTGAGACTCAGGTGTTTCTCATAGTTCCCCATGTATGCCAGGCATCAGGTGGCAATTTACCATGGAATTTTAAACAAAGCAATTGCTGTCATTTTCCATCAGGTATACACATTTCATTGTCATAGCAACGCTTATCAGTATTATTGATTCCTTTTAAAAGATGTCCATTTAACTTACAAATGTCAAATTAGGTGGTTTTCTTTGGCGGGGTAGGGTGGAGAGGCACAGGAGAAGAATGACCCATCAGACATATCTGTCGCCAAAAGCGGTACAGTTTGGGAGCCGTGAATCTTCTGTCCCCAAAGTCTGTCGATCCCCTCTGCTCTTGAGAATGTGAGTTTCTCACCAACTGAGTGTGAGCCTCGTGTTTGAATATATAGATTTTTGCTCCTACAATATGGTTCTTCAATGCCAGCTACTTCATCTGGGGCCTTGAGTGAAAGAACAGCGATCTACTTAAATGCCGGAGGGAAAAACCAGCTATGTTGGCATTACTGGGAGACTCTGTGTTTGTCTACAATGTGCCACCCACCTAAGGGATTTTCAAAGGAGATTTATTTTAATGCTTTATTTTTGTCCTTTGTGTTGATTTTAGAATCTAAGTCCCAAGTTCATCATACTTCATTTAAGCTCCTGCTAAATTGATGATAGTGCTACTGAGCACTTGCTTTGTGCCAAGGACTCTCTTAAACACTTTACAGGCCTTATGTCATGTAATCCTTACAATTTAGCCCCTTTCTATTATAAGGAAAATTAAGCCAAGTCCCTTAAGCTGAGAGTAGCACAGAAGGGACTTAATTCCACGTGAGTTAATTCCAAAGCCCTCTTAATCAAGATACAAAGTGACTCTCTAAAACAGGAGTTGGCAATTTCTGGAAAGGGCCAGACAGTGAGTATTTAGTAAGTAGTATAGTCTCTACTGGAATTTCTGGAAAGGGCCAGATAGTAAGTATTTAGTAAATAATATAGTCTCTATTGCAGTTAGTCAACTCTGTTGCCATAGCATGAAGGCAGCACAGACCAGGAAGTAAATGCATGGGCATGGCTGTGTTCCAATGAAACTTTATTTACAAAGACAGGCAGCTTGCTGGATTTGGCCAACCGTTGCTCTATAAGAACCGATATCCTGAGTTTTGTTTTTCTACAAAACAGCCCTTGAACTCCTTACCAAAAGGTTATCCTGTTATTATTCCTATGTTGAAAAATAAAGGGTGAAGTGGGTATAATATAAAATTGCTCAAGGATGGCTCTCATAGGATTGCTTAATTGAATCAGCCCTGGAATCATAATCAGCTTTTCAAAAATCGCTTTGATTGCTCTTAGTCTTTTGTTTGTTCATTTGTATTTTACTTATAAAATGGGGTCTTGCTATGTTGCCCAGGCTGTTCTCAAACTCCTGGCTTCAAGCAATCCTTCCCCGTCGGCTTCTCAATGAACTGGAATTACAGGCGTGAGGCACTGACTCACTCCCAGTCTTAAAAGACGTAAAAGGAGAAACATTGGCCTATTTTGCATATTGAGGGTGATGCTTCTGAAATAAAATTCCTCCCTGCCTCTGAACCCTGCTGTAACAGGGTAAGTTCTTAAAGATTATACCACAGGCAGTAGCAAAATCTGACTCCCTACTTATCAATGAAGAAATTGAAAAGCAAATCCAGGATTTGTACCTGATCTCCTTATCTTCCCCTATTGCTGCCAACCACTTGTTTCCACGTGGGCAGAGGTTCTTAAGCTTTTTGTTCTCAAGTCCCATTTGACCTTCTTAAAAATTATTGAGACATCCGAAGAGATTTTATTTATGTGGTTAATTGTATTAATAGCACTTTGGGAGGCCAAGAAGGGAAGATCACTTGAGGCCAGGAGTTTAAGACCAACCTAGGCAACATGGCAAGACTACATCTCTACAAAAAATACAAAAATTAGCCAGGTGTAGTGGTGCATGCCTATAGTCCCAGCTACTCAGGAGGCTGAGATGGGAGGATCATTTGGGCCCAGGAATTCAAGGCTGCAGTGAGCTGTGATCACACCATTGCACTCCAGCCTGGGCAATGGAGCAGCAAGACCCTGTCTCAAAAAATAAATGAAACGAGATGACATATAAAATAAAATAAATAATTAACATGACATAAAACTATATACCATAAAATAAAATAAACATATCATAAATTACATTAAATCAAATTAAATATTAGCTGGTGCATGCTTGTGGTCCCAGCTACTCAAGAGGCTGAGAAGGGAGGATGGCCTGAGCCTGGGAGGTTGGGGGTGCAGTGAGCTATGATCGTACCACTGCACTCCAGCCTGGGTGACAGAGCTGGACTCTGTCTGGAAAAAAAAAAAAAAAAGAATATTAATAATTATTTCTTTTTAAAAAATTTTCTTCCTCAGTGTTTCTTGTTCTGAAATAATTATTCTATTAGAAATCATAACATAAATTTTTAAAATATCTATTCGTTTAAAAGGAACAATATTACCTGTTGATATAAATAACAAATTTTAATGAAAAGTAACTATATTTTCCAAAACAAAATGAAATTTGTGAGTGGCATTGTTTTACATTTTACAAATCTCTTTCATATCTGCCTTAACAGTTGTCAGCTGGCTTCTCGTTTGTGTGGCTGCATTCATTCTGTTATGCTATGTTGTTCTGTTTGAAGTATTTGATGTGCGGTTGGGAGAGGGAGGCAAAGCTTTTTTAAACGATTGTGGATATTCTATGATAGTACACCAAAACTCCATAAGTGGTAGTTTCTTAAAGGCTAGCTGAAATGTGAAATTTTTATACTCTATTTTATTGAAATCTGCAGGTCTGTCTCACACTTTAAATTGATCTTTATCATGCATGATTTTGTAACTTTACCCATTGGTCAATGGGAGAATATCAGTTCATTGAGTCATGCAGATCTTCCAAATATATTTTGAAAAATTGCACTGTTCCCTTGTGAGAGAATGTGAGTGAAAAAGGCATATAATAGGTCATGTTATTTTGAATATGGTTTTCATCTGAGAACGCTTGCATTAGCGAATTCTTTTTTTTTTTTTTTTTTTGTGAGACGAGTCTCACTCTTACCCAGGCTGGAGTGCAGTGGCTTGATCTTGGTTCACGCAACCTCTCCCTTCTGGGTTCAAGCAGTTCTTCTGCCTCAGCCTCCCGAGTAGCTGGGATTATAGATGTGCACCACCATGCATGGCTAATTTTTGGATTTTTAGTAGAGGTGGGGTTTCACCATGTTGGCCAGGCTGGTCTCAAACTCCTGAGCTCAAGTGATCCACCCACCTCAGCCTTCCAAGGTGCTGGGATTATAGGTGTGAGCCACTGCACCCAGCCTGCATTAGTGAATTCTTTATAACTCAAAAAAAGATAACTCCCTCATTAAATGATCGAAAGCATGGAATGGGGGGAAGAGGAGCTATATAATTTATTTCATGATTTAATGGAATTTTGGCCCTAAAACATAAAAGATAATACAGCTTAAATTTTTAAAAAAGAAAAAGGAAACAAAACTGTAAGTTTCCCTTACATATGAAAATCAACTAAACAATATTTAGATCAAATACACTGACCTGCCTCTTATGTAGATCAGCTAGCCTCTGAGGGGCAAAACCACACTGCTTTGTTATGGAGACTGCAAGACCTCCCAGGGCCTGCAGCTCAGGAGAAGTAGGGGCCCTGGTCAGCTGTGTTTATTTGTAGAGCCACCAAACTCACTACCCCATATCATAATCTTCCAAACCAGCCTGAGCATAACTAGCTTCCTTACATCTTTACTAAGAAAAGGAAAGGCTTCTTTCTTAGTTTTTTGTCATCAGGGAGGAATGGTTTAGGTGGCAAATAATGAAAAAAACCAAAGTAGATACTAGTTTAAACACACAGGGAACTTTTTTTTATTGCTTAATGAAAAACTGGAGACAGCCCAGGGCTGGTGCAGCCACTGTGTGGTATCAACATACCAGGCAACTTTTGCCTTACTGTGTTGCTATCCTTAGCCCATTGGTTTCCTACCTCATGGCCACAAGATAGCTGCTGCAGTTCCAGGTGCACCAGCTACCTTCAAGGCAGGATAAAAGGAGAAAAAAATGGAGTCTGACCCTTTTGAAAATGTGAATAAAATATTTCCCAGGACCTCTCACCACTATACTTCAAAAGACTTCATTGACTAGAACTTTGTCAGATGGCCGCTTGTGTTAGTCTGTTTTTGCATTGCTCTAAAGAAATATCTGAGATTGGGTAATTTACAAGGAAAAGAGGTTTATTTTGGCTCATGGTTCTGCAGGCCATACAGGAAACATGGTGCTGGCATTTGCTTCTGGTGAGGGCCCAGGAGGCTTCCTATCACGGTGGAAGGTGAAGGGGAGACAGTGTCACACGGCGAGAGCAGGAGCAAGAGAGAGAGGAAGGAGGTGCCACACTCTTTAAACAACTGGATCTTGCATGAACTCAGGACAAAAACTCAGTCATTCCCCAAGGATGGCACCAAGCTATTCATGAGGGATCCACCCTCACGACCCAAATACCCCCGACCAGGCCCCACCTCCAACACTGGGGATCACATTTCAACATGAGATTTGGAGGGGACAAACATCCAAAGCATATCCCCACTCTAAGCTGGGAATGTTCAGCTGTGTCATCTTCTGTAGCATAAATTCATAAGGAGAAGGGTTTGGGAAGTATCTCCTGGTCAGCCAAACTCTGGTGTGTGCTGTGGTTCTCCACAGTAGGGTGTCAGTGATGGCCAGGCTTTTTGAAATTCAAAGATAAACCATGGATCCAATTGAGTTAATATCAATAGCACTACTTCCTCTCTGACAGCCTTCTGACAGTCACAAGGACTGAAGAAGACAGATTGGTTTCTCTTCCTTTCCCCCCGATATGCCTTGGCTGTGTCACCATCCAAATCTCATCTTGAATTGTAGCTCCCGTAATCCCCGCATGTTATGGGAGGGACCTGGTGGGAGGTAATTGAATCATGGGGGTGGGTTTTTCCCGTGGTTGCTGTTCTCGTGATAGTAAGTCTCACGAGATCTGATGGTTTTATAAAGGGCATTTCCCCTGCACATGCTCTCTTGCCTGCCACCATATGAGAAGTGCCTCTGCTCTTTGCCTTCCACCATGATTGTGAGGCCTCCCCAGCCATGTGGAATTGTGGGTCCATGAAACCTCTTTTTCTTTATAAATTACCCAGTCTCAGGTCTTTATTAGCAACGTAAGAACAGACTAATACAATCCTCCCCCGAACTCGTTTCCATGGAAGGTGTCAAGAAACTAATTGAAATCAGAAGATATAGTCTGAATCCCCGCCCTGCCATGTTTTTTAGCTGTGTGGTCTTGAACAGGCTGCTTGACTTCTCTGATTTCAGTTTTTGTCTATTGGTAAAATAGACAAAATAGCTACTCTTAATCTACCATTCTCACTGGGTGGTTGTGAGGACACAGATAATTAAGAAAAACATAATAAATATCCAAATTAGAAGATGGAAAAGGGGCCGTAACCCTACTCCTAACCTGGTCATTTTACCCTCCTATGCCCTCAGTTTCTTCATCTGTATAATGGGCATAGGCCTGGTGTGGTTGCAAGAAGCAGCTAAAAATAAATCAGGAAAAGGAACATCATGTATTCAGCTATGCACACTTCCAACGTTGCCCTTTACTGAGGCCCTAGAGCTAACCATCTTTTCTTGTTATCCGACAGGCCACTGACACAGCAAAACACCAATTGCGACTTTCTGCCAGCCATGAAGTCTGCAGACTTCGAGGGGCTTTACCAGGAATGAGTGGCTGCTCAGAGGCCGGGCTTCTTTTCAAGTACTGCTGGATCATACTCACCCCTTGGGATTATGGCTTAGAAGAAGGGGGCTGGGTAGGCAAGCGCTCCTTGGCTGTGTCCTCTCGCTTTTTCACTTATTTGTAGGCTCCTGCAGCAGCCAGTTTAGGGATTGTGTTGTTCTTGTGTTGGTTCCCATGTAAAGAAGCAGCAGAGAAATGCAATGGTTCAACAGCTCGCCCTGCCCCAAGTATGCAGACTTGACCTTGGCGGGGTCCTGGGCTTCTGGAGTCTAGCCCGTTGACCCCAAAGCCTCAGGGCTCATGTCCAACAGTCTCATTGGGAGCAACAGTGATTGTTTATAGTTTTTTGTTTTCAGAAATGAGGGCAGCTGTTAATTTTTTCACTCATGTGAAACAAGATGAAAAAAAACCAAAAATCCAAAACAGGACAAGCTTTTCTGTTTTTGCTTTTTATCAGAAAGAACAGCAACATTTGGCCTCTCCAAGTTGGAAAATAGAGTCCAAATGTAACTTTGTGGCCAAGAGTATTTTCAAAAAAGTCTAAAGGTGTAGTTTCCACTGTTACTGTTGAGTACTGTTAAGTGCTGTTAATCTTTTACATATTTGCACTTGGTACTTTTGTATTGTTTTAAAGAGCTTGTCCTGTTAAGTAATTTCTTCTTTTCTTTTTTTTTTTTTTTTTTTTTTGCTACAGAGTTTCCCTCTTGTTGCCCAGGCTGGAGTGCAATGGTGCAATCTTGGCTCACTGCAACCTCCAACTCCCAGGTTTGAGTGAGTCTCGTCCTCAGCCTCCCAAGTAGCTGGGATTACAGGCACCCGCCACCATGCCCGGCTAGTTTTTTTTGTGTGTGTGTTTTTTTTTTGTATTTTTTTTTAGTACAGATGGGGTTTCACCATGTTGGTCAGGCTGGTCTCAAACTCCTTACATCAGGTGATCCACCTGCCTCGGCCTCCCAAAGTACTGGGATTACAGGCGTGAGCCACTGTGCCCAGCCTAAGCCATTTCTTAAAATAAAAATGCTAAAGGACTAGTAAGTAAAAATAAAACTTCCAATGGGATTTCCCAGTGGAATTATTGAGTGGTTTATTTGCTGTGGCATTTCCTTAAATATTTATTTGGGTGGGCTTTTTTTCTTTACTCTTTTTCCCTTCTGCTCCATACATCAGACCTGCCTATTCCTCTGTCAATTTCATGACTGGTGCTGGGTAATAGGGATTTTTTTAGTTGCTTGTGATAGACACCAAATTCCACGTTACTTTAAAAAGAGGGGTGGTGGGGAGAAGGATTAATTTCACTCAGCCAAAAAGCCAAGGGGTAGATCTTGAGGTGCTGCTGATTCCAGGGGCTCAGGTGGTGTCATTAGGCATCTCTCACCCCTCATCTCTCAGTACAGCTTTCCTCAGTGTGAGCTGCTTTTGCAGGCAGGCCCGCCACCCCTTTCGGAGGTCCCAGGAGCTCCATCCTGGGCAAGAAAACTGCTTTTTTCCAACAGCATATACAAATATTCTGGGTTTGGCTCTGATTGGATAGACTTGGGTCATGTGAGCGACCCCAGACCAATCACAGTGGCCAAGAGGATGGGATATGCAGATGGAACAGTGCTGGGATGGTGGCCATTCAAGAAACAGGGGAGGCAATAGATCAGCCCACTATTAATGTAACTATTAATATTAACAGTTACTGTTTATTGGATGTTTCCTTCATTCATACAAGTGTCTGATATTATCTCTCTATGCTATCTACCCAGCTGGGTTCTGCAGCTTTAATAATGAAGAATGCAATGGTCTCCCTTCCGAAGTTTTCTTCCTAATGCAAGAGTGAGTGAGCAAGTATATCTGTTGCTATGTAACAGTTTACCAGCAACTATTGGCTTAAAAGAACAGGCATTTCTTATCTCACATTCTTCATGTGTTAGGGGTCCAGGCATGGCTTGGCTAGATCTTTTGTAAGCCTGTGATCACAGTGTCATCAGGGCTGTGTTCTCATTTGGGGTCCAACTGGGGAAGGACCACATTCCAAGCTCACATGGTCGTTGGCAGCATCCAGCTGGCAACAGGACTTAAGCCCTCCATTCCTTGCTGCATATTCCCCTCCCCATGACAGTTCAGTGTGGCCAATGGCTTCTTCAAAGCCATCAAGGGAGAGCCTCTCAGCAAGTTAGACATTACATTCTTAGGGAACATATTCATGCATGCACAATCATGAAGACTGGATCACTTTATCCGTGTTCTGATGGTTAGAAATGAGTCCCAGAAACCACCACCCACTCTCATGAGGAGGGGATCACCCAAGGGCAGGTAAACCACAGAGGGGACCATGGGCTCTGCCTTAAGAGTCCTTACTAGGGTCCTTAGTAGTCCACCTTGCTACAACAAGTAAACAAAATATTAGACCAACTCCACTGAAGAGAAGTAAAAGGGTGGTAAGTAATTGGGAGAGCATGCTTTAGCCACAGCAATCAGAGATTTCTTCTATTTGAACCAAAGCATGAGTTGTCACCATGCCAAGCACACAGGGAGGGTGTTCCTGGCAGAGGGCACAGTATCCCAAAGACCCAGAGATGGGAAGAAGCTTAATGTGTTTAAGGAAAAAAATGATGTCAGCATGGCGGGGCCTCATCATGCAGGACCTCATGGAGTGAGTTTACACCAGGGGTCCCCAACCAGTACCAGTCCTTGGCCTGTTAGGAACCAGGCCATACAGCAGGAGGTGAGCAGCAGGTGAGCAAGCATTGCTGCCTGAGCTTCACCTCCTGTTAGATCAGCAGTGGCATTAGATTCTCATAGGAACATGAACCCTCATGTGAACTGCATATGCGAGGGATCTAGGTTGCATGATCCTTATGAGAATCTAATGCCTGATGATCTGTCACTGTCTCCCATCACCTTCAGTTGGGACTGTCTAGTTGCAGGAAAACAAGCTTGGGGCTCCCACTGATTCTACATTATGGTAAGTTGTATAATTATTTCATTATGTATTACAATGTAATCATAATAGAAATAAGGTGCACGATAAATGGAATGCACTTGAATCATCCTGAAACCACCCCCCTATCCACACCTCATCCATGGAAAAATTGTCTTCCACAAAACTTGTCCCTGGTGCCAAAAAGGTTGAGGACCACTGGTTTATGCCAAAGAGCAAAGGAAAGACAATGAAGAATCTTACATGGGAGAGTGACGTGATCAGACTTGGGTTTTTAAAGATCACTCCATGGCCAATGGATTTAAAGCAGGAAGGCCAGTTGGGACGTCTATAGAGGCCCAAGAGCAGAAAGGATAATTGTGACTTAAAACTTACACTAGGCTGAGCGCAGTGGCTCATACCTGTAATCTCAGCACTTTGGGAGGCCAAGGAGGGTGGATCACTTGGGGTCAGGAGTTTGAGACCAGCCTGGCCAACATGGTGAAACCCCATCTCTACTAAAAATACAAAAATTAGCTGGGTGTGGTGGCAGGCACATGTAATTCCAGCTACTCAGGATTCTGAAGCAGGTGAATCACTTGAACCTGGGAGGTGGAGATTGCAGTGATCTGAGATCGCACCACTGTACTCCAGCCTGGGCGACAGAGTGAGACTCTCTCTCAAAAAAAAAAAAAACAAAAAACCTTAGGGCAAAGGTAATGGAGACCTTCCTTATTTAGAGGGCCAGCAGCATTTGGTGATGATGGAGAAGGAAAGGGGGACACAAGTTTGGCACCTAGGTTTTTAGCTTGAGCCAGTAGTGGATAGTGACACTGTTGTAGGAGTGAAGGACAAGCTTCCTCTCTACCCTCTGAAGGATCCCTGAAATGAACTGGCAATAGACAGATGAACAGGAGAAAAGGCATATTCAAATTTATTAACATGCACATAAACACAGGAGTTCCAAAAATATGAGACTCAAAGAAAGGCCAAATGATTGAAACTTAAATAGAGGGAGATGGGGGAAATGTAGGCAACTTGAAGGATTGTAAATGATTTTTAGGGGAATTGAATGGACCCAAAGAGCAAACCACAATGAGATACCATCTGAAACCAGTCAGAATGGCTATTACTAAAAAGTCAAAAAATAACAGATGCTGGCAAGTTTGTGGAGAAAAGGGAATGCTTACAAATTGCTGGTGGGAAAGTAAATTAGTTCAGTCCCTGTGGAAAGCAGTTAGGTGACATCTCAAAGAACATAAAACAGAACTATCATTCAACCCAGCAATCCCATTATTGGGTATATACCCAAGGCAATATAAATTGTTCTCCCATAAAGACATATGCACATGTAGGTTCATCACACCACTATTCACAACAGCAAAAATGGAATCCAAAAATGTCCATCAGTGGTGGATAAAGAAAATGTGATGCCATATACATCATAGAATACTACACAGTTATAAAAAAGAATGAGATTGTGTCCTTTGCAGCAACATGGATGCAGCTAGAAGCCATTATCCTAAGTGAACTAATGCAGGAATAAAAAACCAAACACCATATGTTCTCACATATAAGTGGGAGCTAAACATTGGGTACATATGGAAATAAAGATGGGACCAACAGACATTGGGGCCTACATGGAGGTGGAGGGTGGGAGGAGAGTGAAGATCAAAAAACTATTGGGTACTATGCTTATTACCTGAATGATAAAATAATCTGTACACCAAACCCCTGTGACGTGCAATTTACCCATGTAACAAACCTCCACATGTACTCCTGGAACTAAAATGAAAGTTAAAAAAAAAAAAGCAGACAATAGTTTGTAAATTATTTTCTTTAGAAACTGAATGGGACAAGTTATGGGAAGGTGAGGGGCAGAACTGCACTGCAAACAAAGGTAGTCTTATTATGCAGATTAAGTCTTTTAGGTAATCTCTCAGAATTACTCTCGGAAAAATAATGAAAAGCCTGAGCATGGTGACAACTTTTAGTCTCTTCTGCAGTGGTTAATTTTTTCTGGTTATTTTGGATGCTAATCCACCATGTTGACTTCTGATTAACCCCAGTCCTGTGAATGCCTTCTGATTCCTACTTCACTGTTCCTAGTGTAAGAACATGTTGACCTTGATGTCATCACACAGATTATAGGCTATAATTTGTGTGATGACACAAATTATACACAAACCCTTCAGGACAGCATTCTTGCCTGTCCTGAAGGGTTGCCTTTAATTGGCTTGCTGGAGCAAGCATACCCTTTCCCTATGGTATATGCATAGCCCTGGTGTGGGGAGTGACAGTGCAGAGAGCTACCTGTCCTGCCACCACCTAAGACCACACTAGTGTCTGTAAGTTCCTTCAATGAATCACCCAAAGTCAACAAAATGGATCTGTCTGCCTCCTCCTTTGGTTCCTCGGCTCCCTCAGCATTTGGGAATCACTTTGCATATTCACAGAAATTAAGACAATTGCATTTCTTTTGGAAGAAATTTTCCTCGGTCAGATGAGGGAACTTCCAGAGAAAGCCTGATATGGTTAGGCTGTGTCCCCACCCAAATCTCATTTTGAATTATAGTTCCCATAATCACCACGTGTTGTGGGTGGGACCAGGTGGATATAATTGAATCATGGATGTGGCTTCCCGCATCCTGTTCTCCTGAGAGTGAGTTAGTTCTCATGAGAGTTGATGGTTTTATAAGGGACTTCCCCCTTCACTGGGCACTCATTCTCTCCTGCCGCCCTATGAAGAGGTGCCTTCCACCTTGATTAAGTTTCCTGAGGCCTCCCCAGCCATGTGGAACTGTGAGTCAGTTAAACCTCTTCCTTTATAAATTACCCAGTCTCAGATATGTCTTCACAGCAGCCTGAGAACAGACTAATACAGAGCCCCTCGCTGCACTCAAGAGGGCAGAAACAAGAGAAGGTTAGAAAATCCTTGGTTCTGAAGCAGTTTCTAAGGCCTTTCATTTTCCTTTAACTCAGAAGTGCTCTGCATGCCAAAGTAACAGACTTTGGGGTATCCTTGTCTGTGCCTCAATGGGGGCTGTGTGAAAATTCAACCCCTGCTTTGCTCATATTAAGTCAGATATGCCTCTTGGATACTAAGAGGATGTGTCAAGTAGACAGCTGGCTTAGAGGGTAGGTTTGGGCTGGGGAGTATTTTTAGTGCTGAGAGCTTTACACAGCCTTCTTGTGGGATGCTCTCCAGAGAGTAGCCAGGAGATCATTTTCAAAACATAGTTCTGATCACATAAACACCTTACTCCAAACTCTGCCAAGTGCAAAGTGCTTTCCCACAGCACTTAGAAGTACTAACTCTTTCCCCTCATGGATCAATCCATGATCAAAGACCAATCCCAGCTGGGCACAATGGCTTACACCCGTAATCATAGCACTTTGGGAGGCCGAGGCAGGTGGATCACCTGAGGTCAGGAGTTTGAGACCAGCCTGGCCAACATAGTGAATCCCCGTGTCTGCTAAAAATACAAAAATTAGCTGGGTGTGGTGGCACATGCCTATAATCCCAGCTACCCAGAAGGCTGAGGCAGGAGAATCACTGGAACCCGGGAGGCGAAGGCTGCACTGAGCTGAGATCATGCCACTGCACTCCAGCCTGGGTGACAGAGGGAGACTCCCTCTCAAAAAAAAAAAAAAAAAAAAAGATCATTCCAAGCTTCTGCTACTTCTTTATATGCCATCGGCCTCTGGATATGAGAGAGAAAACTAAAGTTCAAAGGACTCACCCAATTCAGCTAAGAAATGTGACATCTAAATCAAGGCTATGCAGTGAGGTTATTCATTCACGTTCTGTTCTTACACGGTCTGGGCCTAACCTTAACCGATCAAATGAAGTAAAATAAGGTGCAGAACCCTAGCACAGTGGCTGACACCAAACAAGCCCATCAAGAATAATTGTCAAGGACAAGGCTCAGTGTCAGTGGCTCGTGCCTGTCATCTCAGCACTTTGGGAGGCCAAGGCGAGAGAATCACTTCAGCCCAGGAGTTCAAGAGCAGCCTGGGCAACATAATGAAACCTCGCCTCTACAAAAATGAAAAAATTAGCCGGGGATAGTGTTACATGCCTGTGGTCCCAGCTACTGAGGAGACTTAGACAGGAGGATTGCTTGAGCCCAAGAGGTCAAGGCTGCAGTGAGTTACAATGGCACCACTGCACTCCACACTGGGCAACAATGAGACCTTGTCTCCAAAAAAAAAAAAAAAGAAAAGTCAAAATGCATGGCTGCATGAATCATTTAAAACTGAGTGAAACAGGAACATGTAAAAGACCTGTTGTTAACCAAGCTGTGGAGGACCGTTAAGGACTTAAGGCTAAGGTCATTACAAAGATATCCTTAGCCTTTTAGACACACAGCTCAATGTGTGGCCGATTGGAAAGGTAATTAATCCCCAGAGCATAAAAACGATGACTTTTATACAGTTATAATGTTAATTTATCAGTATGTCCAGGTTTCTTGTTTGTTGATTTTTGAGCATTCGCCATGTGCTGGATGCTTTTTTTTTTTTTTTTTTGAGACAGGGTCTCACTCTGTCACCCAAGCTGGAGTGCAGTGACATGATCATAGCTCACTGCAGCCTCGACCTCCCAGGCTCAGATAATCCTCCCACCTTAGCCTCCCGAATAGCTGGGACCACTGTTGCCCACCATCATACTCAGCTAATTTTTGTATTTTTTTGTAGAGACAGGGTTTCACCATGTTGCCCAGGTCGGTTTTGAGCTCCTGGGCTCAAGTGATCCTCCCACCTCAGCCTCTTAAAGTGCTAGGATTACAGGCGTGAGCCACTGTGCCTGGCTGCTGGGGGCTATTTTAAGCCCAATACACATCAGTACATGTTTCCAGTGTGTCCTCACTACCTCCCATTTTAGAGATAAGGAAACCGAAAGATTGAGAAGTTAAATTGCCTGAGGGCACATAGAATTAGAAGTGGGATTCTAACCCAGTTTGCCTGACTGCAAAAGACATCCTAGGCTGGGTGCAGTGGCTCACACCTGTAATCTCAGCACTTTGGGAGGCTGAGGTGGGTGGATCACCTGAGGTCAGGAGTTTGAGACCAGCCTGGCCAACATAGTGAAACCCTGTTTCCACTAAAAATACAAATATTGTTAGCTGGACATGCTGGCGGGCACCCATAATCCCAGCTACTTGGGAGGTTGAGGCAGGAGGGTTCGCTTGAACCCAGGAGGCAGAGGTTGCAGTAAGTCAAGATCACACCATTGCACTCCGGCCTGGATGGCAAAGTGAGACCCCGTCTCAAAAATAAAACTAACTAACTAAATAAATAAATCTAGATCAGCAGTTCTCAGTTGGGAGTGATTGCCCCCCCACCACCCTCAACCAGCACCCCCAGGGGACATTTGGCAATGTCTGGAGGCATTTTTTTTTTTTTTTTTGAGACAGGGTCTTGCTTGGTTGCCCAAACTGGAGTGCAGTGTCAACCACAGCTCTCTTGACCTCCCAAGCTCAAGTGATGTTCCTGTCTCAGCCTCCTGCGTAGCAGAAACTACATATGTGTGGCGCCACGCCCAGCTTTTTTTTTTTTTTTTTTTTTTTTTTTTTTTTTTTTTTTAGTAGAGATGGGGTCTCACTGTGTTGCCAGGGCTAGTATCAAACTCCTGGGCTCAAGTGATTCTCCTGCCTTGGCCTTCCAAAGTGCTAGAGGCATTTTTTGTTATCACGATGTGCGTGCCTGTGTCAGGTGCTGCTGGCATCTAATGGGTAGGGGCCAAGGATGCTGCTCAACATTTTACCAAGCCCAGGACAGGCCTCCACAACCAATAATTATCTGGGCCCAAATGTCAACAGTGCCAGGCTTGACAAACCCTAACCTCAACAAATAATGAGAAGTAAGAGAATTAGGCCAAGCAAGAGCACAGCTGGTCTAGGAGAGGGGGTCAAAATTGACCAGGTCTGCCCCAGAGTGGCCAGTGGCAATCATGGCATCATGGAAACACACACGTTCACAGTTGTGAAATGGTTCAGGTTGTCAAAGAGCTTTCGTATCAGTTACCATCCTTACCTTTCATAACAGTCCAGAGACGTTATTCTGCTCTCATTCCCATCCCCTACTCTTCAGCTGATGGAAGAGGAAAGCAGGGTTAGCGGATGAGTCACCTGTGGAAGTTCTCAGAGTCAGCAAATGACTAAGCCACAGAACCCGGTTATCGGCCTCCTAGCGCACGTGCAGATCCTTTCCTCCCCCTTCTGCTGCCTTTTTTGTTAAAGCAGAAGTGACAAGGACGAGACGTTCGGAAGATGGACTACAGTGCCCCATGGCAATTGGGAGTCAGCCATCCAGGGGGTGCATACACTGGAGAGGGCATGCTCCGTGTATGGACCTCCAGGCTGTAGAGGGCATGCTCCGTGTATGGGCCTCCAGCAGCACACATTGTTTGTTCATGTTTCCAAAACTCAGGAGGAGACTCAAGCCCCAGCCACATGCTCTAGGAGTCTCTATGGCCCTGTTTGGAGCTCCCGTGCTGGAGTTTCAATCCCCAGCTGGAAACCTTAGAAAAACCATCAGAAGGAAATGCAACCGTTTCCTAACGAAAGCGTTTCATCTCTGAGCCAGTAGAGGGAGCGCACATCCAGGCCATCCGAAGCTGGCTCAGCCGAGACTTCAATAGCACCGAGGGCTGGAAGAAGCATTCAACGCGCGATCCTTGAACTTGAATGTGCCTATGCATAGGAGCCTGTTAAAAGCCAAATTCGCGGGCGGATCACGAGATCAGGACATCCAGACCATCCTGGCTAACACGGTGAAACCCTGTCTCTACTAAAAATAAAAAATAAATAAAAAATAAATAAAAAATTAGCCGGGCGTGGTGGCGGGCGCCTGTAGTACCAGCTACACGGGAGGCTGAGGCAGGAGAATTGTGTGAACCCGGGAGGCGGAGCTTGTAGTGAGCTGAGATCGCGCCACTGCACTCCAGCCTGGGCGACAGATGACAGAGCAAGACTCTATCTCAAAAAAAAAAAAAAAAAGCCAGATTCTGGCCGGGCGCGGTGGCTCACACTTGTAATCCCAGCTACTCAGGAGGCTGAGGCAGGAGACTCGCTTGAACCGGGAAGGCAGAGGTTGCAGTGGACCAAGATTGCGCCATTGCACTCCAGCCTGGGTGATGAGAGTGAGACTCTGTCAATCAATCAATCAATCAATCAATAAGGCAGATTCTGAGTCTGTAGGTCTGCCTCAGGACCTGAGTTCCTGCATTGCTTATCAGCCACCAGGTGAAGCCTTCCACCGGCCACACCTTGAGTAGCAAGGTAATAGATACCTTCTCCCGCCCTCTCCCATAGATGGTGGACCTGAGGCCCAGGGAGGATAGACTGCTTACTAGAGGTCAAACAGAAAGACTGCAGTGCCGGGGCTAGAACCCATGACTCCTACAGCTGGTGCTCACTTCGTAGCATCTTCCCTACCCCTCTGACCCTGAAACAGGATTCAGGGAAGAGGATCCCTAAGTGTGGGTGAGGAGTAAGAGACTATACTATCTGCTTTGAATCAAGCTTCTTTATACTCTATTTTTGGTCAAATCACTTCCCTTGCAGAAGTACCAATAGAAATTCAAAGATGAACACAACCAGACTCCAATTCCTTTGGGCCTGGGGGAGCCAAAGTAAAATAGATTTGTTAGTGAAGTTCCTCTTATTTTTGGTTAGTACTAATTTGGCAAGTCATCCAAAGAAAAGCTTACATATAACTTGGTATGTTTTTATGAATGCAAATTATAGCCATAGACTTTCTCCTAAGAATGAAGGTTCTTAGCTTGAATCAGTTTAGATGAAAAATGCCTCCCTTAAAAAATAAGAGCTCCTAAATTCTCACTAAACATGAAATGCAGAGGCAAGTGGTTCTAGGGTTGATTCGGGGAACACAATGAAGTCATCAAGGATTTAGGCTTTCCGTGTTTTTGCTCCATCATTCTCAGGGTGTCTTTAGGGTTATTTCCTCATAGTTACAACATGGCTGCCACAGCTCTGGGAATCACATCACATAATCATATCCAAAAGCAGGTAGAAAAGAGGTTAGCTGCACATACCTTTTTTTAAATAAGGAAAAAGAAGCCCCCTCCCAACTTCCCCTTAAATCTCATTGAACAGAACTGTATTACATGCTCACCTCTAAACAGAAGGTAAATGGGACGTTATCTTGGTTATCTCATGCCAAGCAGGATTGTCCCCCAGCGTGTGCTGTGCAAACAAAGTCCAGGTTCTCTTAGCAAGGAAGAAGGGGATGAGGTGGGAAGGAAAAAGAAAGGGCAAGAAAATCCCTTTTAATTAAGCCCTACACTATCTGCCCCAGTACACTTGTGTTTTAGCTGTGTTTATTCACAAAGTAAGGGTCTTCACATGCTGTGTGAGCAAAGGTCAGGACCAAGGAGGATTTAGTTAAATCTGGAATCTCAGTCAGGGGTTCATACTCTTGAGATAAGGAAAAGTAACCAATGCTGTCTAACAGCCCAGCACCCACACTGGAGTCCCTGGACTTAGCAGATGGAACTTGCTATAATGAGGACCATATGTATTCATTTGCTAAGGCTGCCATAGAAAGTACCACAGACTGGGTGGCTTACACAACAGACATTTATTTTCTCACAATCCTGGAAGCTGGGAGTCTAAGATCAAGATGCCAGCAGGCTTGGTTTCTCCTTGGCCTGTAGAGAGCTGTCTTCTCCCTGTGTCTTCCGCCTGTGTCTGAATTTCCTCTTCTTATGAGGATAGCAATCCTATTGGACTAGGGCCCATCCTAATAACCTCATGTTAATGCAATTACCTTTTTTTTTTTTTTTTTTTTTTAGGCGGAGTCTTACTCTGTCGCCCAGACTGGGGTGCAGTGACATGATCTTGGCTCACTGCAACCTCCGCCTCCCAGGTTCAAGCAATTCTCCTGCCTCAGCCTCCTGAGTAGCTGGGACTGCAGGCCTGCACCACCATGCCCGGCTTTTTTTTTTTTTTTTTTTTTTTTAGTAGAGACAGGGTTTCACCATGTTGGCCAGGCTGGTCTTGAACTCCTGACCTCAGATAATCCACTCACCTCAGCCTCCCAAAGTGCTGGGATTACAGGCATGAGCTGCCACACCTGGCCACAATTACCTCTTTAAAGACCCTTCCTCCAGCTACATTTTGAGATTCTGATGTTGGGACTTCAACATATCAATTTGCAGGTCACACAATTCAGTCCCCCAATTCAGCGAGCATACTTCTCTTTATTTCCTCTGCAAGTCTGACGTGCACCTTGCTTTAAAAGAGATATGATTATCATGCTTCTCTTCCTAATTTTCAAAGGGCTTTCTATCATGAGTGAATGTCAGGTTCCAGTGAATGCCTTCTTGGTGTCTATGGATGTCATCATAGGAGAGTATTTTTTGACCTATTTCTGTGATGTATTCATAGAGTTCCTGTAATCAAACAGTCATGGATCAGCATTCAGAATATATAAAGAAATCCTAAAAATCAATAGGAAAATGACTTTTAAAATCTAGTGTAAATTAGACAAAGGCTATGAACAGACAATTCAGAGGAAGGGCCTGCTTCCTTCTGTGCAGATGGTCATCTTGTGGTATCCTCACATGGCCGAGAGCAGAGAGAGGAAGCTCGCTCTCCTTTCTCTTCCTTTAAGGGCACTTATCCTCTTTATGAGGGCACCATCCTCATGACCTAATTACTTCCCAAATATATCACACTGGGGGTAAGGACTTCAAAAACGTATACATTGGGGGTAAGAACTTCATGTGAACTTGTTGTGGGGGGACACAATTGAGCCCACAACACTGAGTATAAGCCTGAGCACACACCTCGTGCCAGGGGCTGCATGTTCTACCTTTCCCCAACCCCTGTGCTGCCCACGATGAGACAGCGTCCCACTCAACACATCATCACTTTCAAACCAGAAGCAATGTCGTGGTGCTGTGGATTTTCTGGTTATTGACAACAGTGATGGGCACTATCAGAGGTAATTCACATCTTTGCATCCAATGGGAGATAAACTAAATTCCCTGTTGACTTAAAAGGGAGAAACTGAGGCAGAATTAAAAGTAGAGAGTTTTGGGGGGCCAAGTTTGAGGATTGCAACCCCAAAGCATAGATTCAAGTTGCCCTGAGTTACCAACTCTTATTATCAGCAGTTACAAGTGGATTTCTAAAGGCAAAAAAGGGGGACAGGGAGTGGCCTGATGCACAGCTGTTTGTCAGGAATTCTCATTGTTTTTCAGAAATAACATCGATGTGTGGTTGGCTATACATTGTTAAGCTATAGGGTGTGGTTATATGTCTGGTGCAGCATTATTAGGGTAACTTACAGCTACTTGTGGCAATAGTAAGCAGTTTCAAGAAATGGATACTTAGCTCAAGGGAGGAGTAGGATGAGATGACTGTGATGACTGTCTCATCTTTTTTCCTTTTTTTTTTTTTTTTTTTTTTGAGATGGAGTCTCACTCTGTTGCCTAGGCTGGAGTGCAGTGACATGATCTTGGCTCACTGCAACCTCTGCCTCCCAGGTTCAAGCGATTCTCCTGCCTCAGCCTCCTGAGTAGCTGGGACTGCAGGCATGTGCCACCATGCCCAGCTAATTTTTGTATTTTTAGTAGAGACAGGGTTTCACCATGTTGGCAGGATGGTCTCGATCTCTTGACCTCGTGATCTGCCTACCTCGGCCTCCCGAAGTGTTGGGATTACAGGTGTGACCCACTGCACCCAGCTGACTATCTCATCTTACTGTCTCTGGCCCTGATAGTTTAGAAGGACTTACATTTCTCAGATCAAAGTTCTTTTCTTTTCTCATCCCTGTCTCAGGACCTGTATTCTCAGCAATGCCTCTTCTTTCGACTACGATACATCACTGTTTGGAAATGGAACTAGTTGCAACTTAAGTGCCAAGTTCCTGAAGCTATAAACTGCTCCCCATGCTTTTAGATCCTATGTGCAAGCAACAGTGCGTGTTTGTAACGTGTTGTCTGTGATGAAGTGTGGTAGGCTCTGCCTTCACTAGCACAGTGATTTCTATCCAGGGATATGTGTCAGAGGCATCTGAGGAGCATGGATTGGTTTTCTTTCACTGCTTAGACAAATTATTACAAGTTTTGTGGGTTAAAACAACATAGATTTATTGTGCTACAATTCTGAAGGTCAGAAGTTTGAAATCACTTTCACTGGACTAAAGCTGAGGTGTCGGTGGAGCTGGTTCCTTCTGGAGGATCTAGGGGAGGATCCATTTCCTTGCATTTTCCAGCCTCTAGTGTTCACCTCTATCCCACGGCTTATAGCCCTTTCTCCATCTCAAAGTGCATCACTCCAACCTCTGCTTCCATCATCGTACTGCCTTCTCCCCATAGTCAAAACTCCCTCTTACAAGCATACATGCAGTTATACGTATGGCCTACCTGGATAATTTAGATAATTTCCCCATCTCAACATTTTACCTTAATTATGACTGCAAAGTCCCTTTTGCCGTATTAGGGAAAATTCACAAGTCCCAGAGGTTAGCACGTGAATATCTTTGGGGCCATCATTTAGCCTCCTATAGAGCCTAAACATGCTTAGACTCCACTCCCTAAAGATTCTAGTTTAGTAGATGGTGTCTCAGTTTTTGTTTTTTGTTTTGTTTTGAAATGGAGTCTACCTCTGTCGCCCAGGCTGGAGTGCAGTGGCATAATCTCGGCTAACTGCAACATCCACCTCCCGGGTTCAAGTGATTCTCCTGCCTCAGCCTCCCAAGTAGCTGGGATTACAGGCACCTGCCACCATGCCCACCTAATTTTTTGTATTTTTAGTAGAAATGGTGTTTCACCATGTTGACCAGGCTGGTCTCAAACTCCTGACCTCAGGTGATCCGCCTGCCTCAGCCTCCCAAAGTGCTGGGATTACAGGAGTGAGCCACCATGCCCAGCTGCGTCTAGTTTTGTAGGTGCTGTCTCCCTAAAGATTCTAGTTTGGTAGATGGTGTCTAGGCCAGAGGTCTGTATAATCAGGTGTACATTCTACCAGATGTGCACTTGATTACATATGCCTTGGTGTAGCACACAGACTTATTCAAGTCACAGTTATTGTCCATAATGTTATCTGAGTTTTTATTTAGAGTTAGAACAGTGCTATTTTCTTGATGTTGAGATACTCCAACACTGACTGGGCAGCGCCTACATCAATACAATGGTTATCTTGTTGAACCCTCACGTGCTTCCAAAGTAGGTTGTATTCCCTTTTTACAGATGCAGAAGCAGGCTCAGAGATTCTTCTGTCTGCCCAAGGCCACACAGCCAGGGGGACATAGATCCAGAACCCAAACCCAACTCTTGCTCTAGAGCCCTGTGCATCCCACAGAACTTCCTAATGCAGAACAGAGCAGGGGAAAGTAGTACATTACATTACAGGTGCCTTCCCAGGGCACACAAGTCTGTTTTCAACTCCTGCAACCTCCACCATCAATCAGAACTGCTCAAACTATTAGAACCCCAAAGCTCCATCATTCTACTCTTGACACCTGTATGACAATTACAGCCCATCACTACATGATAAGGGAGATTGCAAGCACACTAGCGTGGTTGAAGCAGCAGTCTCTCAGGATTTAAGCTCGACTCTCTTCCCACACAGTTCCTGTCTGAGGAGGCTGCCTCCCCCATATATAGTAGGATGCCTACTTTCAGAAGGCAAGAACACGACTTTAGTCAACTGCTCCCAGGCTACCATGGCAACAAGTGTTCATCCCGGCAGCTGCTCCACACCAGCTTGGCTTTCCACTCTCAAAGTCCTGCTTTAGCATTTTTGGCAAACACATCAGAACCAAGTCACGCTGTGGGCTGCCTTGAGACCCAGGGGACTTTGATTCCCAACTTGTGACTATACAAGTGGACCAACTTGCAGCTGAGAGGCTCTAGCTCTGTAATCAAGGGGCTGTGACATCCTGGACAAGTTTCTCTAGGGCTCAAGTTGCTCATCTGTAAAATGTGCATTTTTAAGCCATGTTTTCCAAGTTGTGGGTAGTGACTCAGTACTTTAATTTCCTATTGTTGCTGTAACAAGTTTGTTTTATGCCATTAAGCTATCTCACAATTCTGGAGGTCAGAGGTCTAAAGTGGTACAGCAGAGCTGTACTCTTTCTAGAGGCTCTGTGGGAAGATATTTTCTTGTTCCCCTACTAGAGGCTGCCTGTGTTTTCTGTGACTCTCTATCATTCCAATTTCTGCTTCCATTGATACATCCGATTCTGACCTTGTTTTTATGTTGAGACAGAGTTTCACTCTTCTTGCTCAGGCTGGAGTGCAATGTCACAATCTCAGCTCACTGCAACTTCCACCTCCCGAGTTCAAGCAATTCTCCTGCCTCAGCCTCCCATGTATCTGGGATTACAGGCGCCCGCCACCATGCCCGGCTAATTTTTTGTATTTTTAGTAGAGATGGTGTTTCACCATGTTGGCCAGGCTGGTCTCAAACTCCTGACCTCAGGTGATCCCCATGCCTCAGCCTCCCAAAGTGCTGAGATCACCGCCATGAGCCACCGTGCCCTGCTGACCTTGTTTTATAAGGACACTTGTGATTAGGCCCACCGGGATGATCTTACCAAGTCAAGACCCTTAGTCACATCTGCAGAGTCCATGTTGCCACGTAAAAGTAATATTCACAGGCTCTAGGGATTAGGATGCAATTCCTAGACATGGATCGGGGGTAGGTGTCATTCAGGGTCAGGAAGCCATTTAAGTGGCCATTTTTTAAAATGCCATTAAAAAGCATGGTACATGAGATTTAGTTATGATATACAATGCAACTCGATAAAGTCACACAGAATTTTGAATCTAAAACTATTTAGCAGAATGCCTTATATCCTTAAAAGCAAGGTCCAAAGAAGGGTTTTGATGAGACAATTTGAGCTTTTGACCCTGTTACTCTAGAAATGCCAGACCCTCTATGTAAAGTAGGTGTGGTTCTTTCCCCACATCAGAGTCTTATCTGTAAGACCTAACCAAAGGATTTAGAAAGCTACCTTTTAAGTCTGTGTGGCAGAACTCTAGAACAGGTGTCTCATGCCTGTAATCCCAACACTTTGGGAGGCCGAGGCAGGTAGGTCACCTGAGGTCAGGAGTTCGAGACCAGCCTGGCCAACATGGTGAAACACCATCTCTACTAAAAATACAAAATTTAGCTGGGCTTGGTGGCAGGTGCCTGCAATCCCAGCTACTGAGGAGGCTGAGGCAGGAGAATCACTTGAACCCAGGAGGCGGAGGTTGTAATAAGCCGAGATAGCACCTATAGAAAACCACACGATGACTAGATAGACATCATGATATTTAACCTCAAGGTTAGATTTTGAAAAACCCAAGAGTATAATGACTGAGCTGACATTTAAATCCAGCCACTAGAAGCTTTCATCACTTTTATTCTTCCTGCCATATGTAGATTTGAAATATTTCCTTGCAAAAATTTTAGACTCAAGTTTTCTAGAATACAAGTGAATTTCCATGTATCTTGAAGGTCTCTAAGAGCTGCAGTATAAAGCAGACACTAGTCATATTGATGACATAATTGCTTAGAATAAGACTGGCTACCCTCAGGAAGAAGGCCTCAGGAGAAGGTCAAGATCAAATGCAGGTAGTGGAAAACTCACTCTAGGCTCAGTTGAATGGTGGAATCTGATTCTTGGAATGTTATAACTGAGCCTTAGGACTCTGGCACTTTAGTATTCCTTTCCCTACCAAAGAAAGATTGCTTGTCTTTAGTTATAAGTGGGAATAACTAAGTCCTTTTAAGCTCAGGAAAGTTGTAAGCTTGAGTGTAACTTGAGTTAGGAATTACCTTGAAGTAGGTTCTTATATTACTTTCTTAGGAACATCTGGTTTCCCTTCCCTTAAAAAAAGGGGGGTGGGATTTATGCCAGTGATCATGGGTAGCTTGCTGGCTTCTTATCCTATGTAAGAGCTTGTAGACTCAAGTGTACCCCCAGAGGCGGGCTATAGCTAAAGCCCTACTGTTGACTGGGAGTGTCAGAGGACTCATGTATTGGGGTTAGAGGATCAGAAGGGGCCAAATGACAGGAAACAATTATACCATGAACTTCCCTATTTGTATCTATATACAAATCCTGCCCAGAGGATTGTGACTAGGTACTGCCTCTACACTGAGGAACGAAAGAAATGATCCCTTGTCATCTAATCTTAATGAGAATGTGGAAGGCAAGAGGCTTATTTTGACTGCTTTATTTAGAAGCCCATTTAGTGATTTGACACAGTCCTTTTCTTGTACAGGTAGTAGATGAAGCCTAGAGTTGCCACCACACCTGCAAAGGCAGCCACAGCAGCTGCAGCTTTGGAACCAACATCTCCAGCAGTCTTGTGCCCTTTGGCGTCCATGGTACCTACAAAAGGAAGCAGACATTTGAGTCTTAAGTATTTTTAAATAAGGGTAAGTTGAAGCCTTACATAAGGCTTCCCAGAGAAGGGGGTAAAACTAAGCCTTCAACAGGCTTATTTCAGAAGTTTGCAATATTGAATAAACTTACCTTGTGAGCCAACCTCCTCCCCTGTTTCACTCCTACTCTTCTCCCCACTGCTCCCACTTGCTTTTAGATCAGATGAGCTGACACCTGGGAAGAACCTGAGAGTTTAGTACAACATATTCATGCTAGTCGATGTGGTTAGCTGTCCCCTGAGAGTATGATCCCACAGGTTGTTTGTTAAGGCTATCTCAGGTAAGGGTATGTGATAACAGGAACAAACTAATACAGACTTAAGTTTGGCCATAGCATGTTAAGATGCACAAGCTCTGACCTAATCCTGCTAGAAACATATCTTAAATCTTTGACTATTATACAAGAAATTCAAGAGGATTTTTTTTTTTTTTTTTTTTGTGGCTGAGTGTGGTGGCTCATGCTTGTAATCCCAGCACTTTGGGAGGCTGAGGTGGGTGGATCACCTGAGGTCAGGAGTACAAGACCAGCCTGGCCAACATGGTGAAACCCTATCTCTACAAAAAATTATAATAAAAGTAGCTGGGCACAGTGGCAGGTGCCTGTAATCCCTGATACTCGGGAGGCTGAGGCAGGAGAATCACTTGAACCTGGGAGGCGGAGGTTACAATGAGCCAAGATCATGCCGTTGCACTCTAGCCTGGGCAACAAGAATGAAACTATCTCAAAAAGAAAAAAAAGAAGTATTCTAGTATGGACTGAGGACAAAACTAGAAATAAACCTATAGATATCCATGAATGAGGATCATGACTAAGGTAGAGCCACGTGGAATCCTAACGGTTCTTTGTACAGATATAAGGTAGATAAGACAGGTTAGAGACCAAGTTCTAGATCAGTAGGTAGAAGATATGATCCCACTCGTGTTGAAGTGATTTCTAGAAGGGTACACAGGAGACTTAATAGAAGCCTACTTCTGGGAGAGACTTAGTCTTTTATTCTTCTATTGTTTAGACTTACCACGGGTACGTAGTATATGTAAACACTGACCGCTTGGCATAAAAAGCTAAAAACTTGAATCCAGGTTTTTAGGTCCATACCTCTGAATGAGGAGTCATCTGACAACAGGAGAATGGGTCCTGGGAGGCTGACTGTCATTTTCTCTGCTTCAGTGGCCCCTGTGGCTAGAGACAGACGATCAAGTTTGTGTTTGGCCTCTGGAATAGTGGTTCGAGAGTTGTGTCAATGGAATGCTTAGAAGTAGCTCCTCTCTGGAATATTTTGTTCATGTGGTTTATCTTGCCTTTGCAGGAGAGGTTATGCCCTTTATTGTAAAACTGGGATGGATTCTTGGGGTCAGGAGTGGTGGCTCATGCCTGTAATCCCAGCACTCTGGGAGGCCGAGGTGGGTGGATCACCTGAGGTCAGGAGATTGAGACCAGCCTGGACAACATGGTGAAACCCTGTCTCTACTAAAAATATAAAAAGTTAGCTGGGTGTGGTAGGGGGTTCCTATAATCCCAGCTACTTGGGAGGCTCAGGCAGGAGAATCACTTCACTTGAACCCTGGAGGCGGAGGTTGCAGTGAGCCGAGATCATACCATCTTACTCCAGCTTGGGCAACAAGAGCAAAACTCTCAAAAAAAAAAAAAAAAAAAAAAAGGATAGATTCTTAAAGAACTTATCTATAGAACTAGACAAGAATCTGTTCATCTTAATCTTAGACCCGTCATATGAGTAAGGTAGACTGGGCCAAGAAGTTTGGACTGGGCCAACGAGAGCTCTGGGCACTAAGTAAAGAATGAGTCCTGTCCTTAAGATCTTCTATTCTGAAAAGTTGATACTTGCTTTGAATTAGACACACAGAAACAGGAATTTGAAGTTTTTACCTCGCCTGTGCCTAGATGACACAGGGCAGGTCACAGAACACAGAGGGGAGTCAGGGGAGAGTCGATTACAGATTAAGGCGCTGCAGTGGAAGTAGACCTGGAGACAGAAGAGAGTTAAATGGAATCGATGCACTAACATTTAACCTGTCCCTGGTGACTTCTGAATCACTTACCAGGCTAGAGAGCACATGGGCTTCTGATACAAAGGCAAAAGCCTTCATGTCAAACCTCTGATAGTGATCAGGATGGGTCACAGAGGAGCCGACTGGATGGAAGGTGGTCTGGTAGTTGTCCAGGTCATAT
Source organism: Pongo pygmaeus (assembly GCF_028885625.2). Classification (NCBI taxonomy): domain Eukaryota; kingdom Metazoa; phylum Chordata; class Mammalia; order Primates; family Hominidae; genus Pongo; species Pongo pygmaeus. The sequence continues at coordinate 23,165,920 of NC_072391.2, forward strand.
GCACAGCTAGGAGGTACGCACCAGGGAGGGACATCAGTCATATGCATCTTGGAGTCAAATTCAATGTCTGCCCTGATTTAGTCATATGTAATGTCTTCAGGACTATTGCCATGTTTACCTTCTACCAGCACCTTTGTTTTACTCAGCATTTCTTACCTGACCTATGATACCTATGAAATCATAAGTTGTATAGGCTAGTTATATTTTAACTATTTTAGCAGTACCTGTTTGCCAACTATATGAGAAGTACAAATTATATCATTTCAGAAGACACTGGTTTCTTGGCCAGGTGCAGTAACTCACACCTGTAATCCCAGCACTTTGGGAGGCCAAGGTGGGCAGATCATCTAAGGTCAGGAGTCTAAGACCAGCCTGGCCAACATGGTGAAACCCCATCTCTACTAAAGATATAAAAATTAGCTGGGCATGGTGGCAGGCACCTGTAGTCCCAGCTACTTGGGAGGCTAAGGCAGGTGAATCGCTTGAACCTGGGAGGCAGAGGTTGCAGTGAGCTGAGATTGTGCCGTTGCACTCCAGCCTGGGGGACAAGAGTGAGACCTCATCTCAAAAATGAAACAAAAGGCTTAGTAACTGAGCTACCACATCTTCAAGAAAGCAAAGGTGCAGTTTTAGCCAAGTACACACTTCCATAAGAATGACTGAGATCCAGTTGTAGGACAGGACATGGCAGGAGAGCTATGAGGATGAACACCTATGTGTACAAGTGTGTGGCTGCAACCTCAGAGCATCAGTGCTCAGATTCTAGAGTCAGATGGATATTCTAATACACGCTCCATTGTGTAAGTATTGTTTTGAGCTGGTTATTTAGGCAGCAAGCTAGGGTTTCTTCATGAAAGATGAAGACTAGTATAACTAGTGGATGTGGAATACATAGCACTGTGCCTGGCATATGGTAGTTGTTCAACAGATGGATAGAGGCTAGAGATCAGTCTTTCCAGTTGATCAACACCATAGTAGAGTCAAACTTTCTGGGGCTTTGGAACTCATTCCTTAAGATTCAAGAGGTGATTGGAAGGCAGCACGTGGCCAAGTGTGGTGGTTCATGCCTGTAATCCCAGCACTTTGGGAGGCCAAGTTGGGTGGATCACCTGAGGTCAGAAGTTCGAGACCAGCCTGACCAACATGGCAAAACCCTGTCTCTACTAAGATTGCAAAAATTAGCTGGGCTTGGTGGTGTGCCCCTGTAATCTCAGCTACCCAGGAGGCTGAGGTAGGAGAATTGCTTGAACCCGGGAGACAGAGGCTACAGTGAGCTAAGATCACGCCACAGCACCCCAGCCTGGGTGACAGAATGAGACCCCATCTCAAAACAAAACAAAAAAAAACAGAAGGCAGAAGAGTCCCGATTAGAAAACAAGGACTAAATCAGGATCTCACATGACTGAATGCCGCTCTAAAGCCCAAGAGGGCTTATTCCCATTACTGGCAAATTTTGATGGATTAGCTGGGTAACCTGATAGTACAGGGAGTACCTACCCATCCACGACAATGTTCCACTGGGGGAAAGAGTCTGGATCCATGGTGGATGTCGCCCAGCAATCATCTAAGACCAGCTTGATGTTGGGGTCATCCCTGTTTAGGACTCTCACTTCCATGTAAATTGGTTGGCGGAGGAATCTCACTAGAGGGTACTCATTTTCCCCATAAGGTTGTTGGTAGGAATTATCTGAAATTGAATGGTATTCAAGTAATTAATGGCTGCAACACAGATTCATAGGTCATCACCGCTCCATTAGTCTGGCAGTATCAGGATGTTCATTTTAGGGAGAAGTTTGAGATTATTTAAGCAATTTCACAGACTGCAATCTCTTACCTGGGTAGCTTTGCAGGATCAAGGTAAATGGACCCAACTTCACTGAGGCCACTGGAGGAGTAAGGCTTTCAACGTTGATGTTTAGTAGCATGTCATTCCTGCTATAAGAACACTTCACTGTCATTCTGTAAGAGTTTGGAGGGAAGGTAGGTACAGAAAAATTTCAGGTTAAAAAATTGCTTGAGTTTAAACTAGAGCTTAAGAGTCAAATAGCAATTTTATCTCACCTGAACTCACTGTCTCTAGAAATTTTGCTTGGAGGAAAATCCGTCCAGAGAGCATGTATTTCATTTTCATAGATGACTTTATCATCTTCGAACTTAAATGTCAGAGAAAGTGGGTTAGCAGCCAGTTATGTCAAAGATGAGACTTAACCTCATGCCATCTGCCAGTACTAACCTTATATCTCGTCCCACATCCATTCAGGGGTATGTGGAACCGTACCAGCCCCTGAGACTGAGCCTCAAAGACAGGCTGGCAGGATGAGTTTCCCACCCTCAGAGTACCCAGGTCAAGAGCTGGTTGTGTTTGGTAGCTGTAGACCTCGATGTCCATAAACCCATCCTGGGTGCACAGCTCCCCTGTAACTAGACAGCGGTGAAAGTTTAGAGATAATAAGTTTGTCTGCCCTGTGATACTGTCATCTCCCAACCTGATATGCTACGAGGGAGAAATTCTAATTTAGCAGGAGGCATCAGAATTTGTCTTGAAGTCTTTGTGAGGGAACCTTGATCAGCAGCTTGAATTACAAAGGGAGCTGAAGTTGATTGTTCTGTATGAGAGTAGGACTTTTCATCCAAAGGAGGGACCAGTAGATGTAGGAAGAAGTGCTATATGGTATAAGACCAGTGAGAATCCTGATGAAGGGCAGGAGTTGACTTAAGGTTAAACTTAATGTGGCTTTAAGTACAGCGCCTATGTTATTGTATCCTTTCTTTGTATACTCACAAATCCTGAGTAGTTTGGGGAGAAACTGAGGCAGGAACTGGTTTTCCTATTTGATCTGACCTGTGCAGATCAGATTAAACAGAAGCACATGGTGGAGGCAATGCTAAGAGATATTCACTCTATTTAAGAATTTGTAGGAATTTTGGGGTGGGGGGGACTTAAACTTTTAATTCTAATTAGAAGTTTGAACATTCTTACCTAGATGTCAGGTTCAGGCTCCTAAGCCAAAATATCTAGATTACTTAACCATGGAGCAGTTACCATAAAACCTACCTATGTAGGGGTCTTAAAAATATCATACTTAGGACCCCATCATAGCCGCTAGACTGTTTCTAATCTGATGAGTCTTTAGTTTCTTCAGTCTATAAGCAATACCTCAGAATCTCACCTCTATACATTTGCCCACATGTACAAGAGCCAAGGGAGAAAAAAGGTAGAACATGATTTTAATAAAAGGTCTTTACCTATAGAAACTGGTGACTCACAGAGACACTCAGGATAGATCACCATGGATACTGTCTCTGGCTGAAGGAGAAAGGTCAGCTTGAGTGAAGCTAAGTAGAACTGATGGAGTAGGCATTTTTCAGATAACTGAAATGAGAAAATGTCAATTACCAGCCACAGCCTGTTGGGGCCTGGAACTGTCACAGGGAGGCAGGAAGAAAGGCCACTGAATACTTGCAGGACATACTCCAGACTTATCTGGGCTCCCTTTAAACCAAAACAAGAGAGACCCTATCACTTCCTCAGATCTGGATGTATCCCCAGGCAGATTTATTGCTTTAAACTCATGCCCTGGAGTACCCAGCACTGTATTCTTCGTACGAGGCACTAAAGCTTGAATTAGCAGATCAAATTCCAAAGAATAGTGGAATCCTCTGCCAAGCCGGGTCTGAGTCAAAAGGACTCTACAGATGTCATAAAATGGTATTGCATAACGTGTGCCCCCAACCTAAGATTCTCTGGTATCCCTGGCAGTTCTAGTGAAGACTAACCTCAACAGCAACAGTACGGGACCCTTTTGTTTAGATCAAGGTGTCCTGTTTGTTGACCAGGACAGATTCATCATTAGGTATTTGACAAGTAGTTGCTACTACTCAGTTGGGGCCTTAGACAGTTTTAAGACTTAGAAAGACTTAGACGATTTTTCATGACAGAAGTTAAAGAGGTTTTGTGTTAGAGAATGAACTTCAGTTACTTCATATTTCACTTATACAAGATGATCAAATGAGGCCTTCTGGAGTTTGAATCTGTTATGTGGGCAATTAGAGCTCACGGGCAAGTTATCAGCCATATCAGGACTACCCACGAGAGTATACTTCAAGTCAGGACCTGGTGGAGGTCAGTGGTTGACAATTGAACATACTTTCATTTTGAGCAGAGTTTTGCTGAAATGTAATTTCATGCCATTCGTTGCTTCTAGATCAATTCCATTGTCATGCAGCTGGCTCACATCAATGTTCTGGTTTTCAAAGCTCACAGACTTCAGCTTCCCAGGAAACTCTGGTATGGTGAGAGTCATGTGTGTGGCATTGCAGGTCACAGGATCTAGAAGGAATGACGACAGAATGCCCATTACCAGCCTTGATTAAGCTTCTAGGACAATGTCTCCCACACTGAGGTTGCAGCTATCTGGGACCTTACCTGGTACACAAATAGCTTGTGAGGAGAAGATCACCTTCTGTCCAGGAGATATAAATGTAAGCTTCAGAGACACCATGTAGAGATGACTGTTACCTTGCTAGGGGGAGAAATAACAGTGATCTTCAAAAACATTGGTTACTTGAATCTGTAACCAGTAAGAATCATCTTGGCAAGTATATATCCAAGTAATGGGCACTACTTTGACACAAGTAGGATTTAAGCATTTGTCTAATGACTAATTTGTCTAATCTGGAGGTATATTAGTTTTAACCTTGTTCTAACATCTGGAAGAATGTTGTCTAGATCACCTATAGCCAGTCACTTCTAGGCAGATAAGATCTGTCCTTACCCCATGTGACTGTTTTAAAGTAGCAGCAGCCAGACAATGTTTTCAAGCCTCAATCCATTTGTGTTCTTACTGGGAGATAGGACTGTTCTTGAAGTGGTTGGCATTTGAGCACTTACATGTCAGGACCTGTCTAAGTACTTTAGGAGACTAATTCATTTAGTGCAGTGTTGAGACTATTGGCCTGGAAAGCACCAATACTTGCTATAAAACAATATAGGACAATGACAACCCAAACAGAACCCTTTAACCCATAAAGCTTTTAGGAATATGCTCGTTCTATGTTATGCTATAGATTTAAGATTATGGGAAAGAGACTAGATTGAGGTAAGGATTATGTCTATTTTTGAGAAATGGTCTCGCTCTGTTGCCTAGGCTGGAGTGCAGTGGTACAATCTTGGCTCACGGCAACCTCTACCTCCTGGGTTCAAGTGATTCTCCCACCTCAGCCTCCTGAGTAGTTGGGATTATAGGCATGTACCATCTCACCCAGTTAAGTTTTTGTGTTTTTAGTAGAGACAGGGTTTCACTATGTTGGCTGGGCTGGTCTTGAACTCCTGACCTCAAGCGATCTGTCTGCTTCAGCCTTCCAAAGTGCTGGGATTACAAGCGTGAATACCCAGGGAAGCGTTTGGCACTTGATAGGCATTAAAATGCTTGAATGGATTGTATTATAAGTTAATGTGAAGACATGGTTGAGATCATGCTTGGATTTAGGAATACTGGCCTGTGCTTTGGTGGTACAAAGCCAGACTTCCACACCTACCACATAGTGAGTCACTCCAGTGGCATTGAATGGCACATGGAAGGTCATCCTGTGGTTGTCAATCAAGAGGCTGAAGCCTTCCTTCATGGCCTCTGGTAGGGTCAGAGTTTTGGCTCTTGCACCATCGCCAACCTCAATGCTCCATCCCATCTGAACTTTGGTCCCCTGAAGTCAAAAAGCTTTGTTTAGAGGGCTGGTGCTCCCTTAACCAAGTCTCTGGTAGTCTAACAATTTATCAGGTTAAAGGTAATATCACCTTTAACATAGAATTAAAGGTTATTAAGGTCTGATTTTTAAAATTTGCTTTCATACCTTACTGTCGTCAGCCAAGCTAGAGAAGACCCGTGGCAAGGAAAACTGGAAGAAAAGAATTGTGATGTAAGACTTTGATTTGGAGGTAGATGTTTCCGAATTCATGCCAGAAATTGCTGTGTGGTTGTCACACCTAAAGGCCTGCTTGTGGGATGCAGTGGAAGAAGCACATGAACCCTGACTGTGCCCTTAGATGTCATTATACTTCTTTGAACTTCTGATCCCAAGAGGCAGATGGAAGATCTAAGCTCCTTTCCAGTTGTAAGTTGGGACACTTTTTTCCCCCCGGAAATAGAATGTCACTCATCACCCAGGCTGGAGTGCAATGGTGCAATCTCAGCTCACTGCAACCTCCGTCTCCTGGGTTTAAGCGATTCTTCTGCCCCAGCCTCCCAAGTAGCTGGGATTACAGGCATGTGCTACTATACCCAGCTAGTTTTTTGTATTGAGTAGAGATGGGTTTTCACCATGTTGGTCAGGCTGGTCTCAAACTCCTGACCTCAGGTGATCCACCCGCCTCAGCCTCCCAAATTGCTGGGATTACAGGCATGAGCCACTGTGCCTGACCAGGACCATGTTCTTAAATGTTCAGCCTTTCACCAATGTCCATAGAAATCAGGTACTATGTAAAAGCCATGCAGTTCTATCATTGTTATTGAGTTGCTTTTATGTCAGTGTTATTTTTAGTTGTCCATTGTTGACATTAGCCATGTTAGACTCTAAACCCATGAAGATGTGATTGGGTCGTTTTGTTCACTTATTGTATCTTAGCATCTAGGGTAGGGCCTTGAACATGGCATGTATTCCATTTGTCAGATGATTAGTGTGAGTACAACTACCAATAAAACCCTATTGCCATGCATTATGTGCCAAGTACCACATATATACTCTCAGTCAATTCTTAGAGCCACCCTGAGGTGAGCATTATTGTCCCATCACGTTGGACTTGGAAACAAAGCCTCAGGGTAAAGTTAAACCTCATCACACAGAAAATTAGCAAGTACAGGATTAAATCGTGGTCTGATTTCTAAGCCCAGCCCTGGTTAGATCATCATCATATTCCCCCTGCAGTAGCCATACACCCCAAGCAGTCAGCCCATTTCACTCACGGACATGAAATCCTTCTGGCAGATTGTAGATGCTGAAAGCCCCTGGGTCTCTTCTACTTGCATAGCTGGACAGAAGAACTGATACGTGACAGCTCCTTGTCTTAAAGCAGCACTGTCATTCATGACTCTGATGGTCATCTGGTGTCCACCATGCTGTGTACAGATAGCATAGTGGGAACAGAGTAAGTGCTATACCCCCATGGGATTCTAGAATACCATCTGACCCATCTGAGTGGGAAAACCCTTAAAGTTACCAATACCACAAGTGCTGGAAGGTACCTCATTCCTGTACCAGGAGACTAGCTAGCCCATTGTAATCTGCTAGTGAAGACTCATGCTGATAGGCCAGTTTTAGCATCAGGAAATGGAGTTCAGTTTCTATTTCTCTTATGTGTACCCTATGTCTCAGTACCATGGTCCTGGCTGAATGGGGTTGGTATGGGGCTTCTACCCAGGTTATCTGAATACTTGTTAAGCACCTAAGTAGCTGCCATTGTGCTGGGTAGAGCTACCCTTGCTATTACCCCTGACCTTAGGAAACTCAGTCTAAAAGCAGGGGTCAGCCAACGTTTTTCCATTATGTATTAGCAACAGTTTTAGACTCATGTGAGCCACATGAAATCCATAGCATGTTTCCTTAAAAGAACTTTAAAAAAGATAAAAGCCAGCTGGGCATGGTGGCTCATTGCCTGTAACTCCAGCACTTTGGGAGGCTGAGGCAGACTGACTGCTTGAGCTCAGGAGTTCAAGACCAGCCTGTGCAATATGGTGAGACTCCATCTCTATGTATATATTAAAAACACACACACAAAAGTTAGCTGGGTGTGGTGGTATGTGCCTGTGGTCTCAGCTACTGGGGAGGCTGAGGTGGTACTGAGACATAGGGTAGGGGTTGCAGTGAGCCGAGATTATGCCACTGCATGCCAGCCTGGACAACAGCAAGACCCTGTCTCAAGAAGATTAAGAAGATAAAACCCATTCTTAGTTTGAAAACCAAAGAAAAACAAAAACAAAAACAAAAAACAAAAAAAACCCCATGAACTAGGTACAGTGGTTCATGCCTATAATCCTAATGCTTTGGAAGGCTAAGGTGGGAGGATCCCTTGAGGCCAGAAGTTTGAGGCCAGCCTGGACAACATGGTGAAATCCCCATTTTGACAAGACAAAGATTAGACAGGCATAGTGTTACATGCCTGTAGCCCCAGCTAGTTGGGAGGCTGAGACGGGAGAATCCCTTGAGCCCAGCAGTTGTAGGCTGCAGTGAGCCATGACTTCAGCCACTACTTTCCAGCCTGGGCTACAGAGCAAGCCTGCCTCAGGAAGAGACCATGGACTGCATTTGGCCATCCACAGGTTATGGTTTGCAGACCCTTGGTCTAAGGGAATGTGACTCTAAGACCTCTAATGTTGAGAAGGTCTGTTTTAGGAGGAAGTTATCATATTTTTCATGAAGGACCTATGATTACTTCATTGATTGATCATAGAGGGCTTTAGGGGACCAGATGACTTACAGTTCAAGCCTGTTTACAGAGTAGGGTCTAAGACTATCTGTATAAAGCTTAGACTGCTGACCACCTGCATCGTAATCAGATGGTATAGACTGTTAGATATGCAGATTCCCAGAACTCACCCCAGGCCTATGTCCAACTAGTCAAATCCAAACTTTCCAAATTACAACTTGCTAGCTTCTGCTTAGACAGGTTGCTTTTATTGCTCCTAATATTCATGATTGGGCAATACTGTTGCTTGGCAATAGAAAAACCCTTACTGCTTAGCTGCTGTTTGCCTTTTAACACCTGTTTCTATAGGTCAGATTTCTATTTCCTAGCACCAAAATAGCCTTCCATCTCATGTGGGGGTTCACAGATCAAAATAGCTCGTGTTTCACCATTTGTTATATCCAGGTTCTGCACCAGGTCTTAATCTGTAGATCATTAGTCTTTATTACCCCTATGGAGCAGGCACCATTACTCTCATCTTCTAATGGGCAAACAGGCTTGAAAGGGCTCACTTGCTGGAAATTACACCGAATTAGTGGTAGAGCCAGGGCTCAAGGGCTCAAGTACTTGAATGCCAGGGTTTCTCATCCTCAACACTGACATCTCAGTCCTGGTAATTCTGTTACGGGGAGGAGACTTGGGTAATGTTGGTTGTCTGCCAGCATCTTTGGCTTGTATCCATTAGATGCCGGTAACAGCTCTTCTACCCTCTGTTGTGATAACCGAAGGTGTTTCTAGATGTCGTCAAGTGTCCCCTGGACAGATTCCCCCCACCCTCCTCCAGACAGTTTTGCCCTTGTTGCCCAGGCTGGAGCGCAATGGAGCAATCTCAGCTCACTGCAAACCTCCGTCCCCTGGGTTTAAGCGATTCTCCTGTCTCAGCCTCACAAGTAGCTGGGATTACAGGTGTGTGCTACCACACCCAGCTAGTTTTTTGTATTTTTAGTAGGGATGGGGTTTCACCATGTTGGCCAGGCTGGTCTTAAACTTCTGACCTCAGGTGATCCACCCGCCTCAGCCTCCCAAAGTGCAGAGATTATAGGCGTGAGCCATCACACCTGGCCTAGACAGATTATAATAGAAAAGAAGAGCCACACACGAGACACCACCCCCTTTGTTGAGAGCCACTGCTTTACTCTGAAGAGTAAGTTCTTAGCCAAGTTTACTACCAGTAACTCTTAGGTTACTGTGTACTTCCCCAAGAACTGCTCAAAGCAATGACTTACCACTCTCCTGGTACAGTTATCATAGGTAGCCCTCAGGGTGAGCTTTTCTGGGTCCAGGATGTAAGTGCAGTTTGGCATGTCGAGACCAAGAGGATCTGCCAAGGCCAGAGCAGATTAGACAGGATGGCTGAGTACATTTCAGTGATAGTCCAAAGCTACAGAGTGTCAAGACCACCAGTCCATTTCTAAGGCACTTCAGTCCCTTCACTTCCGCTCCAACTTGGTGATAGAACTTGAGCTTTGAGATGGTATGACTTGCAGCCAGAGGCTTCCCGGAGATGCTGACATAAGACACACTTTCGAAGACAGACAGGTCTTCCATGCTGTGTGGCTTCATGCAAATCATGTATCCCCATGGCATCATGGGAGTTGGATGCCTTTGCTGCAGGAGTTTGGGTACTCTGTTCCCCAAACAGGATTGACCTAAGCCAAATGCTGTCTGCTAATCAGGACTATGAGGAGATAACACACATTACCTACCCACCACAGATGCATGCCATTTCTTGGTGCCAGGACTGCTTGGGAACTCCACCGTTATTCCCCTTTCATCGCAAGTGACAGTGCCTAAGGAGCAAAGGAAGCATTTGGGGGCTTTGAGTCATGAGTGATGTGACTCCTACAAAAATGTATAGCCTCCTCTCAGATGGGAGGGATTCCAGATGAGGGAGGCAAGAATTGTCCCCTACCCTGGGAGAGCTCACAAACAAGTGACCAAGACAACAATACAATATACCAAGAACTGTAAGGAAAATATCAGGCACCCAGGGCTTTTGAAGTGTTCCAGGAAGAAGCCCAGGTTCGGGTTGACAAGCAGGTCTGTAGGAGCCAGGTCAACACCTTGACAGTGGAGCAGATGGAGGCAGGCCCGAAAAACTGACAAAAGCTTTGTCAACAGGTTTTGCAAATTGATGTTAAACGAAGTCCTGGGTAAGTCCCAGGACTTTTTTTTTTTTTTTTTTGAGACAGAGTCTGTCTGTCACCCAGGCTGGAGTGCAGTTGCGTGATCTCAGCTCACCTCAACCTCCACCTCCCAGGTTCAAGCGATTCTCCTGCCTCAGCCTCCCAAGTAGCTGGGATTACATGTGCCCACCACCACCCCCAGCTAGTTTTTGTATTTTTGGTAGAGACAGGGTTTCACCACATTGGCCAGGCTGGTCTCAAACTCCTGAGCTCAGGTGATCCACCTGCCTTGGCTTCCCAAAGTTCTGGGATTACAGGCGTGAGCCACGGTGCCTGGCTGCATTTTTTAATTTTTTTTTTTAAGATCAAGTTTTGCCCATTATCTGCTACTCTGCAGCCTCTGGCTCAGGTGAACGTCAAGTGAGCAGCTCCAGTTTTGCCTGTTATATCGATGTTTTCCTTAAGCATGAGTTTGTGTTTGAAGATTGCTGCTCCTAAAGATGAGGGCTTAGTGTGGTGGTTTGCTGTTCTGTGGACACCATAAAGCTTGAGGCAGTGAGGGATTGGAAGGCAGTGCAAGTGTTTTTTTGAGTTTTCATGTAGCAGGTATAGTGAGTCTACAGGTTAGCAGAAGAAAGATCCAGTAACCTGATCAAGGTAATAAAGGGGGTGAATGGAGGTTGTCTGAGCCAGGCCTGTGTTTCTTGGCTGGCTAGGCCTTCCAGCTGCAACCTGTTTTCTCTGCTAAGAAGACTTCCGTCACCCAAGAGACATACCTGGAAAGGCAGGATTTACCAACTGAGAAACATCTATGGAGTTGACTGAAGTCACAAGGGCGAAGAAGAGAGAAATCGACCTGTAGGTGCTGGAAAGAGACAGGGAGATAGTCAAGGAAGAAAGGACTTCAACAAACAAAACTACCATACCCCCTCCCTCCACTTCCAGAATTACTCACCTCCAGCCTGCATTGAACCAACCCGAGGGACTCCAAGAGCCTCCTCTCTGCCTGCATGCCATAGCAGAAGGCACTACCAGATCAGCTAGGTAGAGGGTAGGCTGCTCTGTGTTTTTATAGCATGAAGCCAGCCGCATCCACGCCCTCTCCCCATTGGGGGCACCTGAATCTTCTCCCATTCTCCCAGCTGAAAGGGAAGGATTGGGGAAGGAAGTGGCCGCTCTGATTCCCGACAGCTTGCGCCGGGTATTCTGCCAGCTGCCCCTGTGGGCCAGGCATGAAATCAGAGTTTGCTGAAATCAGCTCCAGGTGAGTGAATTGGTGTTTTCCCTATAACTATGGGGGAAATTAGGATCTTTTGGGCAAATTATTTACAACTGCAATGTAGAGTGAAAGAGAATCACGGGCTTTATTGAGGAAAAAAACAAGTCTTGTTCACACCACTAAATTTTTTTTTTTTTTTAGACAGAGTCTCACTCTGTCACCCAGGCTGGAGTACACTGGTGCAATCTCGGCTCACTGCAACCTCTGCCTCCTGGGTTCAAGCAATTCTCCTGCCTCAGCCTCCTGAGTAGCTGGGATTACAGGTGCACGCCACCACGCCTGGCTAATTTTTGTATTTTTAATAGAGATGGGGGTTTCACTGTGTTGGTCAGTCTGGTCTCGAACTCCTGACCTAGGTGATCCGCCTGCCTCGGCCTCCCAAAGTGCTGGGATTACAGGTGTGAGCCATTGCACCTACCCTAAAACCTTTTAAGTAACATCTAGTCTCCTGGCTACTGCAGAAGTTACCCTTGATAATGCACAGGAAGTGTCTTTAAAAAAATGAATGAAGCCTTGTTGACCCCCACGTGTAAAAGCTTAAGCTTACCGCAAAGATACAGACAATTTCAGAAGGATACAGAGAAAAGGCAAAAGTCACTCATAATAGTGCCACTGCTAATATTTAGGTGAATAACTTTACAGACATGTTTCTACAAACACCACACACAATTTTTTTAAAAAACTGGGAGGAAAGTTTAAATACTGTTTTGTAATCTGCTACTGTCACTTTATAACCTATTAAACATAAAACTCTCTGTTACCATTTTAGGGTGGCATAGTATTCAATGTTGAGATAAATCCATGTTTATATAATTTCCTTAATTATGAGCATAAGGTGACTTGCAATTTTTCATCATTATAAGCAGTAACATGATGAGCATTCTGATACATTTCCTTGGTTAACCCTCAAGATAAATTCCTCAAAGTAAAACTTCTGGGTAAAAGGGAGTAGTGATCTAATAAGAATGTTTTGTTGTTGTAAAGCACTTAGAAGTTTCCTAGTGGGGAAACTGAGGCAAGCCAACTTGCCCCAACAATGTCAGGGGCCAGGTGGAGAACTCAGATTTCCTGAGGCCTGATCAATGTATTTTTTCAACATCTCTCACTGCTCCTAGAGATAACTAGATGTCTTCAGCCCATGTTCCAAAATAGGTGGATATAATGCTTAGACTCCATACAAGTGGTGGGTGACACTTGCAATTATTAGGTTCATGCAAAAGTGATTGCGGTTTTTGCCACTACTTTTATGTATGTATGTATGTATGTATTTGAGATGGAGTCTTGCTCTGTTGCCCAGGCTGGAGTGCAGTGGCGTGATCTCGGCTCACTGCAACCTCCGCATCCCAGGTTCAAGCGATTCTCCTGCCTCAGCCTCCCTGGTAGCTGGGATTACAGGCGCCCACCACCACGCCCAGCTAATTTTTGTATTTTTAGTAGAGACAGGGTTTCACCATGTTGGCCAGGCTGGTCTCAAACTCCTGGCCTCAAGTGATCCACCCGCCTCAGCCTCCCAAAGTGCTGGGATTACAGGCATGAGCCACTGTGCCCAGCCCTTTGCCACTACTTTTAATGGCAAAAACCGCAATTATTTTTGCATCAACCTAAACAGTATTGATTCATGTGTTGCCTTTGAGGTGTAACCTGAGGCATCTGAAATAACATTGGAGATTAAACTGTTTCCCTGACTTCCTTGATCAAAAGGATCACATGGAGCTCTCGTTAATATCACAGATTCCTAGGTCCCACCCAAAAGCTGCTGAATTAGACTCTCCAGAGGCTGTGCCTGGGAAATAGTTACTTAACAAGCACCACAGGTGATTCTTATAATCAGGAAAACCTGGAAAATACCTGGAGGGAGCGAGGCGAGAAAATCTGTGGTGGCCAGTGGTTAACCTCTTTACGGGAATTGAGTAGATTACGTCCCAGCGGAATTGGGAAGCAGGAGCAAAATACAGATAAGTTTTTGGGGATAGAGATGGTAAAAGGATTTCATTTTATAGCCAAAACATGATAGCAATAGTTTCTCCTTCTATGCACATTTTTCTGAAAAGTGGCACCTTTTCTACAAATGTAATTTATTGCCACAGTGGTTAAGACTATGATAAGACATTAGAGGAAAAAGGAGCATAGACGTGAGACTCAGAACCCTATTGAGAAGGTGGTCAGAGAAGTGATGGGTTAATGTGCTTATTCAGCCTCCCTCAGATCCCACCTCCCTCCCCACCCTGCTACTCACTCCCCTCGAGATGGTGTCTTTCTCCAGAGCGGGAAGTTTTTACCTTGGAAAGGGCAGCTTTGGTCAGAGCCCCCAAATTATGGGTTTCTAAAAGGTTAAGGGGCAGCACAGAGACCCCAAGCAGGAGATGTGGTGAGAAAGCCTGCTGTGGGCTGGTGAAGCTGGTATGTGCACCAGAGATTAATTTTGTTTGTCTCACCTAACCCAGACCTGTGGTGTGCTAGGGACAGCCACCGAACAAATGGCTCTGGGCCCAGGAGCATCCATGTCTAGGATTCTGCTCTGGAAAAGCAGGAAGCTACCATGTGTTCAGCAGCTGACTTTGAACACGGAAGAAATAGCTGCTCTGTAAAACAGTGTCTCCTATCAGGAGGTAGGAAAAACTAAAGTCTTTACAAAAATGATTCTTAACATTCTGTTCTCACTTATAAGTGGGAGCTGAACAATGAGAACACATGGACACAGGGAGGGGAACAACACACACTGGGTCCTGGTGGCAGGGGTTGGGAGGTGGGGGGAGGGAGAGCATCAAGATAAATAGTTAATGCATGCAGGGCTCAATACCTAGGTGATGGGTTGATAGGTGCAGCAAATCACCATGGCACACGTTTACCTATGTAACAAACCTGCATGTCCTGTACATGTATCCTGGAAATTAAAATTAAATTAAAAAAATATTGCACTAAATAGGCCCGGTGCGGTGGCTCATGCCTGTAATCCCAGCACTTTGGGAGGCTGAGGCGGGTGGATCACCTGAGGTCAGGAGTTTGAGACCAGCCTAGCTAACATGGTGAAACCCTGTCTCTACCAAAAATATTAGCTGGGCATGGTGGTACACACCTGTAAATCCTGCTACTCGGGAGGCTGAGGCAGGAGAATCACTTGAACCCAGGAGGCGGAGGTTGCAGTGAGCCAAGGTTGTGCCACTGCACTCCAGCCTGGGCAACAAGAGTGAAACTCTGTCTCAAGAAAAAAAAAAAAAAAAAGGCAGTAAACAAACAGCGGACCTCGTTCGGATATATGCTTTCCACACTCTTTTCAATGAACCTCTTAAAGTTTGCTGATTTATTATTACAAGGTGTTCCCTCTCCTCTTCTCTGCCCTGGGTTCTATGTAAGTATCACGAAACCATTTCTGTCTTGCTAATCACAAGGCATTTCTTGACGGGGGTCTCATACATAAAAGAAAGACTATAGTTCTGTTGTTGCCTCATTTGGGCAGATGTCTTCCTTTCTGAAGTGCGGTTCTTATAAATGACAGTTTATAATTCTTAAATTCTGAATCTGCTGCCCTTGTTTTCCACAACAATTATAAAAATATATATAAAAGACAACCTAAATATCACCATCTAGAGATGGTTGGATAAACTATGGAATAATCTTCAGCTACTGCAAATGATTCTATGAGTTCATTCAGATCTGTGAGTACTGACATGAAAGATGTCTGCAATAAAACTGGAATTTCAGGGCTATATATCTACTATACTTTCATGTTTTGCTTTAATAGGAAAATGAGAAACCTGTCGACCTAAAGGAAGGAGAAGAGAATATAGTTTTAAAGAGTTTACTTGAGCCAAAGTGTGGACAGCTGCCTGGGAAACACTTCCAAGTTGCCTTGGTGAGTTCTCCACTTTTGTCACAAGTGGGTGTTTTTTTTGTTTTGTTTTTTGGTTTTTCTTAGACAGAGTCTTGCTCTGTCGCCCGGACTGGAGTACAGTGGCACGATCTTGGCTCACTGCAAGCTCCGCCTCCCAGTTCACCCTATTCTCCTGCCTCAGCCTCCCAAGTAGCTGGGACTACAGGTGCCCACCACCACACCCAGCTAATTTTTTGTATTTTTAGTAGAGACGGGGTTTCACCATGTTAACCAGGTTGGTCTTGATCTCCTGAACTTACGATCCACCCGCCTCAGCCTCCCAAAGTGCTGGGATTACAGACACCTGCCACCATGCCCGGCTAATTTTTTGTATTTTTAGTAGAGACAGGGTTTCATCATGTTAGCCAGGATGGTCTCCTGACCTCGTGATCCGCCCGCTTTGGCCTCCCAAAGTGCTGGGATTAGTGACTAATACAGTGTTTCTTGACTCATTGATTTACAGAAATAACACTGATTAGCTGGGTACAGTGGCTCACACCTGGAGTCACAATGACTCAGGAGGCTGAGGTGGGAGGATAGCTTGAGCCTAGGACTTTTAAGACCAGTCTGGGCAGCATAGCAAGACCCCATCTCAAAAAAAAAAAAAAAAAAAGAACACTGATTAGTGATTGGCTATACACTGTTGAACTATAGGGTACAATTAATGGCGTCCAGCATATGGTATGAGTTATGATGTCCAGCGTATGGCATAGTTAGGTTAATTTTATGGCTACTTGGTGTCATCTAGATCCCACATATCAAGTAGCTCCAAGAGATAATTACTGAGCCCAAGGGAGTGAGGTGTGACTGCTGTCACGTTTCAATGCCTCTCTGGGCCTGATAATTTAAAGGGACTTGCATTCTTCAGATAAAAAGTTTCTTTTCTTTCTCAAACTTATGTGTATATGTGTACTTTATGTGTCTGCATGTGGGTCTATACATATGTATTTGGATTACAAGTCAAGAAAGTTGTCCCAGAGAATCGACAGCATCATCCAGGAAAGGAGAGGGTTGCCGGGGTCCGGGGAGTCCACGTGGCTGTGCTGGGCATTTGCAACCATTGCCTATTCTGATTTGTTCGTGCTTCTGCTGTATGGGTTTTAAATATATTGAATATCATCGCCGGGAATAGGATTAAGGAGATGGGAGGGTTGGAGCACAGAAAACAATTCCCCAAATGTGCCTGGGCATGCCGAGTGCTTTGGAAAATTAAAAGGCTTCAGAAATAAGCCTCAGAATCAAGGTCTCTCTATCCTTGCCTTGTTCCCTTTCTACCCCCAAAGTACAGGAAGCAACTCTCTCTGGGGGAAAAAAAAGAAAGCTCCTTCTTCTTTTTTTTTTTTTTTTTTTGGCAGGGCTTTGCTCTTGTTGTGCAGGCTGGAGTGCAATGGCATGATCTGGGCTCACTGAAACCTCCACCTCCCAGGTTCAAGTGATTCTCCTGCCTCAGCCTCCCAAGTAGCTGGGATTACAGGTGCACGCCACCAAGCATGGCTAATTATTTTTTATTTATTTATTTATTTATTTTTTGTATTTTTAGTAGAGACAGGGTTTCACCATGACAGTCAGGCTGGTCTCAAACTCCTGACCTCAAATGATCCACCCGCCTCGGCCTCCCAAAGTGCTGAGATTATAGGTGTGAGCCACTGGGCCCCGCCAAGGCAGCTTCTTAACAGAAGAAACACTATTGTCTTCTATGCCCTCCCTGAAATCTCATTATCTATAGCAGGAAAGAAGACTAAGTAATGTAACCACACATGGACAGACTTTTCCACAAGATAATGTCAGCCTCTGAAGCTCAGTCAAATTCCAAAGATAATTATGTACAAGTTAATTTCTCTCTCCCTGGTCCATTCATTCTCCCTAATAATCATTATTGCCCCTCAAGAGAATTGTCTACAGTCCCCATCTCCTCCCTCCCCTATGAAAAACTGTATATACAGCCAGGCACGGTGGCTCACACCTGTAATCCCAGCACTTTGGGAAGCCGAGGCGGGTGGATCACCTGAGATCAGGAGTTCGAGACCAGCCTGGCCAACATGGCGAAACTCCATCTCTACTAAAAATATAAAAAATTAGCCAGGCATGGTGGTGTGCGCCTGTAATCCCAGCTACGCAGGAGTCTGAGGCAGTAGAATCGCTTGAACCCAGCGGGCAGAGGCTGTAGTGAGCCTAGATTGCACCACTACACTCCAGCCTGGGCAACAGAGCAAGACTCCATCTCAAAAAAAAAAAAAAAAAAACACCGTATATATGCATCTGTGCCCCATTGAGGGCTTAGGGACAATCACTCTGATTCCCACCTTCCCCTGCACATTAATAATTTTGTATGAATTTTTCTCCTATTCATCTGCCTTTGGTCAGTTTATTTTCAGTGAACTTTCAGAGTGCAAAGATGGGAGTTTTCTTCCTTCTGCCCTTAAAGAATAAGTAACTCTTGCCTTTCTGACTTTGAGGGAGAAGAAAAGGAAAAATCATTTGGGAAAAACAGGCTGCACCTGCACACAGATAAGCAACTTTGTCTAATTAGCGAGCTCCTAGGAAAAAGTTTCCTCCCCTTTTCAGGCATATCCATGGTGGGAACGTACACAGGGAGGAAGGGGGCTTACCTAAAACAAACCCACAGTTTTCAAAACAAGAGACGCAGGCTTTGTGCTTGCCTAGATACATGCCCACAGTTGCGTAAGATACCGGGAGTTGCACAGACAGCTTTACTGATGAGAAGTTACTCAAACTGCTAGAGATGAGGGAGGAGTTTCTTAAAAAAGCTTTTGAATTCAGCTGTAACCTGGCAATCCACTTGGACTCCCTTCTCTGCTGCAGAGAATTTTTTTCTTTCACTTATTACTATTCTTTCTTGAGATGGAGTTTCGCTCTTGTTTCCCAGGCTGGAGTGCAATGGTGTGATCTCGGGTCACTGAAAACTCCGCCTCCCAGATTCAAGAGATTCTCCTGCCTCAGCCTCCCAAGTAACTGGGATTACAGGCATGCCCCACCACACTCGGCTAATTTTGTATTTTTGGTAGAGACGGGGTTTCACCATGTTGGCCAGACTGGTCTCAAATTCCTGACCTCAGGTGATCCACCTGCCTCAGCCTCTCAAACTGGTGGGATTATAGGTGTGAGCCACCACACCCGGCCTCTTTCACTCATTAAACTTTCGCTCCAACCCACCTTTGTGTCCATGTTCCTTAATTTTCTAGGAGGTAGGACAAAGAACCCAGGGTACTAGTTCAGACAATGAGAAAGGTCTACATTAAGGTTCATTGGTGAGGCTCCAACAACTTTATTCACCTCTGTTTTGGTTGAATTGTTTTAGTGATAAAATAACCAATTAAATAATTATAGACTGGGCATGGTGGCTCATGCCTATAATCCCAGCACTTTGGGAGGCTGAGGCTAGAAGATAACTTGAGGCCAGGAATTCAAAACCACCTTGGACAGCATGGCAGGACCCTGTCTTTTAAAAATTTAGTTAGTTAGTTTTAGTTTTTTGAGACAGAGTCTCACTCTGTCACCCATGCTGGAGTCCAACGGCACGATCTCTGCTCCCTGCAACTTCTGCCTCCCAGGTTCAAGCTATTCTTATGACTCAGCCTCCCCAGTAGCTGGGACTACAGGCATGCGCCACCACACCTGGCTAATTTTTGTATTTTTAGTAGAGATGGGGTTTCATCATGTTGGCCAGGCTGGTCCTGAACTCTTGACCTCAGGTGATCCATCCGCCTTGGCCTCCCAAAGTGCTGGGATTACAAGTGTGAGCCACCATGCCTGGACAAAAAAAAATTTTTAAATAATAATTTTGACTGATTTCTGAGTGAGCTACCTAAGTTACAGAGTCTAAGACTCAAGGATGAAAACTCAATAGTATAAAGGTAAAAAGGCAAAATGAATGGATCCGGAACTTGAGGCTTTGAAACAAAGTCCAACTCCCTATGGTAAAATGAATGTATCCGGAACTTGAGGCTTTGAAACAAAGTCCAACTCCCTATGGTAAAATGAAGATATTAAGAGGTTTAATATCTAAAGAGGTTTAGTGACTTGCTCCAGGTCATTTACCAAGTTAATAGCAGACAGAGCTCCAGTGAGAAACCAGGTCTCCTGATGTTTCTCCCTGCCCTTTCTAATTCATTTCGATTTTCTCTCTCTTGCTGTATGTGTGTGTCTGTGCATGCAGGGGTGTTTTAAAACTCTGTGCTTCTCTTGCAGTTCACTTGTCTTTTAAAAGTACAAGATGACATTAATTAGAATTTTAGCAGTATAAGATAAATAATATAAAAACTTCTCCCAGTTATGCTAATGCAGCTCAAAATAGCTTTCAAATATCAAATATGAATTTAACTTGGAAAAATAAGATAGACTATGTCAATGAGAATGTTCTTGAACATCATTTGGTAGTTCCTTTACCAATCTAATATACAATGTTAATGTTGTTTTCCCCTTGGGTCCTTTAGACAGATCCAAGTTGAATGAGCCTTCTGACAGTAATAAATTCAGAAAGAACTAGGATGAAAGCTTTATCGATCTATAAATATAAAGGTAGGGCGGCATCAATATATGGAAGACAGAAGGCCCAGAAGTCTTTTTTTTTTTTTTTTTTTTTTTTTTTTTTTGAGATGGAGTCTCGCTCTGTCGCCCAGGCTGGAGTGCAATGGTGTGATCTCGGCTCACGGCAACCTCTGCCTCCCAGGTTCAAGAGATTCTCTGGTCTCAGCCTTCTGAGTGGCTGGGATTATAGGCATGTGCCACCACGCCCAGCTAATGCTTTGTATTTTTAGTAGAGACGGGGGTTTCACCATGTTGGCCAGGCTGGTCTCGAACTCCTGACCTCACATGATCTGCCCGACTCGGCCTCCCAAAGTGCTGGGATTACAGGTGTGAGCCACTGCGCCCGACCGAAAAGTTCTAAATAAAGACTCATTTACATATAATGTTAACTAAAAAGTCATTTTCATACAGATGTTCACACAAATGACCCTATGGCTAAGTAGCTAGGGCAATGGTTACTCTTAGCAATGTAGCAGTAGATTGAGTGTAAAAGTCCCAATCTTGTGCCCCTCTCTGTGCTCCCACCCTTTGTAATGTGCCTCTACAGTCAGCCTATTATACCACCACCACTGTAACCATAATAAGTCAGTTGCCCGATGCCCACAGCAAGTCAATATGCTGAGACACTGGGTTTTAGCAGAGAAAGAGGTTTAATCATAGGGTCACCAAATGAAGAGATGGGAGGAACCCTCAAATCCGTCTCCCTGAGGAGTTTGGGGCTAGGGTTTTTAAGGGTTTGGAATGGAGATCATTGATTGGTGGAGTACGGGAGTGAAGTCATGGGACAGGGAGATAAACTATTTTCATGGTGATCCCATTCCTCTGGGCAGGGGTGGTGAGGGGTCCTCAAAATGGTTGCTGGAAGGCAGAGCATGGTGGCTCACACCTGTAATCCTAGCACTTTGGGAGGCCAAGGCAGATAGATCATTTGAGGTCAGGAGTTCATGACCAGCTTGGCCAACATGGTGAGACCTCATCTCTACTAAAAATACAAAAAATTAGCCGGGCATGGTGGTTTGCTCCTGTAATCCCAGCTACTCCAGAGGCTGAGGCAGGAGAATTGCTTGAACCCGGGAAGTGAAGGTTGCAGTGAGCCGAGATCGTACCACTGCACTCCAGCCTGGGTAACAGAGCAAGACTCTGTCTCAATTTAAAAAAAAAAAAAAGAAAAAGAAAAACACAGGCCAGGCACAGTGGCTCATGCCTGTAATCTCAACACTTTGGGAGGCTGAGGTGGGTGGATCACCTGAGGTCAGGAGTTCGAGATCAGCCTGGCCAACATGGTGAAACCCCATCTCTACTAAAAATACAAAAATTAGTTGGGCATGGTGGCAGGTGCCTGTAATACCAGCTACTTGGGAGGCTTAGGCAGGAGAATTGCTTGAACCCAGAAGGCGGAGCTTGCAGTGAGCCCAGATTGCACCATTGCACTCCAGCCTGGGCTACAAAAGAGCAAAATTCTGTCTCAAAAAAAAAAAAATGTTGCTGGAATTTGGGGTCTGAAAAACATCTTATGTGATCCTTAAGCAAAAAGCCTTATGATTCTAATGTCAGAGAGCCTGTCTATAGGAACGACAGAGATGCAAATCAATTCTTAAACAGTCTCATGTCCCTAATGTCAGGGATCCTATCTGCAGGAACAATGGGTATGCATATGGTCAATATCTAGTGCTATGTGACTTTCAGCCACATGAAAGTTGGCCAAAGTGCAGCCTGATCAATGCTTAATTAAACTACGTTTCTGTCCCCAACCTGGCATGCCATTCTTGTCAACCTAGGTTTCACCACACCCAACCACCAAAATCTGGCTGGCCTTGTGACTTGCTTTAGCCCATAGAATGTGGTGGAAATGACCTTGTGTCAGTTCTGTGATTAGGTCTCGAGAGGTCTTATACACCCTGCTGTCTCCATGAGAACAGGCTCAGGCTAACCTGCAGATAATGAGCAATCTCAAAAGGCAGAGACAGGGGCATCTAAGCTGAGGCTATCCTAGAGTAACCAGTTCTCAGCTGACTTGCTAGTTAACTGGTGATGAATGAATGAGCCCAGCCACTCAATTATCCCTGCACCTCTGGTATATAACCCACTTGATCATGGTGGACTATCTTTTTGATATGCTATAGGATTCACTTAGCTAGTATTTTGTTGAGGTTTTTTGCATCTGTGCTTATCAGGAATATCAGTTTGTAGTTTTCTTTTTTTGTTATGTCCTTTCTTGGTTTTGGTATTAGCGTTTGTAGAATGATTTAGGGAAGTTTCCCTCTTCCGCTATCTTGTGGAATAGTGTCAATCGGATGGGTACCAATTCTTTGCATGTCTGATAGAATTCAGCTGTGAATCCATCTGGTCCTGGATTTTTTTTTCTTGGCCTTGTTTTTATTACCATTTCAATCTCGCTGCTTGTTATTGGTCTGTTCAGAGTTTCTATTTCTTCCTGGTTTAATCTAGGAGGATTGTATGTTTCCAGGAATTTATCCATCTCCTCTAGGTTTTCTAGTTTGTGCGTGTAAAGGTGTTCATAGTAGCCTTGAATGATCTTTTGTATTTCTGTGGTGTCAGTTGTAATATCTCTTGTTTCGTTTCTTTTCTTTTTTTTTTTTTTTTGAGACAGAGTCTTGCTCCGTCACCCAGGCTGGAATACAGTGGCATGATCTCGGCTCACTGCAAACTCCGCCTCCTGGGTTCACACCATTCTTCTGCCTCAGCCTCCTAAGTAGTTGGGACTACAGGTGCCCCCAACTACGCCCAGCTAATTTTTTGTATTTTTAGTAGAGACAGGGTTTCACCATATTAGCCAGGATGGTCTCGATCTCCTGACCTCTTGATCCACCCACCTCGGCCTCCCAAAATGGTGGGATTACGGGCCGTGAGCCACCTTGCCTGGCCCATTTCATTTCTAATTGAGCTTATTTGGATCTTCTCTCTTCATTTCTTAGTTAATCTCACTAGCAGTCTTTCAATTTTATTTATCTTTTCAAAGAACCAGCTTTGTGTTTCATTTATCTTTTGTATTTTTTGTTTGTTTTGATTTTATTTAGTTCTTATTTCTTTTCTTCTGCTGGGTTTGGGCTTGGTTTGTTCTTGTTTCTCTAGTTCCCGAGATGTGACCATAGATTATCTATTTATGCTCTTTCAGACTTTTTTGACGTAGGCATTTAAGGCTATGAGCTTTCCTCTTACCACCGCTTTTGCTGTATCCCAGAGGTTTGATAGGTTGTATCACCATTGTCGTTCAGTTTGAAGAATTTTTAAATTTCCATCTTGATTTCATTGTTGGCCCCAGAATCATTGAGGAGCAGGTTATTTAATTTCTATGTATTTGCATGGTTTTGAGGGTTCCTTTTGGAGTTGATTTCCAATTTTACTCCACTGTACTCTGACAGAGTACTTGTGCGATCTTGGCTCACTGCAACCTTTGCCTCCTGGGTTCCAGCGATTCTCATACCTCAGCCTCACGAGTAGCTGGGATCACAGGCGTGTGCCATCACGCCTGGCTAATTTTTGTATTTTTAGTAGAGATGGGGTTTCATCTTATTAGCCAGGCTGGTCTTGAACTCCTGACCTCAGGTGATCCACCCACCTCAGCCTCCCAAAGTGCTGGGATTACAGGCATGAGCCACCATGCCTGGCCTTTTCTTTTTCTTTTCTTTTCTTTTTTTTGAAACAGAGTCTCATTCCCTCACCCAGGCTGGAGTGCGGTAGTGTGATCTTGGCTCACTGCAGCCTCTGCCTCCCAGGTTCAAGTGATTCTCCTGCCTCAGTCCCTGAGTAGCTGGGATTACAGGCATGTGTCAGCAGGCCTGGCTAATTTTTTGTATTTTTAGTAGAGACAAGGTTTCACTATGTTGGCCAGGCTGGTCTCAAACCCCTGACCTCAGGCGACTCACCCACCTCGGCCTCCCAAAGTACTGGGATTATAGGTGTGAGCCACCGTGCCCAGCCTTAAATTTGTTGAGACTTGTTTTGTGGCCTATTATGTGATCTATCTTGGAGAATGTTTCATGTGCTGATGAATAGAATGTATATTCTGCAGTTGTTGGGTAAAATGCTCTGTAAATATCTGTTAAGTTCCATTTGTTCTAAGGTATAGTTTAAGTTCATTGTTTCTTTGTTGATTTTCTATCTTGATGACTTGTCTAGTGCTGTCATTAGAGTATTGAAGTCCCCCACTATTACTGTGTTTTTGTCTATCTCATTTCTTAAGTCTAATAGTAATTATTTTATAAATTTGGGAGCTCCAGTGTTAGGTGCATATATATTTATGATTGTAGTGTTTTCCTTTTGACTAGTCCTTTTGTCATTATATAATGTACCTCTTTGTCTTTTTATTTTTTTAAGATGGAATCTTGCTGTCTTGCCCAGGCTGGAGTGCAGTGGCATGATCTCCACTCACTGCAACCTCTGCCTCCCAGGTTCAAGAGATTCTCCTGCCTCAGCCTCCCAAGTAGCTGGGACTATGGGCACACGCCACCATGCCCAGCTAATTTTTGTATTTTCAGTAGAGATGGGGTTTCACCATGTTGGCCCGGCTGATCTCGAACTCCTGACCTCAAGTGATCTGCCCACTCCAGCCTCCCAAAGTGCTGGGATTATAGGCATGAGCCACTGCACCTTACCTTTTTGTCTTTTTTAACTGTTCTTGCTTTAACGTCTGTTTTGACTGATACAAGAATAGCTATTCCTGCTCAATTTTGATGTCCATTTGCATGGAATGTCCTTTTTCACCCCTTTACTTTAAGTTTATGTGAGTCCTTACATGTTAAATGAGTCTCTTGAAGACAGCAGATACTTGGTTGCTGAATTCTTATTCATTCTGCCATTCTATATCTTTTAAGTAGAGCATTTAGTCCATTTACATTCAGTGTTAGTATTGAGAAGTGAAGTACTATTCTATTTGTTGTGTTAGTTGTTGCCTGAATACCTTGTGGTTTTTTTTTTTTTTCATTGTATTTTTGTTTTATAAGTCCTGTGAGATAATGCCTTAAGGAGGTTCTATTTTGGTGTATTTTGAGGATTTGTTTCAAGATTTTGAGCTCCTTTTAGCAGTTCTTGTAGTGCTGGCTTGGTAATGGCAAATTCTCTCAGCATTTGTTTGAAAAAAAAACTGTGTTTTTCCTTCATTTATGAAGCGTAGTTTCACTGGATACCAAATTCTTGGCTGATAATTATTTTGTTTAAGAAGGCTAAAGACAGGACCCCAATCCCTTCTAGCCTGTAGGGTTTCTGCTGAGAAATCTGCTGTTAATCTGATAGTTTTTCCTTTATAGGTTACCTGATGCTTTTGCCTCACGGCTCTTAAGATTCTTTCCTTCATCTTGACTTTGATAATTATGTGCCTACATGATAATCTTTTTACGGTGAATTTCCTGGGTGTTCTTTGAGCTTCTTGTATTTGGATGTCTAGATCTTTATCAAGGCCAAGGAAGTTTTCCTCAATTATTCCCTCAAGTATCTTTTTCAAACTTTTAGATTTCTCTTCTTCCTCAGGAACGCCAATTATTCTTAGGTTTGGTCATTTAACATACTCCCAAACTTCTTGGAGACTTTGTTCGTTTTTAAAATCCGTTTTTCTTTGTCTTTGTCGTCTTCGAGCTCTGCAGTTTTCTTCTACTTCTTTGATTCTTGTTTGAGGATACCTGGATACTGATTTGGTTGTCTTTATCCTAGATGGGTATGTGGGTTTGCCTATGCTGAGGTTGTTTCAAGAACCAAGAGAAGTCAATATTGTAAGAGATTAGTGGTATGTGTATGTGTATGTTTATGCATGCATATAGATACATATATATGTTTTTCTAGAGTAGCTTGCATATAAAAGGGCAGTGATATAGCAAGAAATAAGCTGCTGTTTTTAACTATGGCAGGACTCTGCTTGTTCAGAGAGTGTGTAAGATGCCCACACAGCAATGACACTATGGGATGAAGGGGTGGCCTGCCCCTCCAAACCTGCGGGTGTTTTCTCGTCAGGTGGGACAAGAGACTGAGAAAAGAAAGAGACACAGAGACAAAGTATAGAGAAAGAAAAGTGGGCCCAGGGGACCGTCGCTCAACATACAAAGGACCCGTGCGGGCACCAGTCTCTGAGTTCCCTTAGTATTTATTGATCATTATCCCTACTATCTCGGAGAGGGGGGTGTGGCAGGATAATAGGGTAATAGTGGGGAGAGGTTCAGCAGGAAAACATGTGAACAAATGTCTCTGTGTCATAAACAAAGTTGGAAAAGGTACTGGGCTTTGATGTGCACATATATAAACATATCTGGTACATTAAAGAGCAGTATTGCCGCCAGCATGTCTCACCTCCATCCTTAAGGCAGTTTTCTCCTATCTCAGTAGATGGAACATACAATCGGGTTTTACACCGAGACATTCCATTGCCCAGGGATGAGCAGGAGACAGGTGCCTTCCTCTTATCTCAACTGCAAAGAGGCCTTCCTCTTTTACTAATCCTTCTCAGCACAGACCCTTTATGGGTGTCGGGCTGGGGGACAGTCAGGTCTTTCCCTTCCCACGAGGCCATATTTCAAACTATCACATGGGGAGAAACCTTGGATAGTACCTGGCTTTCCTAGGCAGAGGTCCCTGCGGCCTTCTGCTGTGTTTTGTGTCCCTGGGTACTTGAGATTAGGGAGTGGTGATGACTTTTAACAAGCATACTGCCTTCAAGCATTTGTTTAAGAAAGCACATCCTGCATAGCCCTAAATCCATTAAACCTTGAGTTGACACAGCACAGGTTTCTGGGAGCACAGGGTTGGGGGTAGAGTTACAGATTAACAGCATCTCAAGGCAGAGGAATTTTTCTTAGTACAGAACAAAATGGAGTCTCTAATGTCTACTTCTTTCTACATAGACACAGTAACAGTCTGATCTCTTTCTTTTCCCCACAATGGGACCAGGATAAAGTGTTACTAAAACACATAGCAGCTAATTTTTCTCTGTGTGGCCACTTCTGTATCTTTGGCTAACCTGGGAAATTATCCTGCAAGTGTGTGTGTGTTCTTTCTACTGATCAGTAATTCACCTGCAATTGGGCAATATGCAAGTTTGCTTAAGTCTTAAAACCCTGTGAGTGCAGGTGTAAATATCCCCATATTCCCAAGAGAACAGCCTTTTTAATTCTTGAGAATTGGCCAGACATGCTGGAAATGGGGACTAGAAGAGCTTTCACACAGGCGCATAATATGTATTTGGTGACTGATTGGCACAGAAGGAAATGAGGGAGGGTTAGGATGTAACTGATGTGAGAGGAAATGATAGGACATTGTCACACTCAAAAGGCCATTCGACATGGTTACTGGAGCAAGGCAAATACTGTACATGAGTGAAGTCGGTTGGGTGCAAGGAAATGGCTTTAATGTGATGAGAATGGCAAGTGACTAACTATTGCCCTCAGGGTCAGGATTACAGCTCTGGGCAGCTGGGGGTGAGGTGGACTGTTGAGTCCAGACTGCATCTGAAGAAATAACTGCTTTGGCTGGGCACAGTGGCTCACGCCTGTAATCCCAACACTTTGAGAGGCCAAGGTGGGTGGCTCCCTGAGGTTGGGAGTTTGAAACTAACCTGACCAACCTGGAGAAACCTCCTCTCTACTAAAAATACAAAAAAATTAGCCGGGCGTGGTGGCGCATGCCTGTAATCCCAGGTACTCTGGAGGCTGAGGCAGGAGAATCGCTTGAACCCAGGAGGCGGAGGTTGCAGTGAGCTGAGATCGCGCCATTGCACTCCAGCCTGGGCAACAAGAGCAAAACTGCATCTTTAAAAAAAAATAAATAAATAAACTGCTTCTCAGCTGAGGCAGAGGTAATTGTCATGATCTTCAGTTTCTCATCTGGAAGCTGAAAATCCAGATTCCATTCAATTTCCTCAATTTTAATGTTGATATTTAATGTTAAAAATATTTTCAAAATCCTGTGCCTGCCAAACAAGACATATCTCTGGCCATATTTATCCCATCCACCACCAGCCTGTAACTTCCAAAACTATGGAGAGACCATGCATATAGTGGCTAAGCTGCTGCTAACCCTGTGGGCGTGGGGCAGGAGGCGAACCTGCAGCTCCTCCCACTCCATCCAGATCTCCCCCTTCAGCTTCTCTGAATCCTAGGCCAGGTGCATTTGCAGCTTTGTCTATGGTGAAAGGTGGCAGCTTATCCTGTAGACACCTGTGTCGTCGAGGTTGGGGGTGGTGAGAGACAGGCGTGGGTTTCGTTTTATTCTCTGGGGTTCCAATTTGTCTCTGCAGATTCTAATTTGTTCTTTTTCTTCACTTCCTCTCCATCTTTACTTACCAATTGCTGGCACTACGGACTTTGGGCCTAACATCTGGTGCAGAAGAAATAGCCTTACTAGACAGCTTACCTGGCTTCCAGGTATAAGCTTAATCTCTGCAATAAACCCTTTATTCTATATCACTCAGAATGGTTCTGCTTCTCTGATGAAACCTGACTGATAAAGAATTTGGTTGCTACCTCCTTATATGAGAGGCAAGGAACCTGGATTGCAGATAGGGACAATAACTCTACGTCCTACAGTTACTTAGTGACGATCCTGGGAATTGAATCCAGGGCTCCCCTCATCTCTGCTTTTTACTTTTTCCCCTGTGTTTAAAGAAGTCGATTCTCACCTTTGTATAATCTGGAGTGCAGTGGTGCAACCTTGGCTCACTGCAACCTCGGCTCACTGCAGCCTCCATCTCCTGGGTTCAAGTGATTCTCCTGCCTCAGCCTCCCAAGTAGCTAGGACTGCAGGTGCGTGCCACCACACCCAGCTAATTTTTGTATTTTTAGTAGAGATGGGGTTTCACCATGTTGGCCAGGCTGGTCTTGAACTCCTGACCTCAGGTGATACATCCACCTCAGCCTCCCAAAGAGCTGGGATTACAGGCATGAGCCACCAAGCCTGGCCACCTTTATATAATCTTTAAAGCATCTTTTCCGTAAAATGTCCCCCACCATTCAAATAACAGCTGAGTCCTGCTAAGTCTCCTTTGATCATAGCTCTATAAGCCACTCCTTCCTCATTTGGTCCTCTGCAGGTTTTGTAAGCCACATGTACATCGTTCACGTTTCATGCAGAGTTCTGGGAAAGAGTAGGTGGTTCCCAGAAAGAATGTGAGTTCATGAGTCTTTCTAAGAAGAAGGGAAGAAAGTTTTTGTCAAGGCCACAATGTATAGAACTTGTGCTAAGCACTGATTTATAAATAATCCAGATAGGAGTAAGAAAATGAAATGAAGTCTCCTTGAGGTGAATTTTCCTCCAGTTGATAGTAGTAGAAAGCTATTATGGGCTGAAAATGTATCTCCCCCACCATTCATGTTGAGGTCCTAATTCCCAGCACCTCAGAATGTTACTGTATTTGGAGATAGCCTTTGATACGGTTTGGCCCTGTGTCCCCATCCAAATCTCATTTCAAATTGTAATTCTCACGTGTTGAGGGAGGGAGGTGATTGTATCATGGGGGTGGTTTCCCCCATGCTGTTCTCGTGATAGTGAGTTTGTTCTTATGAGATTTGATGGTTTTATAAGTGTTTGGAAGTTCCTCCTTCATTCTTCTTTCTCCTGCCACCATGTGTAGAAGGTGCTTGCTTCCCCTTTGCCTTTGCCAGGATTGTGTTTCCTGAAGCCTCCCCAGCCATTTTGGAACTGTGAGTCAATTAAACCTCTTTCCTTGATTAATTACCCAGTCTCGGGTATTTCATTATAGCAGTGTGAAAACACACTAATACAGCTTTTACAGAGGCGATGATGTTAAATGAAGTTATTAGGGTGTGCCCTAATCAATATGACCATCTTATAAGGACCAAGTGTCCTTATAAGAAGAGAAAATTTGGACACAAACATGTCAAGAGGAAGATGACATGAAGACACAAGGAGAAAATGGCCATTTACAAGTCTTTCTCCAGGAGAGAGGCCTGGAACAGGTCCTTTCCTCACAGCCCTCAAAAGGAACCAACCATGCTTACACCTTGATTTCAGCTTTCTGGCTTTCAGTACTGTAAGAAAATAAATTTGTGTAAGCCACTCAGTCTGTGGTAATTTGTTGTGGAAGTCCCAGTAAACTATTACAAAACCCTAGATTGAAATTCAATTCTGTGTGACTATAAAATATATATTATTTTTATTATACCATGATAAGGGGTAGGACCAAAAAAAAAAAACAAAAAACTAGGTCTTGGCTGTCGTTATTGAGAAGGAAAATGCAGAGAAAAGAGAAGTTTTAAGAAAATGCTGTATTTATATAGATTGACTTAAAGAAAGGAAAAACTTTCTTTCTCCTAGTGCTAGTACTACTACTAATTTACATTAATTAAGTGCTGACTACACATCATAAACTGTACTTAGTATTTTACAAGTATTCAGTAATTACTTGCAACAACCCTGTGAATGATTCTCTTTTAAAGAGAAAAGTACTCTCTTTATTTTACTGATGAAGAAACTGAAGCTTAGGGAGAAGTAATTTGCCCAAGTTAATGGGAAAATCCAGTTTGGGGCTTAATATCTGTCAGTCTCTGACTTCAGACCCTATATTCTCAATCATTATTCTACTCTAGCTTTATTTCAACACAATGCTTGGAGTTTACATTTGCTTGTTTTTCCAATCCAACCATCAGCTTCGTAAGAGTTGAACGGTTTTGATGGTATTTGATGATCTGCTAATGATGATCTGCTATAACACACCTCCCTTGTGGTAAATTCTGCCATCTTGAAACAAAATGGCACCTAACATAGGTTTTTCCAATGATTGTTGTTCCTGCAGTTTTTCTAGAACTTGAGTTATAGAGGGGACCTGTTGGTAGAAGAATTACACGGATTGAAATCTTCAAGTCACAGAACCAATAATTAGGAAGGAGGAAAGACATAAGAAAAAAGGGAAATTTGTTCAGCTAACAAAGCCAGTTTAATCAAGTGTAGAATTTAAATTCCTAGCCCCTGCTTAGACTATCCAGTATTCAAATTTGAAAGAATTTGTTTTTGGAAGCCTTTATAAAACTCTTCACTGTTACAATGTATGCCATCTGGGATTTAGCATTTATAAAATGTGCAGTTAAGAGATGCCAAGAGACTCCTCATGCAAACCAGATGGTACAATAACAGCTCTGTCTTTAGTTTTCTGCCAGAAAAATAGGCCTTTGAATGGCTTGAAACTTATATGAATAAATTAAGCTCAACCAATACTTCAGGGACATTACAATTTCAATAGGGAACTTATCCACCTAAATATTTTTATAAATGTTTTCATTTAGAAAAGAAGAAACAAAAAGGCAGACAATGATTCTTTTTGTTTGTTAAAGAATACAAACATGATGCAATGCTTTTAAGGAAAACATCAATGACTTTCAATGCGGGAAAGAAAGTTTCTCCTTATTTTGACAGTGTTATATGTGTTTGTTTATTTATTTTTTGAGACGGAGTTTCGCTCTTGTCACCCAGGCTGGAGTGCAATGGCACGATCTCGGCTCACTGCAACCTCTGCCTCCCAGGTTCAAGTGATTCTCCTGCCTCAGCCTCTTGAGTAGCTGGAGTTACAGGCGCCCGCCACCACGCCCAGCTAATTTTTGTATTTTTAGTAGACACAGGGTTTCACCAAGTTGGCCAGGCTAGTCAATGAATGTGTTTTAAGTTAGAAGTGAAGTTGTTGAAATTTCTTCTGAATAGGAGAAATCTATATCCAATAGGTTGAACAGTTGTATCATTGCGCTAAAGAGAAAAGAATACACATGTAAGTGACATTTTCTGGATAATATATTTGAGCACATCTTTACCTTAACAGATAGTCTCTCATAAACCCAAGTGCAGTGCATACAGCAGTGTGTTACTGATGGCTTCTTTTGTCCTTGCCTGGTTCCTGCAAGTTTTCTATGGAACAACAGTACTTTTGTAATACTCTTTAATTTCCCTCACTTTGTTACTGTTTTCCTTTTCATTAAAATTCATAATAAGATCCTCATTAGATGAAGTAATCTTGTTAAAAGCAGTGTTCTACTCTGATCTTTTTCCTTCTTATGTAAAAAAAATGTGCTTCCCCACCATACAAGTGAATTTCTTCTCTAATTAGACATGAATAGCTTTAGAGATCAAACACAGGCTGCTTTTGAAAACCAGATCTCTTAGGACACAGGGGCAATCTCATTACTGAAAATATGTGTTTCTGGGTTGCACAAGCCATTGAATTTCTTTCCCAATTAGCAGCAAATGGTTTTTCAGAACAATGAAGAAGACGTTTGGTTTGTACTTTTCAAGTGTTGTTTTTTTTCTTGGAGTTAGACTAGAAGTATCAACTACCATCATCTCTGTCCCTTCTTTTCCTCTCCCTGAGCAAAGAAACACACATGACTCTGTTTTATAGATAGTCAGAGTCCCAGGTAAATTCTTCATCCAAATGCTACTTCCTCTGGGCCAGGATTGGACTCCATGGTAGAAGGAACACCTATTTAAGACTACCTAGTTGTCAGCTACTGTCAGCTATTATGATGTTAGGGGAGACTGCAAAATCATAAACACAACAATGAGAAGCTGACAATGTCCTTGCTCTGCTGGGAGGAGGGGACCCATTCATGGGAGAATCTCTCCAAGTGCTGCCCCTAGAAGCAGATTAACCATGTTTTCTCTGGGTCTTTGGCAAGAAAGAAGTGGTGTCTGTGGAGGAGGGCTTCTTATCATTAAATAACCAACCGCTTGGGGTTCCAGATAATAGGTTGAGGTTCTAGAGTTTTAGGACAGTGCAGGAGGAAATAAAACCTGCGTGTCTAAACCTAAGTGTCAGTCAGAGTCAAGGGAACGCAGAGGTCATGGGCAGGATGTTTCTCTAAGTTGAGACAACCTAGTAGTGCAGGAGTATGGGGAGATATGAGGAGCATGGCGAGGCTCCAACAGGAAGGTTGATGATAGCCTTGACTTGGGGTCACTGCCACTCAGGTGTGAGCCTCAAAGTCTCTCCAGTGTGTGTCTGGCAAATATTCTTCTCTGGCCTTCCAAGAGTCCAGCTGTATACTGATGGAACACGCTCAAATACTAATTTCCACAAGATCAATACAGTCAAGAAAATCCACAACTGCCCCCACAATTACCGTGACTCCTCACAAGCAATTAATGTCTACATTATATGCAAATTCGTGTTAGCTCTTTTTATTAATTTCTGCCCTTACCATCTCCCACCAATTTTGTTTCCTTTGGGCTTTGAGGAATTCAAAAATGATTACTGGGCTAAAACTTTGTCTGTTCCTTAAGCCACAATCACACTGCTTCTTCTAGTTTGTAAAAACATACTTTATGGGTTGCAAGAAATTTTATTTCTTCATCTTTACTACAGTAAAGTTAGTTGATGATGATATGATGATATGATCACTAGCAACATCCCCCAGTTTTATCCACAAGGATATGGAGACTCAAATAGATGGAGTAACTTTTCCTGGATTATATGAACGCTAGGTCTTCAACCCTCCTTCCCAACCTCACCTTGAAGGGATGGGATAAGGAGGATCTTCAAGTTCAGAAGAATGTTTTAAATCCTTATCTCTGCCCCCACTTCCCCACCCCTCGCTGCCCCTGCCACCCTATTCTTCTCCCAAGGAAGAAATTTTCCCAAGGGCGTGCCAGAGGATGCCAGGATATTTACCATTTAAGAAAGTTCGGTTATTTCACCATTTCACAGGAGACTTTAAGTCCTAGTCCTAAGTACTGCTGGAACTGAGAAATTCTTTCTCTATCTTGTCTTCTGTCTCCAATCCTTCTTCCTCATCTCTATAATTATTCTGTCCTCTTTACCCTTTGCCTCCATCCTGTGAAACTTAATCACACAAATTGCATTGTTTTTGTTATACCCAACTAAATCAGGGTTGAGAGGCTGGGTGGTGGAGTTGGGGGAGAAAGCACTGCGAGTACAAAAAAAAAAAAAAAATTGCTCCAAGAATGTAATTCTCAGCAAGACTGACTGCTGGAACTGCCTGCTGTAACCCGAGAGCAGTTTTATTTACAGCTGCTGAGATAACTTGCTGCAATTCTAGGACGAATTTTGCCCACTAATCAGAGCTTGCCAGCTCTCCAAACCCTTACTAGTGCCAATGAACTTTCTTGAAGAGCAATATGTAACATTTCTCTTTTTAATAAAACCTCTAAACTTCTCTTTCTTCTTCAGACATACTGAAGACCACCTGGTCTATGTATATATCCCAAATTGCAAGTCTTTTTCCAAATAAAACATTAAATTTAGAGATTCAGCTCTAGATTTTTATTTTGACTTTGACACTCCTCATCCTCATTTTGTTTATGACCATACTAGTGGCCACCATTCTTCTCTTCCTCTTCCTCATTATCATTTTCTGAGAGCAAACCCTTTGGTTGGAGTCTTAGGAGTCTACTACAAATAATACATCTTTGAGAAGTTCTCTGTCAGGTTATATATATTTTTATTTTTTATTTTTTTGAGACAGAGTCTCACTCTGTCACCCAGGCTGAAGTGCAGTGGTGTGATCTTGGCTCACTGCAACCTCAGCCTCCCAGGTTCAATCAATTATCCTGCCTCAGCCTCATGAGTAGCTGGGCTTACAGGTGTGCACCACCACACCCGGATAATGTTTGTATTTTAGTAGAGACGGGGTTTTGCCATGTTGGCCAAGTGGGTCTTGAACTCGTGACCTGAAGTGATCCACCCGCCTTGGCCTCCCAAAGTGCTGGGATTATAAGCATGAGCCACCTTGCCTGACTTATTTTTAAATTTCAAAGTGCATTAATGAATGCAGTTATATCTAAATTAAAGTGGCTCATGTAAAAATTGATGAACAACCTTACTGTTTTCTCACAGTATTCATAATCATGTTTGGATATGTCACTCTCTCTGGGCTAAAAACAATGTTTAAAAAAAGCTAAATAATGCTGCCTTCCAGGCTGCTTCTACTGCTGTTTACCTAGAAGCCAGAAAAAGGAACAAACAGTGACCCTTGGAGCTCATTGTTATTGTGAAGAAACTGTAGATGAAAGCTTTGTACTTTTTCTGAGTGGGTAAATAATTTATCTTGGAATAAAAACTTAGACAAAAAGAGATAAGAGGAATATACAGTTACAGGCTTCAAAAATGCTTCTCACATCAGTTTAGTGGACAATTATCCAAATATATTAAAGATTGTGTAACAATATGGGAATATATTTATGATGGATTAAAGAGTGGAAAAGATGTAATGTAAAATTATATGTATTTGATGAAAACAATGTAAAAAATACACCACAGGAGAACATATGCATAGTTGATGAGTTATGTAAGGATGGTGGTTTCTAATTTAGTTGCAGTGTCTTCAGAGAACACGGTTTGCATGAACCCTGTTATTTGTTATTTGTCGAGAACTGCACTGCTTCTATTCAGTGGTCAGGTTTTATAAATATTCTATGCGTGCTTAGAAGAAATATGCATTTACTATTGGGCACAGGGTCCTTTCTCCATGTGACTGTTAGATCAAGCTTGTTAATTGTGTTCAAATCTTTTTTGTTGTTGTTGTTGAGATGGAGTCTCACTCTGTCGCCAGGCTGGAGTGCAATGGTGTGATCTTGGCTCACTGCAACCTCTGCTTCCCGGGTTCAAGTGATTCTCCTGCCTCAGCCTCCTGAGTAGCTAGGACTACAGGCACATGCCACCACACCCAGCTGATTTTTGTATTTTTAGTAGAGACAGGGTTTCACCATGTTGGCCAGGATGGTCTTGATCTCTTGACCTCGTGATCTGCACCCCCTCTGTCTCCCAAAGTGCTGGGATTATTGGCATGAGCCACTGTGCCCGGCCCAAATATTTTATAGCTATACCAATTTTTAATCTGATATAGAACATTATGATGACGTCTGAAATCTTCCCTTATGATTGTGGTTTTGTTTTTTTTTCTGTTTAATTTTTGCTTTCCCTTTTTTGCAGCTATGTTATTCAATTTATACAAGTTTAAAACGATCATAGTTTCTTGATTAATTGTTCCTTTCATTATCATGTATTATCTCTCTTTATGCCTAGTAAATTTTTTTGGCTTAAGCTATTTTATTCCTTGCTACCAATACAGGTGCTCTTCAACTTACAATGCAAAACCACCATAAGTTGATACAATAACTCAGCTGTGAGCTGAGAAGCATACTAAATACCTGTCATTTTTGCACCATCACAAAGTTGAAAAATTAGGTCAAACTCTCATAAGTTGCAGACCATCTATGTGGGTACACCAATGTTTTGTTAGTATTTGCTTGCTATAATTTTTCCATTTTTTGCTTTCAATCTTTCTGCAATTTTATATTTTAGATGTGTCTATTATAAACAAGACATGGCTGAGTCTTCCACATCATAAATTTAGT
Organism: Pongo pygmaeus; assembly: GCF_028885625.2. Taxonomy (NCBI): domain Eukaryota; kingdom Metazoa; phylum Chordata; class Mammalia; order Primates; family Hominidae; genus Pongo; species Pongo pygmaeus. The sequence continues at coordinate 23,202,519 of NC_072391.2, forward strand.
CCATTTTCTTTTGTTTTTATTGCAGATAGATCTGGAAAGTTTTTTGGTCTTATATTGTACTCCTTATAGTCATTTTTCTATACTTTTTCTCCTTCCTTTGAGTTACTGATAGTAAGTTTAAGTTATTGATTTGAGATCTTTTTTCTTTCTCATATACGCATAAAAAACTAAATTTTGCCCTAAGCTTTTCTTTAACTGCATCCTATAAATCTTGATATGTGGTATTTTCATTTTCATTCTGTTCCAAATATGTCTGATATAGGACTTGTATCCAGAGTATATAAATAATTCTTATAATTTATTAATAAGACAACCAATTAAAAATTGGGCAAAAAGATTTGAATAGAAGATGTAAGAATGGCTAATAGGCACATGAAAAGATGTTCAATATCTTAGTCATTAGGGAATTGAAAATTAAAGCCATAATAAGACCACTTCACATCCACTAGGATGACCATAAACAAAAAGATAGGCAATAATAAGGCTGGCAAGGTTGTGGAGAAATTGAAACCCTCATATGTTATTGGTGGAAATGTGAAGTAGTACAGTCACTTTGGAAAACAGTCTGGCAACTTCTGAAATTTAAATGTAAATTGCCATGCAACCCAGCAGTTTCACTCCTTGATATATACGCAAGACACATGAAAATATGTGTCCACACAGAGACTTGTACATCAGTGCTCATAGCAGCATTATTCATCATTACTAAAAAATGGAAACAACCCACGTATTCATCATATTCATGAAACATTGAATGGATGAAGAACATTTGGTATGTTAGCACAGTGGAATATTATTCAGCAGTGAAAAGAAAGAAACCGTTACACACTACACATGACAAACCTCAAAAAAGTATGTGAATTGAAACAAGCTATACACTAAAGACTATATATTATAGGATTCCATTTGTCTGAAATGCCCATAAAAAACAAATCTATAGAGACAGAAAGCAGACTGTGGTTTCCTGAGGTTGGGAGTAGAAATGGGATTGACAGCAAATGGCACGAGGGATCTTTAAGGGCTGATGGAAACTGGATTATGATAATGGGCATGCAACTCTATAAATGTCCTAAAAATCATTGAATTGTATACATGAAATGGGTAAATTTAATGATGTTACACCTCAATAAAGCTGTTCTTTTTGGAAAAAACAGCTAGTGAACTAGAGTAGCTCTGCATTTTATTAAGAAATGATTTCTTACATCCTGTGCCTAGATGGCCAATATTACACTCAAGAAACTAATGGACATAGAAAAATTAAATGTACCTCCAAACACTCGAGATGAATACAGCAGTCTTCAATAGTCAACGTCATGGCCATTCCAGAGAGAAAAGGTCCAAGTTCAGTGCCTCGAACCTTGTTGCCTTCCATGAAAGGAAGCAGTTGAAATGAGCTTTGCCCCTGGTGACACTCTTCCTTGTCACTAATTAACCAGCTCTATAGGAAGGTTGCTCTGCCAACACCCTGCTCTGCCTGGAGAGACATCTGGCCAAGTTCTGGTGAGCAGGAAAAATGTCTACTCGTTACCACCAAGCTGCTAGTGATAGTTACCTGGAACTTCTAAAAGAGGCTACCAAGCGAGATCTAAATCTTTCAGATGAAGATGGCATGACTCCTACTCTCTTGGCAGCCTACCATGGGAACTTGGAAGCCCTAGAGATAATCTGCAGTAGAGGGTAAGTTCGACCCGATGGTTTCCGTTGGAAACAGTGTTCATGGTAGGTTTTTGCAGACAGCAGCAAGAGGCAGGGATGTCAATACAAATACTTTATCCTCTTTCTAGATTGTCTAAATGATTGGATTTTTAGAGAAAGAGAGAAAACTATGCCTAGAGATGCTCTCTTTTCTCACTGAAGACTGGCACTATAGGAGTGGCTCATCCCTTGGCCACAATCAGAGGAGAGACTCTGAACTACGGCATTATCTGCATGGGGAAGAGGGAAGATATTTTAATTCTATGCCTTTAAAAATGCTTGTCATGAAATTTAAATAGTTTCCTCTTTTAAAAGAGGCCATTGTTTTACTTGGTTTTAAGTTGTCAACCTTGGTTGGAACAAATGACATGTTTTTAGTTTTTTTTTTTTTTTATCTATGCCATCAAAATCTCAGTCTTTTATTAACTTTCAATCCCAGTGCAAGTTCATGATTTTTTTAATTTTTATTTTTGACACAGGGTCTTGCTCTTTTGAATGGAGTTGCTGGCTCTACAAGGACTCTTTAGCCTATCTTAACTCTATCACTTCTTTGGCTAGTGGATAGACACACACACACACACATACACACACACACACCCCATCTCTTTGCCCAGATTTTAATGGAGGGGTAAGCTAGTTCCTCTGCTTGTTCTGCCTGTTATCAGAGGGCTAGGTTGTGTTGGCAACCGTAACCCAAGAGGGATAAAGAAAGAGAAAAGGACAAGGTAAATAAAGGAGCCAAGTGAATCCAATTGAATACCCATTTATTCAGTATCTGTTATGTGCCAGCCACTTATCTCTTAAGATAAGAGATATTTTGCCAGCCACTGGGCACACTGTGGTCAACAAGACAGCCACAGTCCCTGTCATAGTGATCAGATTTAAGAGGGGAAGACAAGACATCTATGATATTTGTGTGTGTGTGCGTGTTGCTTTGAGACAGGGTATCACTCTGTCACTCAGGCTGGAGTGCAGTGTCGAGATCATAGCTGACTGCAGACTTGAGCCCCAGGCTCAAGTGGTCCTCCCACCTGAGCCTCCTGAGTAGCTGGGACTAGACGTGTGCACCACCATGCCCAGCAATTTTTGTATTTTTTGTAGTGATGGGATTTTGCCATGTTGCCCAGGATGGTCTTCAATTTATGAGCTCAAGCGATCTGACAGCCTCGGTCTCCCAAAGTGCTGGGATTACAGATGTGAGCCACTGTGCCTGGCTCATCTATGATATTTGTTACAAAAAGGGAAATAGAGGACACTAAATAGGCATTTACCCCAATCTCGGGGGTGAGGGAAGGCTTCCCTAAGGGAAAAGCATTTAAGCTGGGATTAGGAAAATGAGAACAAGTTGGCTGGATGAAAGAGTGTTTTCCCTAAGATGGAAAACTGTGTTCTGAGAACTAGAGAAGATGAGTATGGCTGGATGTGGCTCAAGTAGGAGTGGGGTCAGGACAAGTATAAAAGATAAGACCAGATCACAAAGAGCCTTGTCAACTCTGATAAGGACTTTATCCTAAGGGTCCAGGAAGCTATGTCTTGGGTTTATGCAGGGAAGCTGCCAGAGTAGATTTCTGTTTACAAAACTCACTCAAGTAGATGGATAACAGTCGGAGAGAATGTTTGGGGACTGTTTTAATGGTCGAGATGAGTTGGACTAGGGTAGTGACATTGGGAATGGGAAGATATGGTTGGATTTGAGTGTCAGTTTGGATGTAGAATCAATAATGATTGACTGGATGTGGGCAGATAAAGGAAAAGGAGGGTTAAGGTCCCAGGTTTTGGATATTAACACCCTTTATTAAAATAGGGGACATTTAGGAAGCATCAGAAGAACCCAGGATTGGGAGAGTTCCTGAGTTGAAGATTGAATGAGAAAGTGAGTGAAGCAGATCTTCCCCATCTCTCTTGTCTGATTAAGACTTTCTTTTCTCAGACACATCGATCCCCATCAGCCAGCCTTCTCCAGTCATCTCGTCTCTTCTCCTACTCAGCTTAGGGTTCCCCAACTTTCTCCATCTACTGAAAGTCTACCTCATTCCACAAACTGCAAGATGTCAGTTACTTTAAAATCAAAGTATTAGCCTATTCTTGCATTGCTATAAGGAAATGCCTGGGCCTAGGTAATTTATAAAGAAAAGAGGTTTCACTGGCTCATAGTTCTGTGGGCTGTACAGGAAGTATAGTAGCTTCTGCTTTTGGGGAGCCTTCAGGAAGCTTCCAATCATGGCAGAAAGAAAAGACATCTCACATGGCAGAAGCAAGAGCAAGAGAGCAAGGGGGGAGGTGCTAGAAACCAGATCTAATGAGAGCTCACTATCATGAGGACAGTACCAAGGGGGATGGTGCTAAACCATTCATGAGAAATTCGCCACCGTGATCCAGTCACCTCCCACCAGTCCCTACCTCCAACATTGCGGATTACAATTTGATTTGAGATTTGTTCCCCACCAAATCTCACAGATCCAAACTGTATCAACCAGTGAGTTTGTCCTCCTAGAAGAGGGTTTGGGGTTCTGGGGTTCTTCTCAGCAGAGAGCCCTTGTTCCATTTAAGGACATTTTGAATAGTAATGCTTAGGTGTTCTCTCTCTTTCTCTCCTTTGAAAGCCTGAAATATTCTCTTACAATAACTGTTCTGCTGGTCTTTATTTATTTTTTATTTTTACTAGAGACAGGGTCTCGCTTTGTTGCCCAGGCTGGTCTCCAACTCCTGAGCTCAAATAATCCTCCTGCCTCAGCATCCCAAAGTGTTGAGATTACAGGTGTGAGCCACAGCACTCAGCCTGGTTCTGCTAGTCTTTAATTACAAAAGTAACATGAGCTGAACCCAGAAAATTAAACCATACATACACACACAAAACATGAAGAAAAAAGTCCTATAATGCCATGCTACTACGATGTATATAGTTCTATGTATACTGTAGTGTGTATAAATACATTTTAATATTCTTCTATAAATTTCAGGGACTTTGTAGGACTCTAGTCAACAAATACATTTCTTAGCCAACCCCTCTTTTGGACACATAGTTTGTTTTCCCTAGTTTGAACAGTGCTATGATGACTATCCTTGTACATAAATCTTTGCTGACATTGTCTTTTTTGTGTTTTTTTGAGATGGAGTCTCTCTGTCGCTCAGGCTGGAGTGCAGTAGCATGATCTTGGCTCACTGGAACCTCCACCTCTTGGGTTTGAGCAATTTTCCTGCCTCAGCCTCCTAAGTAGCTGGGTCTACAGGCGTGCACTACCATGCCCAGCTAATTTTTGTATTTTTAGTAGGGACAGGGTTTCACCATGTTGGCCAGGCTGGTCTCGAACTCCTGACCTCAGCTGATCTGCCCACCTCGGCCTCCCAAAGTGCTGGGATTACAGGTGTGAGTCACCGGGCCTGGCCACATTTTCTTGAGAATAAATTCTCCAAAGTGAAATTTCTGGATCAATTTGCATTTGTGTTAGTCTGTTTCTACTGCTATAACAAAATACCTTAGATTAGGTAATTTATAAAAAACAGAAATTTATTTCTTACAGTTCTGGCAGCAGGGACATCCAAGATCAAGGCACCAGCAGGACTGGTGTCTGATGAGAGCCCTGTCTCTGCTTCCAAGATGGTGCCTTGTTGTTGCATCCTCTGGCTGTGTCCTCACATGGAGGAAGGGAAGGAAGGGGCAAAAAAAAAAAAAAAAAAAAAAAAAAAAGGCAAATTCCCTGTGTCAAGACCTTTTATAAGGGTGCCTAACCCCATTCATGAGGGCAGAGTCCTCATGACTCAATCATCTCCCAAAGATCACACTGCTTAACACTGTTAAATTGACGATTAAGTTTCAACATGAATTCTGGAGGAGACACAAACATTCAAACCATAGCAGCATATGTGCAATTTAAATAGTTTTGTGTGTGTGTAAATGGACATGTTGTCCTTCAGAAAGTGAGTACCCATTTTGGCCAACATGATAGGTCCAAAATGATATATTAGGCTGGGCGTGGTGGCTTACTCCTGTAATCCCAGCACTTTGGGAGGCCAAGGCGGGCAGATCACTTGAGGCCAGGAGTTCGAGGCCAGCCTGGCCAACATGGTGAAACACCATCTCTACTAAAAATACAAAATTAGCATGCTGTGGTGGTGCACGCCTATAATCCCAGCTACTCAGGAGGCTGAGGCACAAATTGCTCCTGAATCCCTTGAACCCGGAAGGCGGAGGTTACAGTGAGCCGAGATCAGGCCACTGCACTCCAGCCTGGGCAACAGAGTGAGACTCTGTCTCAAAAAACAAAACAAAACAAAAACAAAATGATATATCAGTGTGGCTTTAATGTTCTTTTCTTTGGTTACTGATGAGGTTGAAAATTCTTTTATGCTTAAAAAGAATTGGCCATTGGAATGCCAGTTTTGTGAACTGTGTATTTATAACCTTATTCCACTTTTATATTGGGGTTTTCAACATTTCTCCTTGATTGATAAAAATGCTTTTGAAAGTTAACAATATCAACTCTTTGTCATATAGGTTACAACTGTTTTACAATACACAATTTATATTTTACACAACAGATTTTTAAATATAAATGTAAACATAAATATATATATATTTATATATAAGTCTATCAATCTTTGTTGTGTGATTCTAACTTTGAGGTCATGCCTCAATATTGACTGATCCTTTAGTGCTATTTTTAGTTTCATTTGTTATTTTAAATACGTTATATAATTTAAGATCTGAATTATGATCTAACTCTGCGTTCTCCAAGTGGCTACTCATTTGCTCCAACACAATTAGTTGTTATAGTCTATCTCTTTCTCCACTAAATTGACATGGTAACATCATTTCTTTCAATGCAATGTTTGCTTATATTAATTTTTATAATTTGCTTATATTAATATTTATTAAACACTGGCTATGGGTGCAAATATTCTTCTAACCTTGCTTTTCCTAGTCCTTCCTTCTCAACTCCTTTCTTCTCATGGGATCTAGTACATCTCAGATTTGTTTCATTGCCCTCAAAAGCATCTGGGATCTGCTGTGCTGAGCAGGCCTGATGTAGGCCAAAAAAAAAGAACAGAAGTCTTGTGAGGTCCCTTTTTGACCATAGCTAATCCTGGGAACCAGTGTGAGGTCAAATTTCCAATTAGATTTAAGGAAGCTGAAAAGGGAAGAAAATTACCATCTCACATCAGTCAGAATGGCTATTATAACATCAAAAAATAACAGATGCCGGTGAGGTTGAAGAGAAAAGCGAACACTTATACACTGTTGGTGGGAGTGTAGATTAGTTCAACCACTGTGGAAAGCAGTGTGACAATTGCTCCAAGAGCTAAAAGCAGAACTACCATTCGAGCCAGCAACCTCATTACTGGGTATATACCCAAAGGAATATAAATCCTTCCACAATAAAGACACATGCCTGGATCATGCCTGTAATCCCAGCACTTTGGGAGGCCAAGGCAGGTGGGTCATTTGAAGTCAGGAGTTCAAGACCAGCCTGATCAACATGGTGAAACCTCATCTCTACTAAAAGAAAAATACAAAAAATTAACTGGGCATGGTGGCGCACACCTGTAATTCCGGCTCCTCAGGAGGCTGAGACACAAAAATTGCTTGAACCCACAAGGAGGAGGTTGCAGTGAGCCAAGACCGCGCCACTGCACTCCAGCCTGGGGAACAGCAAAACTTCATCTCAAAAAACAAACAAACAAAAAAACACATGCACGTGAGTGTTCATTGCAGAACTGTCACAATAGCAAAGACATGGAATCAACCTAAATGTCCATCAATGACAGATTGGATAAAGGAAATGTGGTACATATACAGCATGGAATAGTATACAGTCGAAAAAGAATGAGATCACCTCTTTTGTGGGAACATGGATGGAGATGGAGGCCATTATTCTTAGCAAGCTAACGCAGAACAGAAAACCAAACACCATGTATTCTTACTGATAAGTGGGAGCTAAATGATGAGAACATGTCGGCTTAGTGCCTGGGTGACAAAATTATCTACAACAAACACTCATGAGTTTACCTATATAACAAACCTGCACATGTACTCCTGAACCTAAAATTTAAAAAAAGAAAATTGAAAATTGAATTTAGAAGCTAATCAACTATTGAAGTCCATTTCAGTCTGATGATTTAAGAGTTTATCTGTCATTACCCGATAGACAATGAATCCTATAGCAACCATTTATATTAAAACTCTGGCTTTGTTAGAAAACTATTTTCCTTTCTTTCTTTTTAAAACTTGGAGATGGAAAGCAATCATTACATGTATTTTCCTGCACTAGGAAGCATAATGGCCCAATCACAAAAAAAAATTCATTTTACCTTTAAAGTGTACGAAATTTCTTGGTTTTATTTTTTAAAATGGAAACTAGACTTTTTCCCCCAGATTTTTTTTTTTTTTTTTTTTTTTTTTTGAGATGGAGTCTCGCTTCTGTTGCCCATCCTGGAGTGCAATGGTGGGATCTTGGCTCACTGCAACCTCCGCCACCTGGGTTCGAGTGATTCTCCTGCCTCAGCCTGTGGAATAGCTGAGACTACAGGTGCCTGCCACCACACCCCGCTAATTTTTGTATTTTTAGTAGAGACAAGGTTTCACCATGTTGGCCAGGCTGGTCTGATTCTTAAATAAATACATACTTATTGTAATGTTTCACATCATATTGAATATAATTGATAGAGTAAAAATTACACCAATTCCTACAGTCATCAACATTTGGGTACATATCCTTCCAGACTTTTTCCTTTGAGTACATGCAAACACATGTACATTCTCTCCCTTTAAAAGACAATCATATAAACTATACTGAAACCTTCTAATTATTTAACAATATATCATGGACCATTTGCACTTAAAAGTTGAGATCCATGCCACTATTTTTTTTAATAATTTCAACTTTTTTTTTTTTTTTTTTTGAGAGGCAGAGTCTTGTTCTGTCACCTAGGCTGGAGTGCAGTGGCACAATCTTGGCTCACTGCATCCTCCACCTCCCAGGTTTGAGTGATTCTCCTGCCTCAGCTTCCCAAGTAGCTGGGACTACAGGTATGCGCCACCATGCCCAGCTAATTTTGGTATTTTTTAGTAGAGACAGTGTTTCACTATATGTTGGCCAGGCTGGTCTCGAACTCCTGACTTCAGGTGATCCACCTGCCTCGGCCTCCCAAAGTGTTGGGATTACAGGTGTGAGTCACTGTACCACACCAATTTCAACTTTCAGATTTAGAGGGTACATGTGCAGGTTTGCTACATGGGTACACTGCATGATGCTGGTGTTTGGGGTATGATTGATCCCATCACCCAGGTAGTGAGCATGGTACCAAATAGTTTTTCAACTGTTACCCTCCTCTCATAGTCCACCGTGTCTGTTGTTGCTATCTTTATGTCTGTGAGTACCCAATGTTTAGCTCTCACTCATAAGTAAGAATATGTGGTATTGGGTTTTCCGTTCCTGTGTTGATTTGCTAGGGATAGGATAATGCATGCCACTATTTTTAATGACTTCATGGTATTCTGTTTTATGGTGTTTGTTTGTTTGTTTGTTTGTTTTTGAGATGGACTCTCGCTCTGTCATCCAGGCTGGAGTGCAGTGGTGCAATCTAAGTTCACTGCACCCTCAGCCTCCCAGGTTCAAGCAATTCTTCTGCCTGTCTCCAGAGTAGCTGGGGTTACAGGCACATGATACCACCCCCACCTAATTTTTGTAGTTTTAGTAGAGACAAAGTTTCACCATGTTGGCCAGGCTGGTCTCAAACTCCTGGCCTCAAGTGATCAACCCGCCTTGGCCTCCAAAAGTGCTAGGATTACAGGCATGAGCTACCGTGCCTGGCCAGTTTCATTATTTTTATTAGTTAACAAAAATTATATATATTTATGGTGTACAACATGATTTTTAAAAATATGTATACATTGTGGAATTAAATCAAGCTAATTAACATATGTGTTACCTTCTATACTTTTTGTGATGAGAACACTACAATCTACTTGGTAGGCAATTTTCAAATATACAGTGTATTGTTATTAACTATAGGCACTGAGCTGAGCATGATGGCTCATGCCTGTAATCCCAGCACTTTGGGAGGTTGAAGCAGGAGGATTGCTTGAGGCCAGGAGTTCGAGACTAGCCTGGGCAACATAGCAAGACCCCATCTCTATAAAAAATAAATAGATTAACTAATTAAAAAAAAAACTATAGTCATCATGTGTTACAATAGATGTCTTGTACTTATTCCTCCTGTCTCACTGAAATTTTGTATCCTTTGACCAACATCTCCCCAGTCTGCCTCTGCCTAGTTATCACCATTCTACTTTCTGCTTCTAGGAGACTTTTCTTTTAGACGGAGTCTCACTCTGTCACCAGACTGGAGTGAAGTGGCACGATCTTGGCTCACTGCAACCTCCGCCTCCCGGATTCAAGCAATTCTCCTGCCTCAGCCGTCCCAAGTAGCTGGGACTACAGGCCTGTGCCACCACGCCCAGCTAATTTTTGTATTTTTAGTAGAGATGGGGTTTCACCATGTTGGCCAGGATGGTTTCAATCTCTTGACCTCGTGATCTGCTCACCTCAGCCTTCCAAAGTGCTGGGATTACAGGCACGAGCCACCACGCCCAGCCTCTAGGAGACTTTTTTAGATTCCACATTTAAGTGAGATCATGTGGTATTCGTCTTTCTGTGCCTGTCTTATTTCACTTAACATACTGTCCTCCAGGCTCATCCATGTTGTTGAAAATGACAGGATTTCTTTGTTTTTTAAGACTGGATAGTATTCCATTGTGTGGAGCCACCATGTTTTCTTTATCCATTCTTCCACTGATGGACACAGGTTAATGCCATAATATATGTAATCAGTTGACTATTCATGATGCTTAATTTGAATCCAGTCTTTTTCCTGTTATAAGTAAGATTGGGAGGAACATTCCTGCTCATTCATCTTTGCACAAAGGTCTTATATTTCCTTAGGACAAATTCCTAAAGGTAGAATTGTAGATTCAAAAGAGTGTCTTATTTTAAAGGCTTTTTGTGTGTATTGTGCCAGGAAATTTGAACCACTTTCTGCTTCTTCCAGCAGTATTTCTTTCCCCATACTCCTGCCAAAACCAAGTATTACTATTCTTTTTAATCGTTGCCTATCTGATTGGCAAAAGGCAGAGTATTGTTTCAATTTGCATTTCTTTGACTATTAATGAGTCCAAATATTTCTTTTTATGCAGAAAAACATTTTTGAAAGAATAGTTGAGAACTTCACAAAAAAATCAACTTCAGGAGGAAAAATTGGAATGGAACAGATGCTCAGAGTAATTTAAGCAAATTGCCTACTTAGTGACAATAGCGCTAAGCCAGCTTTAAAAACTATTGCCCAAATGCACTGATCTACCAAAAATCAAGGGAAAGAGAGGTTATTTTAAAATCTCTTTAGTGAGTTTCTCCTTTGGGGAAAAAGGGGAATAGAAAAAAACAACACTAGACTGAGCTTAGCCCAAGAAAACCATAGAGCATCAATGTTGAACTCAGATTATCAAACGACAGGACCGGTTTGCCACCCAGGCAGTTGTATGCAATGGTTCTATCAAGAAATGTGAACAATGACAAGTATGGAATTTAAAAGGACTCCATGCAACTTGTCTGTAGAAAATATTTTCATTTAAATTGTACATCAATTTGGAAATATGTCTGTAAATAGAAGTTTTGCAGGTTTTTTTGTTTTGTTTTGTTTTGTTTTGTTTTTGAGACGGAGTCTTGCTCTGTTGCCCAGGCTGTAGTGCCGTGGCGTGATCTCGGCTCACTGCAAGCTCCACCTCCCGGGTTCATGCCATTCTCCTGCCTCAGCCTCCCGAGTAGCTGGGACTACAGGCGCCCGCCACCATGCCTGGCTAATTTTTTTTGTATTTTTAGTAGAGACGGGGTTTCACCGTGTTAGCCAGGATGGTCTCGATCTCCTGACCTCGTGATCCACCCACCTCGGCCTCCCAAAGTACTGGGATTACAAGCATGAGCCACTGTGCCCAGTTGAAGTTTTGCAAGTTTTAATAGCTTAAAGCCACTAGGAAAACCCATGAATTGTCTTACTGACAGTTTCATCTGTAAATCTGGAATTTTGCATTTGAAATTGTCTCAAAAGAAGACCCACCTTTGGGGTCATCTCAGGTTTACTGTTCTTCCTTCTGTCTTGAAAGCATCATTTAAGATTCAGTGAAATGGGTGCAGCCGTAAAAAAAAAAAAAATGAGATCATGTCTTTTGCATGGACATGGATTAAGCTGGAAGCCATCATTCTCAGCAAACTAACACAGGAACAGAGAACCAAACACTGTATGTTCTCACTCATAAATGGGAGTTGAACAATGAGAACACATGGACACAGGGAGGGGAACATCACACACCGGGGCCTGTTGGGGGGTCAGGGGCAAGAGGAGGGAGAGCATTAGGACAAATACCTACTGCATGAAGGGCTTAAAACCTAGATGACAGGTTGACAGGTGCAGCAAACCACCATGGCACGTGTATACCTAGGTAACAGACCTGTACATTCTGCACATGTATCCCAGAACTTAAAGCAAAATAAAAATTCAGTGAAATGGGAAAATTCCACCAGTCTATAGTCTTAAGCATATACACTTAACCCGGACATCTTAGTGCCCTTCTGCATCCCCCCTGCCGCTCACTCCTCCCAATAATTTTGTTTTCAACTTATCCAATCCAAGGATAACTTCAGGCAAATTTAATCAGTATGTTTCTGTTTCTGTTGATAGTAACGTCTTGGGTGTTTTACAATCCCTCTTTGATGTCTAGGATACTTAAGGAGTCTTTTGCATCTAGTGTTTATTTAAAATAAAAAGTGAAACCACATGTTTGGGGGTAGACACAGCAAGTCCCTTAAGATGCAGGTCTGTGCCAAGGTTGAAGGGTCTCCTTTCATCCCAAATAATTAAATCAGGCTGACTGACCAGAGCCTTCTGGAAAGTGGCTTCCCAGCAAAACTGTGTTACTTAATATTTGCTTTCCTTAGATTTGATTTCATTTTCTTTCCTTTTCCACTCTTTTCCCTTACCCCCAACTCCACGCACTCTGGTCACGCTGATCTATACTCCTGGTTCCCTAAATAGGCCTTGTAATATCAGCCATCTGTGCCTCTGCTCACACTGTTCTCTCTGCTCAGAAGGAGGTTACCAGTTGCCAGCTTATGGGCTGGAGCTGGTCCACAAATGTGTTTTATTTGGACTTTACTATATTTTTCTTTTAAATTTGAGCCAACACTTAAAAATCACAGAATTTCGCTTGAAATTCTGGATTTGTGGCTTCATTTGAAAAATGGGAGCTCTGGCAATATTGTTTCCGCTTTGATTCAAAGTAGCTGAGCTGTGGTCCTTTCTAGGTGGAGTATGCATTTAACTGTGACTTTGTTGAAAGAACAAACTTGGCCCCATTCAGTCACTTACATGACTTGCTGGACTTCTTTGAGTTGGGTTGGAGACTTCTGCTGGGACATGTGGGTGACACAAAGGAGAAAGAGACACAGGCTTTGCCCTCTGGGGCATATTATCCAATTAAGGAGACAAGGCATAAATATTTGTCAAATTAAAACTGTAAGTGATTGATTGATTGATTTTTATTTTTTATTTTTGAGACAGAGTCTCACTTTGTCACCCAGGCTGGAGTGTGGTGGCGCAATCTCAGCTCACTGCAATCTCCACCTCCCAGGTTCTCCTGCCTCAGTCTCCTGAATAGCTGGGACTACAGGTGCGCACCACCATGCCTGGCTAATTTTTGTATTTTTAGTAGAGATGGGGTTTCACCATGTTGAATAGGCTGGTCTCGAACTCCTGGCCTCCAGTGATCCACCAGCCTCAGCCTCCCAAAGTGCTGGGATTATAGGCATGAGCCACCTCACCTGGCCTGTAAGTGATTTTTAAAAACCCGCAAGCGTTATTGTGCTGCAGGAATTTACTAGTTGAATAAAAGGAAAAATACATGAAATTAAGGATTATGAGTTTGGGGACAAGGGCAAGGATAATAAGTAATGTTTATTCAATATTTACTAAGTGCCAAGCAGTTTTCTAATGCTTTATGTAGATTAACTTATTTAATTCACATAACTCTATGAATAGGTAATAGTATTATCTTCAATTTACAGATGAGTGTTAGAAATGTTTGTTTTTTGGTGTCGTAAAGAAATAGTATTTGAACATAAATTTGATTTTTTTAGTAAGGCTATTTTTATTTTTTGTAGAAAGGGTATATTTGTTAGTAGTTTTGTTATGAGAGTATATTGAACAAAGGAGACCGGGTTATTTATAACTTGACATGTTTACTTTAATGTTGTGTTTGGTTTTTATTGGCTGGAATGGGACTTTACATTTTGTATTTGTCTTGATTGGTTAGTAACTTAGAACTTGTTAAAAGAGGCAAAGGTAGAGGAGAACGAAGGAGGAAGTAACTTGTGGAATGTTGAGAAAGGTAAAAACACTTTTAAATAAGGAAGAGGAACAGGCTATGACTTAATGTTTGTTTGAACTAGTATAAGTATGTTAGGGTAAATATTTAGGCTAAATTGTGGGAGGTAAGAGTATAAAGTATATTGGTTTTTTTATTATGGCTAGTAGGTATTTGAGAATGTTAGTACAGGTTTTTGAATAAATTTTGTTTTTAAGAGAAGTTATTATTTATTTTTAATTAGATGGGGAGGAAAGTTTTTGAAGAGAAACCTTTATTTTACTTTTTACATGAGGAAAACAAGTCCTAGAAAAATTAAGCTTGAGGCCGTGTAGCTGGTAAAATGGAAAAGCCCAGTTGTGTTAATCTAGGATGTATTGTGTTGGAGATGATTTGACTGGGAGACCAGCCTGATCCAAAGCATGCTCCCTGTTACCCTTGGGCAAATCAATTAAGCTCTCTGAGTCTTATTTTTTTCCTGCGATAATGATTCTTGCCTGCCTTCTCTAAGAGGGAGATTGTGATGGTTGAAGGCAAAGAATGTGAAAGTGCTTCTTTGTAACTAACACACACCAAAGAGCCAGGGATTCCTGTGGAGCAACTGCAAATCTGATTTATCAAATTATAGGACCCTGGTTGGATCACACTAACTGGTGAAGTTCTTTTCAATCTGTAGTGAGCCTACGAATCACCTGCGGATCTTGCTAAAGTGTAGATTCTGATTCAATAAGTCTGGGTGGGAGTCTTCTGTACTTTTTTTTTTTTTTTTGGAGACAGAGTCTCACTCTGTCGCCCAGGCTGGAGTGCAGTGGTGTGATCTCGGCTCACTGCAACCTCCGCCTCCAGGGTTTAAGCAATTCTCTGCCTCAGCCTCCTGAGTAACTGGGATTACAGGCATGTGCCACCACGCCTGGCTAATTTTTGTATTTTTATAGAGACAGGGTTTCACACTGTTGACCAGGCTCATCTTGAACTCCTGACCTCGTGATCCACCAACCTCAACCTCCCAAAGTGCTGGGATTACAGGCGTGAGAGTCTTCTGAACTTCTAACAAACTCATAGGTGATGCATCTGCTTCTGGTCTGGAGACCCAACTTTGAGCAGCCAGGAACTAGTAGAACGGTCGTGGCACACTAACAGGTCATTTGCAAGGGTGCAGATCTTCTCTTCTGCTTCTGCCCTCTACTTCCCGGGAACGTTAAGAGGACTTCTCAGACTCACTGTCCTCTTTCCATGAGGCCAGGCTGGCCAGAGTTTAGTGAGATCCTGATTTTGGAGTCTAGCCTAGGGCAAAGGACGGACCCCTTAGTATATGTATTATCAGAGTTCTCAGCATTGGCGCATGGCTCTGGCCATCATTAAAAATAGTTACTCGACTTTTCATCTGTTCCTGTTTGTAACTCAAGTCCTTGTAGGAGAGGAGGGTTTGCTGCCTTGGGCAGGATTCCAGTAGGTTTTCATTCATTCCACAAATACTGGAGCACCTACTATGTCCCTGTTCTGTGCCAGGCATTAGGTTTCTGGCCTTAATACCATCTAATAGTATCCCCAATTCCACCTTAAACTCTTGTAGAATGACACACTTATATGAACGTGTAATCATGGAAGTAAGTTGAGGAATAAATAGCGATGTAATGCCCTTTTAACGAATAATGTTTATAACAGACACTGTTTGCTACGTCTCCAACATCCATTTCTTTCTTCTTTCCTGCTGATGGGGACTGAGTTTGGTTCAGTTATTTATGTCCCCACATGTGACTCAATTCAGGAGAGTAGTAGTAGCAGGCTGGAACCAGCTTGTCAGAGTTATTTCCAAATTTTAGAAAGTTTGACAGCTAAATATAGCCATTCTTTCTTACTTTTTATTTTTATTTAAAAAAAAAATTTAATGGAGACAGGTCTTGCTATGTTTCCCAGGCTGGTCTTGAATGCCTGGCCTCAAGCAAATCTCCCACCTCAGCCTCCCAGGGCTGGGATTATAGGCATGAGCCACTGATCCTAGCCCTTTTTTTTTTTTTTTAAACACAGGGTCTTGCTGTGTTGCCCAGGCTGTAGTACAGTGGTGCAATTATAGGTTACTGTAAGCCTGAGCTTCTGAGAACATAGCCATTCTTAAAAATAAAATTACAGGTTGGGCGTGGTGGCTTACAACTGTAATCCCAGCACTTTGGCAGGCTGAGGCGGGTGGATCACCTGAGGTCAGGAGTTTGAGACCAGCCTGACCAACATGGTGAAATCCCATCTCTACTAAAAATACAAAAATTAGCTGGGTGCACTGGCGGGTGCCTGTAGTCCCAGCTACTCAGGAGGCTGAGGCAGGAGAATTGCTTGAACCTGGGAGGCGGAGGTTGCAGTGAGCCGAGATCGCACCACCGCACTCCAGCCTGGGTGACAGAGCAAGACTTCATCTCAAAAAAAAGAAAAAAATTATATAAATTTATAATTTAACAAATTATATTAAAAAGAAACACAAAAGTCTCACTTTCTACTTATTTTAATACATTTCACTCTTACCTATCTCTTAAGATAATTCATGTCCATTATATCTACATGGGGGAAATAGTGGATAATGGTATGCTACTGTGTATCTCTTCCAAACTCTGTGTCCAGTGATGTCACATTGGTAGCTTGAAATTTGCCATGGTGGATGTATTTATACCACAGAAATTGGCACATGCTGCAAATTAGGATTTTGATTTTATTATTTTCTTGAGCCATTGAACAATCCTAACCCTAGTTTCAGGGCAAAATCTAACTGATCCAAGTTAAACACAGTACTATGTTTCCCATTTCTTAGGTGTGTGACCCAGTGTTGGCCAATGAGACAAGAAAGTTGTTTGGCTGGAGAATTTCTTAGAAAGTTTTTCTCACTTCTAAAAAGGAGACACAGCTGGGCGCGGTGGCTTACACCTGTAATCTTAACAATTTGGGACACCAAGGCGAGCAGGTGGCTTGAGTCCAGGAGTTTGCGACCAGCCTGGGCAACATGGTGAAACCCTGTCTCTACAAAAAATTAGCTAGGTGTGATGGTGCATGCCTGTAGTCTCAGCTACTCAGGAGGCTGAGCAGGGAGAATCACCTGAGCCTGGGAGGTCAAGGCTGCCAATGAGCTGTGATCACACCATTCCACTCCAGCCTGGGAGATAGAGTGAGAACCTGTCTCAAAACAAAAAAAAAAGAAACAAACAAAAAGGAGACACAGGGTAGAGATGGGCTCTGTTTCTGGCCATGTGGTTTTAAGATGGGACAGTTCTAAGATAGTTGGACTTGCAGTCAGTATCTTATAACAATGTCAAGTCAGGATGAACATGTTTGCATTAACGTGCCTTTTGTTCTTTATTTTTGTTTTGATTTTTTGGGCCTGTGTTCAGAGAAAATAAGTCCAGCATTTATTTTTTTTTTCTCACTCTCTCTTCTAGAGGGGACCCTGATAGGTGTGACATCTGGGGAAACACTCCTCTACATTTTGCAGCCTCCAATGGCCATGCCCACTGCGTCTCATTCCTGGTCAACTTTGGTGCCAACATCTTTGCCCTGGATAATGACTTACAGACTCCACTGGATGCTGCTGCCAGCAGGGAGCAGAATGAATGTGTTGCTCTCCTGGACAAGGCTGCCACTGCACAGAACATCATGAACCCCAAGAAGGTCACCAGGCTGAAGGAGCAGGCTCAGAAGAATGCCAGGAGGCAGATCAAAGAGTGTGAGAGGCTCCAGGAGAAGCACCAAAATAAGATGGCCCGCACTTACAGCAAGGAGGAATCCGGGACTCTCTCTTCTTCCAAGGGTACCTTCTCCAGATCATCCCCTTCAAATGCTTCTGCTCCTGGCACATTCGGGTCACTATCTAAGGGCATTAAAGACACTTTCAAGATCAAGTTCAAGAAGAACAAAGATACAGCAGAACAGTTGGGAAAGGAAGGCAGAAGTGGGCAGAGGAATGTGATGGAAGTGTTCAGAGAGGAAGAGGAAGACTCGTTCTCAGGGGACTTCAAAGAGAAGCTCCAGTTGTCAGCAGAGGAGAACAGCAGTGTGCACCATGAATCCATTCTCAATCGTCCAGGTCTAGGAAGTATTGTTTTTAGAAGGAACAGGATATCAAGTCCTGAAGACATCTCAGATAGCAAGAGGGAGTTGGGTTTTAAACTGCCCAGTGAATTGCTTCAAAGACAAGGAGCATCAGAGTCTGATGAGGGTGCAGCTGATGAAGAGGGAGAGGAAAACGGCCTCAAAGATGATCTGCCGTGGGATGAGGATGAAGTGGAGTGGGAGGAAGATGTGGTCGATGCCACGCCCCTGGAAGTGTTCTTGCTGTCTCAGCACCTGGAAGAATTCCTGCCTATCTTTATGAGAGAGCAGATTGATCTAGAAGCTCTGCTGCTCTGCTCTGATGAGGACCTTCAGAGCATACAAATGCAGCTGGGTCCCAGGAAGAAAGTTCTGAATGCCATCAACAGGAGGAAGCAGGTGCTTCAACAGCCTGGGCAGCTGGTCGACACCAGCCTGTGATGGAGAGTTTTGGCCTGGAGCATTGGGGTGATGCTGTGGCCCACTGGCAGCACTCCAGGCAGCACCCCCTCTTTACCCAATGCCAGACCACTGGGAATGGATTCTAGGGCATCGGAGATGCCTACCTGAGAGAGAGACCCAAACTTTACTCTGGGAGGTAGGCTATGCCCATCCAAATAAATCTCCATGAGAAACTTGAGGAGACTTCATAACAAGAATCTGGCATTTCTCTTCAGTTATCTTATATGTACATATAATTGTTTTTGTTGTTGTTGTTTTGTTTTGTTTTTTGGAGATGAGGGTCTCAGTCTCTTACCCAGGCTAGGGTGCAGTGGTATGATCATAGTTCACTGTATTCTCAACCTCCTGGGCTCAAATGATCTCCCACCTCAGCCTCCCAAGTAGCTGAGACTACAGGTGCACACCCCCCACACCTGGCTTATTTTGTACGTTTTAGTAGAGGTGGGGTCTTGCCACGTTGCCCAGGCTGGTCTCAAACTCCTGGCCTCAAGCAATCCTCCCACCTCAGCCTCCTAAAGCACTGGGGTTACAGGCGTGAACCACCATACCCAGCCTATCTGTTTGATACTTTTGAATAAAGAAGGGGTCATATATGCATGATAGGAAAATGAAAGAAACTTCCTTTACTTTTCTATCTCTGGATTTAAAATTATAATCTCATCACATTATCCTGCTGCTTGCTTTCTGATCTGTGTAACCTGGGAATTCTGACTCTTTTTCTCTCCTGAGCTCTATGACTTTGCCTAGCGGTAGAGACTAAAGTTCTTTCCTGGCCTGAGGCTTGAAGTCCAACTTAAATGCATCTAACCCTTTAACAAATGTGTACATGTTTACAAGTAATGGAAATGCGTCTATAATACTCCTGCCTGAGAATAGAGACAGAGTGGTGGTGGGGAGAGTGAAGAACGAGATAGAATACAGGTGTTACCTGTTGTGGACTGAATTGTGTCAAATTCATATGTTGGAGCTCTAACCCTTAACATGACTGTAATTGGAAATAAGACCTTTAAAGAAGTGATTAAAGTTAAATGAAGTCATAAGAATGGGACCCTAATCCTGTAGGACTGGTGTCCTTTTTTTCCCTTTTTTTTTTTTGAGATGGAGCCTTGCTCTGTCACCCATGCTGGAGTGCAATGGCATGATCTCAGCTCACTGCAACCCCTGCCTCCCAGGTTCGAGCAATTTTCATGCCTCAGCCTCCTGAGTAGCTGGGATTACAGGTGTGCACCACAACGCCTGGCTAATTTTTTGTATTTTTAGTAGAGGTGGGGTCTTACCATGTTGGCCAGGCTGGTCGCAAACTCCTGACCTCAGGTGATCCACCTGCCTCGGCCTCCCAGAGTGCTGGGATTACAGGCATAAGCCACTGCACCCGGCCTAGGACTGGTGTCCTAAGAAGAGGAAGAGACACTTAGGTGGAAGGCACGCAGAGAGGCCACATGAGGACACAGTGAGAAGGTAACCATCTGCAAGCTGAGGAGGGGGCCTCAGGAGAAACCAACCCTGCAAACACCTTGATCTTGGGCTTTCAGCCCCCAAAGGTGTGAAAAAATAAACTTCTGTTGATAAACTTCTGTTGTTGAAGCCACTCAGTCTGTGGCATTTTGTTATGGCAGTCCTAGCAGAATAATACAGTCCTAAGTAAGAGGGTTGGGGAGGAGACCAAGAAAAATACAGAAAAAAAGTCTGTCCAACTGCAACTGATGAGTTTTTTAAGGGTAAACACCCAGTGAAACTTAAGGGGAAAAAAAACTAAGTTCTTTGGAGGGAAGATTTGATTGTCAAAGGAAATTTCACATTTTCATGCTTATTATGCACCCATGGTTTATTTACTGTTGTCTGTCACCATTGCTGCATATCCGAATATGTGTAGGTTCCACGATAGAAACTGACAACACTTGGCTCACGCCTGTAATCCCAGCACTTTGGGAGGCCCAGGCAGGCAGATCACCTGAGGTCAGGGGTTCAAGACCAGCCTGGCCAACGTGGCGGAAACCCATCTCTACTAAAAATACAAAAATTAGCCAGGTGTGGTGGCGTGTGCCTGTAATCCCAGCTACTCGGGAGGCTGAGGCAAGAGAATTGCTTGAACCCAAGAGGTGGAGGTTGCAGTGAGTTGAGATTGCGCCACTGCACTCTAGCCCAGGTGGTAAGAGTGAGACTCCATCTCAAAAAAAAAAAAAAGAAAAAAGAAACCGACAACACTGCTGCTGACATTTTTTCAGTGGCAATCCCAAATTCAAACTGAAACCCCACTGAATAGCTAAGCTTCATTAGATCTCTACAAGCTGACTTACATCAAGTGGAATTTACTGTTGATTCTGGGTATAATACAGAAACAGCTGTTTATCTTCAGCTTGCTTTCTGATGCACATCTGTTTGGGTTACTTCAAGAGGCATCATGGAGGATTCAAGTTTAGGGAGGATACAGATGCTCAAATCTGATGAACAATTGGCTTATTCTTCCTCAATGAATATATTCAGAAAGCTTGTTAGCCATTGAATAAAAATGTTGCATTAGGGGATGATTGTTTACAAACACCTTATCTTGTGGAATAAACTGAAGTTATGCTTGCCTTCATTAATGTGCACAGAAGCAGTTGGCAAATAGCGCTAAAAAAAGTTTGTAGTCTGTGCCTGCCACTATTATATTTCATCATCATAGATGCCAGAATCCCCTCTTCACCTATTGCCTGGAATCTGCTTAATGAGATATTTGCTCCACCCCCTGCTGTAACTATATCATAGCAAGAGAGCCATCACTCAGGTTGGTAGAAATGAACTTGAACATTGACTCTCATCCCTTTTTAGGAGATGTTTGCCACTAGGGGTCTCATCAGGTACCTTTATGCTCTTCTTAGGGGTTCTTTTCTTTTATGATTGAGAGAATTAATAGGTGAGGTTCTCCAAAGTTCTCAGCATCCAGGATATAGTCTCTCCATCACAGAGTATTGTTATATAATAAAAAAAGGTTTATACCATGTTGTAAGACGTTATCAATGTTCTAAGAATTCCAGATCTTTTGAACTAAATACCAACTACAGGGGCTAAGATGCCAGAGCAATACAAAGGCCTTGATAAGAGACAAAGACAAGAGGATTATGAGCCAAGACGAGCTTCAAGTACTCACTGATCTCAAACCTCCATCTCTTAAACTAGATGCTTAGAGTAGCTCAACCCAATATCTGGTCACCCCTACCACCTCCTGGCCCCTCTTTTCCCCCTCTATGTAGCTTGACATAAAAGTCAACAAGAGGGAAAAGCAGTTGGGAGCATTTCACTGAAGAGGAGAGTTTGAGAAGTTATGGTGTGGTAAATGTGTATTGTGCTTATATTTCAGGCCATTGTGTAATACAGATCAGTTATATGTTCGTAATTCCTAAGTCCAAGTTACCAGCCCAGACCATTGCTTTGGGCACCAAATACATAAGCCCAAGTCTAATCTGACATCTCCTCTCACATGTCTCACAAGCACCCCAAACTCAGTGTGTCCAGGACTGAACCCATTTTCTGCCAGGTTGGCAGTTCTCAACTTGGATGATTTTGCCCTTTGTCTCCTAGAGGACATCTGGCAATATCTAGAGACATTTTTGATTGCCATGATAGGGGAACAGTGGTGCGATTGACATCCAGTGGGTAGAAACAATGGGTGCTAAACATCCTAGAATGTACAGGACAGCCCACCACAATAATGAATTATCCAGACCCAAATAGTGATGGTGCTCAGTTTCAGCTGCGTTAAAACACGCAGCTCTAAATTTCCATTTTTCATAAATGGAAAATTGAACCCAATACTTCTTTTCATCACCTAATTGGTCACCAGGCCCTTTCAACTTTTCATTATGTCTCAGAGCTAAATCCTCTTTGATGTTTGCAAGATGACCTGTTGGTTCCTGCCCCCAACCATCACTCACTGGATTGCTGTAAGTATCCTTATCTGTCTTTAATTCATTCTCCACAAGGCTGGTTGAGTCACGTAATTTTTTTAACATGCAAGTCTCTTGTCACTTTTTACCTTCCCATTGCTTTTTTTTTTCTTTTTCTTTTTTGTTTTTTGTTTTTTGTTTTTTTTTTTTTGAGATGCAGTTTTGCTCTTGTTACCCAGGCTAGAGTGCAATGGCATGATCTCAGCTCACCACAACCTCAGCCTCCTGGGTTCAAGTGATTCTCCTGCCTCAGCCTCCTGAGTAGCTGGGATTACAGGCATGTACCACCATGCCTGGCTAATGTATTTTTAGTAGAGACGGGATTTCTCCATGTTGGTCAGGCTGGTCTTGAACTCCCGACCTCAGGTGATCCACCTGCCTCGGCCTTCCAAAGTGCTGGGATTACAGGCATGAGCCACTGGGCTCAGCCCCCATTGCTTTTCAAACTCTCACCACCACACAGGAGGCCTGCATGATTAAAGAGCCCTATTCTCTCCTCCAAACCTCTGGTCCCATCTCTGACCATTC
The DNA here is from genome assembly GCF_028885625.2 of Pongo pygmaeus. Lineage (NCBI taxonomy): Eukaryota > Metazoa > Chordata > Mammalia > Primates > Hominidae > Pongo > Pongo pygmaeus. The sequence goes on from NC_072391.2 coordinate 23,225,610, forward strand.
CTCTCCCTGTCCCCTAATTTCAGCTATACTAGATTTCTTGTGGCTTCCTGAATACATGTCTCTCATATGCCTGTGCCTTAGCACACCATCACCCTTCTGCCTGGAAAAGTCTTCCTCCATATAGCCATCCTCATTGGGAGACATACCCTCTATCTCTGCCCCTAGTCTGGGTTGAGTAACTTCCTATCTGTGCAAGCTCTCTTTGTTTGCCTCTCCAGAACTTCTCTCTACTATTTTCCAACCTACTTTGTGTCCCAGGTGGTTGGGCTCTCGACTGCATCAAAGGGCTCCCTTGCCCTTGGGATCCTGCTTGGGTTTGGCCAATGGGAGGTACTAACAAGAGACCAGAAGGTGGGAGAAAGACAGATTGAGACATTTATTCTACCTGTTTCTTCTTTTCAGGGCAGCAGCTGCCTTCATCTAAGCTCACCTCTCCCATCTGGCAGCCCTCTGCTATAGCTCTAGTTGTTTCTGGGTTTCACTAACTGCTCTTTCAAGCTTAGCAGTGGTAGTGATTTCCTACTATTGCTAACCCTGGGGTGCTTCTTCCTAAACAGTCTCTTTATTCTCTTCAATCATGCCTTTTGAGTGTGACATCTACAGACGGTTCCCGACTTACAATGGTTCAACTTAAGATTTTTTGACTTTACGATGGTGTGAGAGTGATATGCATTCGGTAGAAACTGGTAAGATATTCTCTCTGGATGCTGGGCAGAGGCAGTGAGCCACAGCTCCCAATCAGCCACGTGATCACCAGGATAATCAATTGATAGTGAACAGTGTACTGTGTTACCAGATGATTTTGCCCAAATGTAGGCTAATGTAAGTGTTCTGAGCACATTTAAGGTAGGCAAGGCTAAGCTATCATGTTTGGTAGGTGTTTTCAATGCATTTTTGGCACATTTCCAACTTTTTTTGAGACAGGGTCTCGCTCTGTCAACCAGGCTGGAGTGCACTGGCACAATCTCGGCTCACTGCAGCCTCTGCCTCCTGGGTTCAAGTGATTCTCCTGTGTCAGCCTCCTGAGTAGCTGGGACTATAGGCGCGCACCACCACACCCAGCTAAGTTTTGTATTTTTAGTATAGACAGGGTTTCACCATATTGCCCAGGCTGGTCTCGGACTCCTGACCTCACGTGATCCACCCGCCTTGGCCTCCCAAAGTGCTGGGATTACAGGTGTGACCCACCATGGTTGGCCACATATTTCCAACTTTTGATGAATTTATTGGGACACGACTGCATCATAAGTCAAGGAACATCTGCATTTCCTGCAGGGACCCTGAACCATGTTCCTGTAACACCAAATTATTGTAATTTTTTTTTTTAACATCTGTCTTCTCTTCGGGGCTGTGTTCTCTGGGGCTGAGGACTACTTTTCTGTTGTATCTTAGTATGCTAGCACAGGGTTATGACATGGGCTCTTGTGAAAAGAATGAAAACAAAGATATATGAATATTCTCATCATTCCACGCTCTTCTCTATACATTCTTTAGGGTAGTGACCATTAGGATTCCTCAGAAAGACTCCATAGTCACTTGAGATATTCAGAATCAGATCATGTGGGTATTTTGTTTCAGCACAAAGACCCCTGTCCAGACAGTCTGGCAAATATGATAAACTTTTGGCTAAGCCACCTGGAGCATGAGTCCTTCCCAGGAGGAGTATGGGCAGGAAAACAGAGCCAAGCATGCTTTGCTGCTGACTTATCTGAAAACCAGCCTTGGAGTAGCAATAAGCGAAGGGGTGGGGTGAGGCTAGGGTTGGAGTGGGATTTGGACAGGGCCTTTGGCAGGACAAGGACAACACAGTTCTGCTAGTGATTCAGGGGGCCTGCAGAAAGTATCTCTGCACCTCAGTTTCCCCATCCATAAGTTGAAGATTGACTAGATGATCCTTAGTGGCCCTTTCAACATGGACACTGTAGTGGACATCTTTAGATTTTGCCTTTCAACTATCCAGTCCTCTTTTTGTTAAGAGACACCTTCCCTTCATGTGGGCAGATGCGCAGATTACACTTCTGACTTCAAGGGTGGGCATGTGATCCAGGCCTGGATAACCAGAGCATCTGATCCCCCCGGACAACGTGATGGTTCAGGGATAGGTACAAGGCTCAAGCCTGGCCAGGGTATTCCATCTCTTTAAGAGATGGGGTCTTGCTATGTTGCCCAGGCTGGTCTCGAACTCCTGGGCTCAAGCAATCCTCCTGCCTCAGTCTCCCAAAATGCTGGGATTACAGGCATGAACCACCTCACCCCATCTATTCCATGTCTTTCAGCCACAATGTTAGGCTCAGGAATAGACATGTGACCTAGATGGTCCAGTAACTCTCAGTTCTGGAACATCTCACTGTAAAGGAAGAGAATATTTATGCTCAGTTGCTCAAGAGGACAGAATACAATTCAGGAGCTGCTGACCAATGTCCTGCCACTACCAGGGAGAACTTGATAATGGAGCCAACGGGGAAGAAGACCAGGCCCTGATGACAGTTGGAGCCCCTGAATACAGCTGTAGCTGACACCAGTTACCTGTGTGTTCCTAATTACAAGAGCCAATAAATCCCATTCTCCATTCATTCAGCTTAAGGTAGTTTGAGTTGTAGTCTCTACCACTTATGACCAAAGGAGCCCTGATCTATACAAAAACTCCATTTTTCCTCTAAGTGTTAAGAAGTCAGGCACAAAAGACTACATATTGTAGAATTTCACTTGTAAGAAATGACCAGGCTTGTCTGGGATCGGTGGCTCATGCCTGTAATCCCAGCACTTTGGGAGGCCGAGGCGGGCAGATCACCTGAGGTCAGGAGTTCAAGACCAGCCTGGCCAACATGGTGAAACCCCATCTCTAGTAAAAATACAAAAATTAGCTGAGTGTGGTGGCGTGGCACCTGTAATCTCAGCTACTCGTGAGGCTGAGGCAGGAGAATCACTTAAACCCAGGAGGCAGAGGTTGCAGTGGGCCGAGATCACGCCATTGCACTCCAGCCTGGGCAACAAGAGTGAAACTCCATCTCAAAAAAAAAAAAAAACAAAAAACAAAAAACTACTGAATTGTGTAGTTTAAAATAGTGGATCTTAGGGTATGTGAGTTGTAACTACTAAATAAATACATAAAAAAGAAGTTTCATTATAGCCAGTGGAGCTCCCCCAGGGAGTAAATGGGAGCATCTGATCCCTCTCAGTTTCCTTGTGATAGTAATAGAAGTTACCGAAGCAAACACTGCACAATTGGAAAGTGCTTTATTTCAGGGAAATATAAAGGGAAATGAATGCTATTACAACTTGGTAGAACAGAAGAAATGGCTACCTAGCTTTGCTTTCCAACTACAAACATAAATGAGGATCTCAGCATTTAAGGTAAAACATGATAAGCACAAAAGGAGAGTTCACTGGGGACTGGACTCCCTCATTTACTCTAGAAATTATGAGAACCAGCAGCAACATTCCTTAAGCATCCATCTCAACATCAAGTTCCTTTGTTTTATTTACCAGATGACCAGGAATCATAGATCAGTTTGGCTGCAACTGTGTCTTCCACTGCCATTCCTAGAATAGACAGAAATTTGGTTTGTCTTTGGTCAAAACAACTTTTCCTGAAACAACAAGGCCCAGTGGCTGGCAGTTTCCTGATATGCGTCCGTGTTGCCAGTGCCTGTTGGAATAATAGGGACTGATACCCAGAGGTGAGCTCAGGCTTCGATGGTCTGCAAAGGGGCAGAGAATATGATACTAAGAAACACCCACCAATAAACTTGTGTCTTTCGAAATCTAGCTCAGGGCTGAGCAAATTTTTTAATTTTTTTTTTTTGAGATGGAGCCTTGCTCTGTTGCCCAGGCTAGAGTGCAGTGGCATGATTTTGACTCACTGCAACCTCTGCCTCCCAGGATCAGGTGATTCTCCTGCCTCAGCCTCCTGAGTAGCTGGGATTACAGGTGCATGCCACCATGCCTGGCTAATTATTATTATTTTTTTTGTATTTTTAGTAGAGACGGGGTTTCACCATGTTGACCAGGCTAGTTTCGAACTCCTGACCTCAGGCGATCCGCCCACCTTGGCCTCCCAAAGTGCTGGGCTTACAGGCATGAGCCACCACGCCCGGCCTGAACAAACTTTTCGAAAAGGGTCAGACAGTAAATCTTTTAGGCTTTGTGGGCCACAGGGTCTCTATTACAATTATTCAACTCAGCCTTTAGAGTAGAAAACACAGCCAACAGGTAAACAAAAGAGCCTGGCTGTGGGCTGTGTTCCAGTGAAATTATCGATGGAACTGAAGCTTGAATTTTGTATCATTTTCAGGCATCATGAAATATTTTCTCCCTCCAATCATTTGAAAATCTAAAAACCATTTCTAGCTCATAGGCCACACAAAAGCAGGCAGCAGAGCAGGTCTGGCCCAAAGACTGTAGTTTTCTGACCCTTGGTCCAGTTGAATGCTGCATCCTGTGATATCTCCCCTTTGTCTTGTAATTCTGGTAGATACCTTAACCTCTGCACCCAGCCCAGATAATTAGGTGCTTGATATGCATCTGTTAGATGAAACAATATGCCAATAAACTAATCCCCAAAAGCAAGAAAGCAAAAATTGCCAAAAAGGACAGAACAAATTTCTGCAGCATTTTGGCTCCTTAAGTGGAGGCTGGCTGACCTCTGATCTGCCACGACCTTTGAAGCTTTCAGACAAAACTGGATCCATGTGATGTCTTTGAACCAGGCTCCAGATAAAGTTGTATTGCCTTTGTCTTCCAGTGCATGAGAGATTTTAAAGACATTTACCAACCTGCAAGGCATGGATACTTAACCAATGGCATGGGCTCTGGGTGGCCAGAGCACTCCTGATGCTCTGCCAGGCATTAACTCTTCTGCTGCTTGATCATGAAGTATGGAAGGTCATGAGAGGGGGACAGAGGGCACTCTCGAGGGGCTCAGGATAGCAACTGTTTACCAACCAGTTTGGGAGTATTTCAGTGTTTTAGGTGTATCAGCTCTGTTCCCATGTACTTTATTTATTTATTTTTTGAGACAGAGTCTTGCTCTGTTGCCCAGGCTGGAGTGCATGATGTCAGCTCACTGCAACCTCCACCTTCCGGGTTCAAGTGATTCTCCTGCCTCAGCCTCCCAAGTAGCTGGGATTGCAGATGTGCACCAGCACGCCCGGCTAATTTTTGTATTTTTAGTAGAGACGGAATTTCACCATGTTGGCCAGGCTGGTCTCAAACTCCTTAGCTCAAGTGATCTGCCCACCTCGGCCTCCCAAAGTGCTGGGATTACAGGCGTGAGCCACCGAGCTCAGCCTGTTCCCATGTACTTCTGTTTCCTTCAATCTCACAGGGTGGAAGAGGACCTGGGGCAAGGGACAGACTGGCCACTGGGAGCCCACCCTTTGTTGGGCTTCTATAAGGTACCCCATACAATTCAGGTGGTAGGGGCTCCCCATGGAAGCCCTCCTCAAAGCAGCAAGTGGGAGAGTAGGGAAGGAGGGAATGAACAGGGCTCAGGCTATACTTTCCATCTGACTCTTTCAGGTTGGGTCTCTGCCATTTCCCTTAAAGTTCCTGTCTTTTAACATCTTTGTCCCTTGCCCCCTCCACCTCTGAAGGGTACCTTCTGAATTTCATCAAGATCTGCACCTAACTGATTCATTTTATATGCACATCCCACCTAATCCTCAATGGTAACAGGTGGTGAGGAAACTGAGGCCTAGAGAGGTCAGATCACTTGCCTAAGGACACATGCCTTTGAGTGGCGGGGAAGGGACTCTGACCCAGGACTGCTCAGTTCCAGAGTTCATGGGCTTAACACTAGGCTAAGCCATGTAAATAATTGACCTGAATGATGGAGCACAATGATTCCGCTGCAGAGTCTGGTGACTCATTGCCCTTTCCACCAATGGGTGAACCTGCCTTGTGCTCTAGTTGGATTTGTGCCCAGGGAGCAATGGATCTTACCCAAAGACTTGAACACTGTGGTCTTCTCACAGTGGGCTGGCTTCACTCCCTTAATCACTTCTCCCAGCTCAGCAAAGATCTCGGCCTAGGAAACAAACATACGCTGACCCAGGCATGAAGCTAAAGTCTGTTCGGGGTTGGCTTTTGAAGCCAGCCCAGGGAATTCCTGAACTGGATAAGAGATAAATTTGATTTAAAAAAAAAAAGAAAAGAGAGATCCTTTGTACACTGAATGATATTAGGGAGGAGGCTGGCCCCAAAATCCTTTTGGGGTGGCATTTGCTTTTGTGATACCATAAACACAGAGATTTGAGTTGGTGCTCAGGGAGCTGTCCTGCCGAGATCATTGTGTCAGTGAGGAAATAGACATGCTCTTATCTGAACATGCATGCCAGCAGCTCCCTTCTTGTTTTATGCTGATTATAACCGTAAAATGAGGCCAGAAGGTGGGCAACACATTGGGAAGGTTTCCAGGCTGCAAGAAGCTTCCAATCTCACTGCTTTATAGGACAGCCCAGCAAAAAAATAAAATCCATTGAGCTTCTCCTTCCAGGAACACATATGTCACCACCCATAATGCCCATATTTTTCTGGAATGGAATTAAAGAGGGTTGCAAAATGTTTAGGAGCTCCTTCCCCTACAAGAAGGTGGGGTGGCTGAGGTCTCGGTTGCAAAATGTTTAGGAGCTCCTTCCCCTACAAGGAGGTGGGGTGGCTGAGGTCTCGAGCAGACCAAACTGGAAGGGAAGTTAATGAAACCCTGGGATCCAGGTGAGGCCACCTGGTGGCAGCCCTGACTGGGGTCAGAAGAGCCTCACCCCTGACAGCAGGACATCTCCAGACTCCTTCAGGGCAGCCTCCTGGGAATCCACGTACAGCACAGCTTCCTTCATGAGCTCATCATCCAGTTCTCTCCAGTCAGGTCTGCTGGCTCCGACAGCTAAGAGACAGCAAAACAGACCCTAAGCCCAGAATTAGTGCCAAAGGCTACTAAGAAGCCCAAAGCATAGGAGAGAGGTGAACGAAGGACCTGTGAGCACACTCAGATTCAAAATACCCCCTCATTCCCCAGGCCATGCCTCTCCCAAATACTTGGGAGGACCAAATACTTATTAAGAAATAGGCCAGGTGTGGTGGCGCACACCTGTAATCCCAGCACTTTGGGAGGCTGAGGCAGGCAGATCACTTGAGGCCAGGAGTTTGAGACTAGCCTGGCCAACATGGTGAAACCCTGTCTCTACTAAAAATATAAAAAATTATCCAGGCGTGGTGGCTCACACCTGTAGTCTTTGCTACTCTGGAGGCTGAGGCATGAGAATCGCTTAAACCTGGGAGGCGGAGGTTGCAGTGAGCCAAGATCATGCCACTGCACTCCAGCCTGGGAGACAGAGTGAAGCTCCATCTCAAAAAACAAAACAAAACAAAACAAAACAAAACAAAACAAAAAAAAACTACCTACCATTTTGCCTTTCTATTCTATATCCCACCTCATTGCTAAAAGATTTTGAGACGACATAGCATTCATTTACAGGGTGTCTACTATCTGTGGGATGTTTTGCACATACTATTTATGGTTCTCACAAGTACATTTCAAAGTCTGGTTCTCACTTAACAGATGCACAAATGGAGGCTCAAAGAAGTGAAGGTGTTTGCCAAGGTTAAGGATCTGATGGATGAATCTAGGTCTGAGAGAGCACCTAGGCTTTCGCACCTCTTCTGCTTAACAGGAACAACAACTTCCTCACAAAAATCCCGAAACAGAGACATCACTTGGAGCTTATTCACACTACACTCTCCTCTTGATCTCCATCATTCCCATTCCTCACCACTAACCAGTTCTTTTAATATCTATTTTTTTCTTTTTGGAGAGAGGGTCTCACTCTGTTGCCCAGGCTGGAGTGTAGTGGTGCAATCAGAACTCACCACAGGCCGGGCACAGTGGCTCACGCCTGTAATCCTAACACTTTGGAAGGCTGAGGCAGGTGGATCACTTGAGGTCAGGAGTTCGAGACCAGCCTGGCCAACATGGTGAAACCCTGTCTCTACTAAAATACAAAAAGTAGCTGGGCATGGTAGCACACGCCTGTAATCCCAGCTACCTGGGAGGCTGAGGCAGGAGAATCTCTTGAACCTGAGAGTTGGAGGTTGCAGTGAGCCAAGATTGCGCCACTGTGCTCCAAACCAGGCAACAGAGCGAGACTCCATCTCATAAAACAAACAAACAAAAACTCACCACAGCTTCAAACTCCTGAGCTCAAGTGATCCTCCCGCCTCAGCCTCCCAAACTGTTGGGACCACAGGCGCCTGCCACCGTGCCCCTTTCCCTCTCCTCACCCCCGGTTCTCTCTTAACTCATGACAAAAAAAAAAAAAACAGCAGTGTCAGGGTCATGGAGAAGTCTTGGCAGAAAGAAAACTGGCTCCGTCTGGCCCTGAACTATCACATCCTCTATGGAGTCCAGGACCAGAATGATGAATCCAAGGTGTCACTCTCCCTGGCACCGGGACACAGGAGAATGCAGAGGCTGCCACCAAATGCCTGCAAGGCCAGGGAGGTAATGAAAATGAACAAAGCTGGTCAGAGGGACTGGATTAGATGTGGTGGAGACTGAGGGGCGGAGAAGCCAGCGGCCCTTCCGAAGGGGACAGTCATTGTTCAACTCCAGCTAATCATTACCACGTGTGAATGTAGATCCACTGTTACCAGATACGCCCCAGTTGTTTTCTTAAAAGAGAAACAGGAAATCTATTTGCATATGTCACTCCTTGAGTTTTAGATCACTCTGTGGTCCAAACCAAACACATCTGCTAGCCGGATCCAGCCCCTGGCCTGCTAGTCTTTCAAAACTGCTATAAAGCCTTATACAAATATAAGACAGCATTTATATGCCTTCTTCCACTGCCGCCCAATTTTCTCCCTTTGTTCCCTCCCGTTCTGTTCTCCTTCATTCTCATTTCCAAAGAGAGTTGTGTAAAAATGTCCATCTTGAAGGTTGTTTGTGCGGAGAGTTCTATAGAACAAAAGCACTAGCTAAGGAAGCTTGTAAATAAATCATAAGCTGGTGGGAACAAAACCGCCGTTTCTCAGGCCACTCCTCACTGGACTGTTTCCCCTGCACAACCACTGCTTACGAGCGGGGCGAGTTCTCAAAGGGTTGTGTGAGGTCACTCAGGCGGATGGAGGTGGGCCAGGCAGTAAAGAGAGAGAGACCTGACTCAAACAAGGCTCTGGCTTGGCTGTGATGGGGCTAAATGAGTGAGGGTCGAAGACAGGCTTGACAGGGTGTGGGGGCAGGAGGAGGGAGGCGTGGGGGAGGTTGGAACTGGGCCTATCCCTCCGCTGAGCTGTAAACTAAGTAAAATCTGTTGTTGGTGTTTCCCTGTTGTCTGCGCTTGTGACACATTTTTCTTAAATGTATGTGTTGCCTCTGTGAACACATAAACCAATTTTGTCCCTGGGCCAGGAAAAGAGAAGAGATGCCTTGACTCAAAATCAAGTCAGCCCTTCCTGGAGAGTGACTCCAAGTGAGAGAGGGATCCAACATAAGGGAGATTGTCTGTGGCTGGATGTGAGGATGGAGAGTCCATATGATGGGGAATTTGGGTCGTCTCTGGGAGCTGAGAATGGCCCCAAGGAAAGGGGCTCCCCCATCCTCCAGTGTAAGGAACTGAATCCTGCCACACCATGGGAGCCTGGAAGAGGACCCCCGAGCATGAGATGAGATTGCAGCCCGGATGTTGCCCAGTTTCTTTTTTGTGAGACTTTGTGTGTACTTTGTGGGTAGCAGAGGATCCAGCTACCCACACCCAGTCTCCTGAACCACAGGAACTGTGAGATGAAAATAATGTGTTGTTTTAAGCTGAAAAAAATCAAGTCCATCTTCCTGAAGATGCAGCCTTGGAAACCCATTTCACCATGAACTGGTTCCTTTTGATTTCCCAAGTCCTTCCAGAAATGGTCTTATTGTCCATAAACTCAGCCCTGACTTACCTCTTACCCATTCCCTGGACCCAATCTGACCACCAGTCCCATGCAGCCTGAGACTTTCAAATTACTTTGATCCATTCCTCAAACACGCCATGTTCGCTTCCACACTCAAGACCTTTGCATCTGCTGTTCCCTCTACCCGGAATGTCTTTCCTTCAGCTCTTGGCATGGCTGCTCTTCCTCCTCATTCAGGTCACAGCTCAAAAACCACATCTTAGAGAGTTTCTCAGATAACTCCATTGAAAACACCTCTCTCTGCTTCTACCTCCTACTTCCACCACCAGCCTCTATCACCCAGGGCCTTGTTCTTTCCGGTCTCATCTTTAGCCAGAACTATCTAGTTCCTCTATGTGTTTGTTTGTTGTCTATCTCTCCTCACTGAAATTAACCACCAGGAAACCAGTAACCTTGACTGCCTGGTTATTGTGGCATCCCCAGCATCTAGAGTAGTGCCTGGCACACGGTAGAGATTCAGTCAGCATCTATGATTGAATGCGTCGTCATTTGACTTGGCTCTCGCCGGCTCATCTGCCCACGTGTGCAAAGCTCTTAGCTTCTGAGTTCACACCATGTGCTTGTCACTAAAACACAGGGCACCGAGACCATCTTTAAATCCTCTAGAATTTGCCTGCTCTGCTTACCAGAATCCAGTCTTCCTGTTGGAAGGCAATCATGAGTATTATTTAAAGCTTGGGCTCTGAGGATAGAGTGCCTCAGTTTAAATCCCAGCTCTGCCATCAAGAACCTCTGATTTTGGGCTGGGTGCAGTGGCTCACGCCTGTAATCCCAGCACTTTGGGAGGCTGAGGCAGGTGGATCATTTGAGGTCAGGAGTTCAAGACCAGCCTGGACAATGTGGTGAAACCCCATCTCTACTAAAAATACAAAAAATTAGCTGGGCATGGTAGTGTGTGTCTGTAATCTCAGCTACTCGGGAGGCTGAGGCAGGAGAGTCGCTTGACATGGGAGGCGGAGGTTGCAGTGAGCCGAGATCATGCCACTGCACTCCAGCCTGGGTGAGAGTGAGACTCCATATCAAAAAAAAAAACTTGTGACTTTGGAAAAGTTATATAATTTCTCCATGCCTTGGTTTATCCCCCTATAAAATATTTATGATAATAGTTTCTGCCTCATAAGTTGGTTATAAATATTAAATGATATTATACATAGAATAATGTCATTTAATATACAAAGAATTGTACAAAGAATTCAGGACAGCACCTGCAATAGTATTAGATATAGACCAGCTCTTGCTATAACACCCAGGGCCATCTGAAGGTCTACAGAGGCCCCAGGCATCCTCATGTCTAGAGTCCCCTCTCCCGCCCCACATATTAAAAAGCATATACATGTTACATAAAAAATTACAGTATGAAAGAAATTTAAAGTTTTATAATTCTTAGTGTTAAGAAAAAGTGACTCATTTGGCCTTTCTGAATTAAATTTCATCACATTTTAGAATTGAGCTGTGAATTACCATTTGCCATAATTTTACATGTTATGGCCAGGCGTAGTGGCTCATACTTGTAACCAATCACAGCACTTTGGGAGGCTGAAGTGGGTAGATTGCTTGAGGCCAGGAGTTCGAGACCAGCCTGGCCAACATGGTGAAACCTCGTCTCTACCAAAAATTACAAAAAATTAGCTGGGCATGGTGGTACATGCCTGTAGTCCTAGCTACTCGGAAGGCTGAGGTGGGAGAATCGCTTGAACCCAGGAGGCAGAGGTTGCAGTGAGCTGAGATCTCACCACTGCACTCCAGCCTGAGCGACAGAGTGAGACCCTGTCTCAAAAAAAGAAAAAAAAGATTACATTTTATAGAACATTAAATATTCATTTAATGTTTCAGGTTTGTAATTTCCCTTTTACATTTTTTGGAGCAAATATTGTTTGTTTGTTTTTTAAGACAGAGTCTCTCTCTGTTGCCCAGGCTAAAGTGCAGTGGCACAATCTTGGCTCACTGCAACCTCTGCTTCCTGGGTTCAAGCCATTCTCGTGCCTCAGCCTCATGAGTAGCTGAGACTACAGGTGCAAGCCACCATGCCTGGCTAACTTTTGTATTTTTAGTAGAGACGGGGTTTTGCCATGTTGACCAGGCTGGTCTCAAACTCCTGGCCTCAAGCAATCCACCTGCCTCAGTCTCCCAAAGTGCTGGGATTACAGGCATGAGCCACTGCACCCAGCCAAATATTGCTTTTTTCAATCTTACATGTTTTCAAGGCCCTTAAATAGCTTGGGCATTCTGCATGAATAAACTGGCTCTGCAGATGTAGTCGACTGGTCCAGTCTAGAGAGGAGCCTGGCCACCACCCATCATGCCTTATGGAGCCACTCTACTTACCATTGATGTGAGCCCCTGGCTTCACCCATTCACCAAACAAAATGGGCTCTGTCGCCAGGGTGACTGTGATGATCACATCTGCACCTGCCACAGCCTCCTGGACCGAAGAACAGACCCGTACCTCTCCTTGCACTGTGTCTGCAAACTTCTCTGCATTTTCTTTGGTGCGGTTCCATATCCTTACCTTCATTGGGAGTAACAAGAAGGACATTGGTGCCATTTTTTGGCTGCTTATGTTACACTGAGCCCAGGGATGTGAAGGGAAAGTTGATCCACTCTGGGATAGGGGCTGGTGGTTATCTAAATCACTCCTAAATCATTCCCCATGGAGAATGGACATTTAATCAGGGGTACAGCATTAACTTAGACACCTGGCCAGGTATTTGAAAATAAGCGTTCTCTACCACTTTCCCCTTTTAAAAAGGGTGGAAGTATTTCACCTCTAGGCCAAGAGGCACAGCCTCAATAGCTTAATAGCTATTATATATTAATAGCATAATGATTAGCAGAGCAAGTTCTGGAGCCATGTAGGCTTGGAACCAATCTCTACTCTATTTCCTGAAATTGCTTCATGTCATTCAGCCTTAGTTTCCACGTCTGTAAAATGGAAATGATAACTGGCAAAGTCTGTGTGGAACTCACACTTTATGTCTGAGACCACGTAAAGGAGTTGTAACGGGTGGGAGATTCATACAAAGGATTATTTATGACAATGTTTTTCATGGAATAACTTGATCGGTGAAGAATACTTAGGAAATTCAAGATCAGAAGAGTTTGAAGGTAAATGACACAGCCAATGAAAAAGCCAAGAATGGTAGCTACGGCTGGAATCCTGAAAGGTGCTGGGGTTGGGGAGTGGGGCAATGACCTCGCCAGGAGCTGGGGACTTGCCGACTTGCTTGACAGGTTTCAGTGCTTGGGTCAAGGGCTTGTCACCCGTCAACTGAAAATAAGGCCTACAGAATTTCTCATAAGGAAATATAATACATACGGAAACAAACTTTATGTCTAAGCAAGTTCACCAAGCAAGGTGAAAAACAGGACATTTTGCCCAGCCAGAAGTGCATGGTTAACCTCTTCACCCTTCTTGATAGAAGACTATACAAATTTTGTGCAAAAATTAGATAACCTGAAAAGTGATGTTAGAACATTCAGTAAGAGAGGATATAAAATGGTGCGTATCTAACATGACTAAAGCTATGTTATAAAAAGCTGAAGAGGGAAGATCAGAAAACCTTAACTGCCTTTGAAAACAGATCAAAGGGCATTTTTCTTTTGTTTTCTTCCTTGTATTAAAAGTAATGGCAACCGGGCGCAGTGGCTCATGCCTGTAATCCCAGAACTGTGGGAGGCTGAGGCGGGTGGATCACCTGAGGTCAGGAGTTCGAGACCAGCCTGGCCAACATGGTGAAACCCCGTCTCTACTAAAAATACAAAAATTAGCCAGGAGTGGTGGTGGGTGCCTATAATCCAAGCTACTTGGGAGGCTGAGGCCCAAGAATTGCTTGAACCTGGGAGGTGGAGGTTGCAGTGAGCCGAGATTATGCCAGTGCCCTCCAGCCTGGGCGACAGCGTTGAGACTCCATTTCAAAAAAAAAAAAAAAAGTCATGGCCAAAACTGCAATTACTTTTGCACTCACCTAATAGTCTAAATTTCCCAAGGCAGTGGTTTTATTTTCATCATTAAATCATACTTTAAAACTGCTCCATCCCTTTCATACACACACATAAAATAACAATAGCATCAAACATTCCCAGGGCGGAGAATGAGCTGCAGTAGGGGGGAGGGTAGACCGGTATGGAGACTGCAAAAGAGAGAGGCTGTGGCCTCCTGGTCTCCAGGTCTCATCCCACCCAGTTTCTTGATCCATAACCTTGAATACTTAAAAACTCTGGATTCTCCTAAGAAAAACATAATAGACAGGGGCTAAAAGGACAACTGAATGTATACAAGAGATATAATAGAATCTTTTAACCGAGTAAGCTTGCTGTATCCTCAGACAAATGCCCTGTGAACTGAGGACTGGAAACAGGTAATCAGATCTTCCCCTGACTCTTATCCTCCATCCCCTCCATCAGGGCTTCTGGGAAGTCATGAAGATACAAGAATGGTCTAGATGGGGCTCACAACTTAATTATTTCAGAATAACCTGTGGTGCAGTGAAGGAGTATAGACAGGTCAAGGACCACCCCCTTCCCTCTTCTCTCCCACCCCCACCCCTGGACTTACCTCTTTAAAGAAGAACTGCTCTGTGAAGATCTCATAATGGCTGTAGGCCTGGACCCCAGCCCCAAGGATGCACAGCACTTCACTGCTGGGGGGTTTCAGAAACTATGTGAGAGAAATGAAGTGGCAAAGGTCAAGGGAGACCCTAGCAGATGGGTACAAAACTAAGATGGTTTGAGTATCAGGTGACTTCTGCCCTCTCTTCTGCCTCCCTCAAGAGCTTGCAGGCAATCAAGAGAATTTCCTTTTGTGTCTTAGTTTCCCGTGTCAAGTGGGAAAAGAAAGAAGAAGGCTTCACTGAACAGCTAATGTATGCCAATGCTTTGCCCGCATGATCTCATTTAGTCTAGACATTGGCCCTACGAGCTGGGGACTCCTATTATCTTCTGCTTACAGATGAAGAGACTGAGGTTGCCCTGGTAACAAAGGTGAACTTGCTCTGGGTCTTACAACTACTTTTAAAAATTATTCATTTATTTATTTTTCTTTTTTTTGAGATGGAGTCTCGCTCTGTCGCCTAGGCTGGAGTGCAGTGGCACGATCTTGGCTCATTGCAACCTCCACCTCCCGGGTTCCAGTGATTCTCCTACCTCAGCCCCCCGAGGAGCTGGGATTATAGGTGTGCGCCACCACGCCCAGCTAATTTTTGTATTTTTGACAGAGATGGGGTTTCACCATGTTGGCCAGGCCAGTCTCAAACTCCTGACCTCAGGTGATCTGCCCACCTCGGCCTCCCAAAGTACTGGGATTACAGACGTGAGCCACCGTGACTGGCCAGGTCTTAACAACTATTAAAGGGCACAGTGTAGCTCTAAAGTCACGTCTTCCATGCTCCAAAGCCCATGTCCTTTCTTCATATCTCAGGTACACGCTCAGCCATACCCACTTCTCAGAGCTCTGAACTGCTTCTAAGAGCTGCCTGGATTCTGTAAGCCCTTCCTTCCCAGGGTTCTAGCTATATTCGCTGGGCCAACTCTGTTGATCCTTTCACAGCCTCTGTCTTCCTCTAAAGATGAATGTAGAATGAGCATTTGTGGCACCTCCTGAGGGTGTCTGTGTTTGAGAGCAGGATTCTGTAATCAATTCATGTCCAGTGCCACCTCTCCAATGAAGCCTTTCTGACCTCCTTGATAGAATGCACCAGGCCATAGCACTTATTTGTTTATAGGTTTTCTTCTACAGGTCTTTAAGCCCCATGAGGACAGAGGTAGTCTTATTTGCACAGATCTGGTACATACCTACTATGACCTACAAGAAGTAGCACTGGGCTTCTCAACCTGGATACTACTAACATTTGGGCTGGACAATTCTTTGTTGGGGAGGGGAACCATCCTGTGTATTATAGGATGTGCAACAGTGTCTCTGGTTTCTATCTATTAGATGTTAGTAGCATTTTCCACCCCTTTGAGTTGTGGGAACTAAAAACGTCTGCACACTCCTAAATGTCTCTGGAGCAGGTGGCAAACTCATGCTTAGTGGAGAACCACTAGCATAGAGGAAAGACATCACTTGGCCCTCAACACTATATGTATTAAATAAAACCCTCTTCTGCTTTTTCTCTATTTCATTTAGTAAACTTTGAGTTCCCTGTGGTCTGTTCTTTCATACAGTGCTACGCACTGGAATTCTGGAGTATAATATTTAAAAAGTGAAAAGTCTTCTTAACTACTAATTACTAGCAAAACAGCATCTCTGAAATATTAGGAATTAATTTTATCTCCTGCAGCTACCGATAGATACCATTCTGTGCCATAAAATATAGTTTAACGTCTCTGATTTGAAAAGGTTTCAAAATGATAATATCCACAAGACTAGAAATCTTATGTTTCTGTCTGATAAGGATAATTAGATTTTTTCCTTAATTGTTACCATTTTCTTCTGTTCTCAGTTAACATGAATCTATTCTTGAAAGTACAGGTGAGCTTCAGAAATTGTTACAGTATCCCATAAAAATAACGTTCAACTTCCTAAACTAAATGTGTAATTCTAATTGGTTGACTTACTTGATAATTTGTTGCCCTGGTAATAGTGTGATAATTGATATTTAAAAAAATTTTTTTTTTTTTTTTTTGAGACAGTCTCGCTTTGTCGCACAGGCTGGAATGCAGCGGTGTGATCTCAGCTCACGGCAACCTCTGCTTCCTGGGTTCAAGTGATTCTCGTGCCTCAGCCTCCGGAGTAGCTGGGATTACAGGCATGTGCCACCATACCTGGCTAATTTTTTTTTTTTTTTTTTTTTTTTTTTGGTAGAGATGGGGTTTTGCCATGTTGGCCAGGCTGGCCTCGAACTCCTGACCTCAAGTGATCCACCTGCCTTGAGTGCTGGGATCACAGGTGTAAGCCACTGCACCCAGTCAATTTTTAATCATATGTTTATAAGATTTATTAAACAGCATTAGTGGCACTTCAATCTTTTCTCATAAGCATGCAGCTTATTAAGTACACGTATATGAATCTGCTAGGTTTCTCATTTAAAGAGTCTGAAAGTCTGTTTCATTTGCATTTGCCAAGGGCTTCCATGGTCTGGCCCTCCTATCTCTAAAGCCCTCTCTCATACCATCATGCCATGTTCCCCTGCACTTCCTGTCTTCCAGCCATACTGGCTTCCTTGCAGCTTCCCAAGCTCGTGTACTTCCTTCAACCACAGGGCCTTTGCATGAATTAATTCCTTGCCATAGGATGCTGGGCTGCTTTGTCCCCTCTCCCGCTCACAAGTAATTCTTATTATCCTTCAATCTCAGCTCAAATATCCCTTACAGAGACACAGCCACAGGCTACATCAAGACATACTGCTTTACACTCTTATAGCACTTGTCAGCATTGTAGTTTCATATTTATTGGTGTGAATTTTTTTTTTTTTTTTTGGAGACTGAGTCTGACTCTGTTGTCCAGGCTGGAGTGCAGTGGCATGGTCTTGGCTCACTGCAACCTCCGCCTCCAGGATTCAAGCAATTCCCTTGCCTCAGCCTCCTGAGTAGCTGGGATTACAGTCACCTGCCACCATGCCCAGCTAATTTTTTTTTTTTTTTTTTTTTTTTTTTTTTTTAGTAAATATGGGGTTTTTCCATGTTGGCCAGGCTGGTCTTGAACTCCTGACCTCAGGCAATCTGCCTGCCTCAGCCTCCCAAAGTGCTGGGATTGCAGGCGTGAGCCACTGCGCCCAGCCTATTGATGTGATCTTTGGACTATATCTTGCCTCCCCCACTGGACCCCGTACTACATGAGGGCAAGTACTATATCTGGTTTTGCTTACCCCATGCTGAGCATAGAACCTTGCACTTGATGGACACTCAAATATTTGTTGAATAAATGCATGTCAGTGCTAAACCCTAATATATACTGTCACCTTGAGAAAACATATCAGAGGCTTCAATGAAGCTTATGTGAGACCCAAGCACAAAAAATGTATTATGTTCATCAGACCCTAGAGCTCCGTATACTTATTCTCCCCGACAAAAGCCCTAAATAAAAGAGAAATGATTGATAAGAAAATATTCTACTCTCAAGGCAACACGTAAAATAGACCCTTTGTTCCTTATTGAAACAGTTCATCTGAGCCCCTGGAAATAAAGCTGTGAAGTTTCAGCCTAAACTTTTAAGTGTCTAAACTTTTAAGTGTCTAAACTTTGAAGTGTCAACCCAAGGCTTCTTGATTCTTCTGGGAGCAGATTTTTATTAATGCAATAAAAGCAGTGTTATTGCAGGCTGGGTCTACAAAAGTGTGGTTTCCAGACCTGGTTGATCCTCACGCTCTGTGATTTTGATTCAGTAGGCATGGGAATTTGAGTTTTTAAAAACTTCCCTAGCTAATGCTGCTGCATAGCTTGCTTCTGTTGGAAACTTCTTATCTGGGACAAGACCATGTGGCCTCAAAAGGACCCACAGGAACCTGGTTGTATGACTTCAGGAAACCCAAGTTTCTATTCTTTTATGCGTAAAATGAGGCCATTAATACTTTCTCTGCCTTCCTCACAGAAACTCGTAGTCCAGACAAGGGGCTGGAAATGATTTTGAAAAAGACTAAAGCTCTTTACAAATGACAGGTAGTAATACAAGATTCATTCTGTTCCCAAATTACCAGCAAACATAGCAAGGAGTCCTTGATTACTTCAATTGAGTCAGGTCTGGATATAACTAAAAACCAGTTCATTGAGGTGGGTGCTGTTGGTCTACTCCCTTCGTATACAATTACCAGATTAATCCTCCCATTCTTCCCTCACCAGCAGGTATCTAGAAAACCTCGACATACAACCTGAACACCTGGTCTTTGCTGCGGCAACTTTCCCTGGGTCACCACGTTTCCTTTATAACAATTTAGGAAAACCAGTGTCCCAAGACCTTGTACTTCCACATTTAATGTGAAAGACTCCAGACTCCAATCGTTCCCACAGACACCCTGTTTTCTAAGCCTCATCCTCTTAACTCTAACTTTTAAAAATGCTGTTTTTCTTATAGGATGCCTTGACATTGCTTGGGAACATCATCACCCCCATTGCTTACTGTTCCCTCTGCCCGGAGTGCCCCTCCATGTTTTTGCATGGTTCGCTAACTCACTGCTTTCAGCTTTGACTCAAATGTCACCTTCTCAGGGAGGCCTTTCTTGGGTAATGTAAAATGTGACACCTTCTCCAATACTCTCACTTCTGCTTTATCTTCATCTTTCTAATATGTTAAGTGGCTTTTTGGGTTGTTGTTGGTTTTATTTTTTAGCAAATTCTAAGCACACTATTAATCATTTATTAACATGTACTAATTATTTAACTATATATTATTTATTACTATTTAACACATTATTGAACTCAACAGTTTTTTTGTTTGTGTTGTTTTGTTTTTTAAGACAGAGACTCACTCTGTTGCCCAGGCTAGAGTGCAGTGGCTCAATCTCGGCTCACTGCAACCTCCGCCTCCTGAATTCAAACGATTCTCCTGCCTCAGCCTCCCAGGCAGCTGGGATTACAGGCACCCGCCACCACGACCAGCTAATTTTTGTGTTTTTACAAGAGACGAGGTTTCACCATGTTAACCAGGCTGGTCTCCAACTCCTGACCTCAAGTGATACGCCTGCCTCAGCCTCCCAAAGTGTTGGGATTATAGGCGTGAGCCACTGTACCCAGCCTGTGTTTCTCTTTTTATTGGTATTGTCTACCTCCCCTGTGTGTGCCCCTCTGTTTTTCTCACTGCCATTTCCCTAACATTTAGAACAGTGCCTGACACATGATAGAAGCTCAGTCAATACTCGTTGAATGAATACACGTATCTGGCTTGGATCTGTTCAGTTCACTCTGCCTCTTGTGCAGTACCAGCTTTGGTCTATGGGACAATTATACTGTCTTACCAGGGGCGATGTGGTACAGGGACAAGAAGCCAGTCCTGGAAGCCAGAGAGGTCAGGTATTAAATTCTTACTCTAGCACTTATTAGCTGTGTGATCCTGGGCAATTCACAGAAGCTCTCTGAGCCACATTCCTTGACCTGGAAGGTGGAGAGAATTTCTCATTTCTATTCTTCAAGACTGATGGGAAGATTGAGAATTATGCACGTAAGGTACTTGAAATCTGGTCATGCACATTAAATGGTAGCTAATAATTTCATGAATTGCTGATATATCTGACATCTGGAGTTCCAGCTATGTCCAACAGGAAACCAAAATAAGTTCCCCACTTCTCCTTTAGTCTCTCAAGATTGAGACACCAGACCCCACCCGACAGCTCACCTTAATAGTACAGCCAGCCATTCATCTTACCTTGGTGGCAATGGCAGAAACTGCAGCTGTTCTCTTTGCAGTTATGACATTTCCATCCATGACCTTGGAGGAAAGGAGAGACAGTGAGCAAGGGGAACCCCTGTCCACTGCATAAATTAGAAGAAACAGTTCTAAAATATTAGCTTAGGAAGTTTTATAGCATCCTACAAACAGCATGGGTTTGGTGTCAGACCTGGATCCGATTCCTCCATTTAAGAGATATGCAACTTTGAACAAACACTTTAATCTTTAAGCACTGGTTTCCTCACCTGTAAAAACAAAGATAATGCCAGCCATTCAGAGGGTTATTGTGAGGATTAAGTGCACTGGCATATCTGGAAACATCTAGCACATGGTGAGCCCTCAAGAACTGCCCATTTTCTCTTCTTGCCTTAGGATTCTCAAAACACCAAATTAAGAAGGAACTAGAGAGAGAAGGTTGCCATTTGACATCTGGACAAGGGCCATGAAACTCTTAGTGGCTCTCCGTTCCTGCTGCACATGTGGAAAGCTTCGTGAAGATGCTCAGATACCACCCTTAGATTAACCCAGTCTGTATCTCCTCCAGGAGTGAGACCCAGACAGCCCAGGTGATTCTGATACACAGCGAAGGTTGAAAATTATGCCTCCCTAGTAAAAACCATCCTCTGCACTCCTCTCTAAGTTATTCATCTCAGCTGACCATCAAAAAATAGGCATCATCAACCTCATTTTACGGATGAGGAAGTGAATCACCAAGTTACTGAGCACATTCAGCTGTCATCTAGTTTCAAAGCCTTGGGTTTTACCCTCCTGGGGAACCGCTGTTGGCAGGTAGTATGAATGCCATCTCCATTGGATGAGTGTAAGTTGGGGAGAGCTAGATGTTCTCAAAGGAGTGTTAAACGGCCAGATTATTTAGCGATCCAGAAATTCAGGGGAAAAGGAAGGACATTGTAAGACCCAGCTTGGAGCGCACAGACCATAAGAGTTAACTGTCAGACCTAGGAGTGATTCTTGAGTCTTTCACTAACCAGCTGTGTGACCTCAAGCAAAGTGACTCTACTAACCTGAGCCTCAAGGACCTCAGTAGAAATTGGGGGGAAGGGGAGTTAATAAAAACACCCATAGAGGAATTTCTCAGAATTGAATGTGATCAGCGTCTCCTTCTCAGCACATAAGTGCCCAATATGTAGCAGTTAAAATGGCGGTGGTCTTAGAAGAGTCTGGACCTATGGACCGTGGACTTAGACTGAGCAGCTCTGAAGTCCAGCCATGCTAATTGTTGGTTACATAAACCTCGGTAAGTTGAACACAGTTGCTCTGACTCGGTTTCCTCATCTATAAAGTGGGAGTAATCATATTACCCATATCACAGAATAGTTTTAAGTATTAAGAGGATTAATAAATGTGAAATGTTTAGAACAGTGCCTGATGCATTAAAAAGTACTCCATAAACACAAGCTACTGCTACCTTTTGACACTATGATTAGATATTAAAACAGGTCACACCGTATACCCCTCTGAAAAGACTCCCAGGGATTATAGAACACCCCTTCTTTTCCATGTCGACAAGGATTCAGTAAGTCTTCCCTTGGCTAATGGGTTCGTTCAAGCTGTGTATTTGGGGTAACTGAGTATAGGACAAGGACATATGCAAGAATGACAAGATTATTATTTCCACACTGTCACATGCTTGAGGCAGCAGTGGGCGCTGGTGCCGTGTTATGCATCCTCAGGCAGTCCTAGAAATAGATACATGGACACAGATAACCTTCACCGTTGCTGGTATCCAGTCACTTGCAGAGGGGCACGCGTAGTCACAATCAAGACTCCTCCTGCTGTGGAGAACTTACTTTTGAGCTTAAATCTGGGCCCAGGGGCCCCATTCCACCCCGGGACAGGAAGTTGCTCACCGCCAGCAGGGTGCCATTGCTGGGCTCAAAGAGTAGCACAGTAGCCTGGTGGGAGGGGACAACCGAGGTGATGCCGCGGTCCTCGTAGAAGGTGACTAACTTGGTGGTCAGGGCATCCTCTGCAGCACTGTAGGCGGGCATGACCCCCAGGTAGCTACAAGGAGAGAGGGAGTAGCTTCAGCCCCTTCCCATCAATGCTGGGGTCTCTTAGAAAGTATCCATATACCTTCCTTTTTCTTTCCTTCCTCACCGCCCCACTGGCCCTCTTCCAGCCCCCGCATCCCTCTGCCCTTCCCTTAGACACTGTGCATAGTATGTTCAGAAGTCTGGCTCTGGATCAGAAAGCCATTCCAGCTCTGCCACTTAGTAGCTATGTAAGCTTAGGTAAGTCACTTAACCTCTCTGAGTCTCCGTTTTCCACCAATCAGATGGTGGCATCAATACCTCCCTAGGTGGAGAGCGTGCTGAAATAAACAAAGTAACACCTGTAAAACGCCCACTTAGCACACCGGGTAGCGCCTATTAAAAGTAGCAGCTGTTAGCAACGATTAGGCAAGCCGTCTCTTCCCTTCTCCCACCCCTCCTCTTCCTGCTCCTCCTTTTCCCCCTTTCCAGTTTCTCCTGTCCCTGACCCCGACCCTCCTCACTCACCCCCTGTGCTTGGTCACCGGCACCACGGTGCGCACGGGCTGCATGACCCCTCCTTCGGGACCGCTGGAGAAGTTGGCCAGGGCCGTCTCTAGAGGCGGGATGAGGAGGCTGGAGCTGCAGAGGTGTTCCTCCACCTCGGCCGCGCTCAGGAACGCTGGTACCCGGCTCATCTCGCCACCTGCCTTCTAACCTCAGTCTCCGCACCGCGATCCACCACGTACCCTCGGCTGTGCCCTTTATGAGCGCGCCCGCTGCGCTGCGGAGCCGCCTGCTGGTCACAGCCCAGCCTCCGGGGGCGGAGCAACCCCGCCCCGCCCCGCCAGCCCTCTCCTCCCCCTTCCCCCGCCTCGACCCCTAAGGGTGGGCGAGATGGGTCCTTTCCAGCGACGGATTCCCCAGGATGGACATCGAGGTGGCGTGCTGGGAGTCAATATTGTTCGGTCCACTTTGTCAGTTCCTGTCATCAGCTGTAGCCACATTCCTTGACTTTTGCATCCTACCTAACCCCTCCCTATTAACTCGCTTTTTGTTGCTGTCTAGGTCACCGTGCCTGGGAAAGAATGGACAGGGAAAACGGTAATGGGGCTCCTTTATTTATTAAATTACTGCCTACTGCTAGGAGATGAAAGGAGACGGAGGCTTATTTAATTTTTTTTTCTTTTAATTCTGTCCCCATCCGGAGTCTCTTATCCTAGTCTTCCTCCCACCTGTACCCCCAGATGTCTGGCCTTTGATTGCTAAGAATGCACAGTTTTCTCACAGCCTAACTAACCTAACAAACCTTCACCTTTAAAGGGGGGAAGTTTGCAGGACAAAGTGTAATCGTTTCCATCTCACAAAAAGCCAAATTGAAGGATCTTTTCTTCAAGGAGTTTTTACCTGAGATGGGGAAATAAAATCGGAAAGGAGTGATGTAAAGCTTAAGGCAATAAATCCTAGCCATCAAATCAGTGATAGGAAAAGTAAGTTAATTCAAAGAAAAGAGAGATGATTTTGACCTGGAGTGGTTAGATAAGGGCTTCATGCAAGAGTGAGGAGAAACCAAGGTCTGAAATAATAATAGTGACGACAACAATGATAACATCAGGTTATTGATCTTTACTATGTACCAGATACTGCACCACGCACTTTATGTATATTATCTCATTTAATTATACAACAACCTCTAAGGTAGGGAGGTGTTGTTATTAGTTTTACTGTCCATTGGAGGCTCTGAGAAGGAAAGAAATTTAGTTCAAGGTCTTCCACCAAGTCAGCAGAGGAGTTGGCTTTGCCCTTGGTTGGACTTCAGAATTATATTCCTAATCATTAAGCTACTTTGGCGGAAAGAGAGGAAGAGGGCATTACAGGCTAAGTAAAGCCCTGTGGTGGAAGGCATGCTGAATAGCTCTGGGAACAGTGAGTTGCCAGACGTGTTAGGCTGGAATAAGGTGCTGAGGTCTAGGAGCATCAGGAGATAAAACTGAGAATGATTCTTGGAGTCAGGCAGCTGACAATGGTGATTCCTAGGAAAGAAATTACATGCTCCAAGAGAATAAGCATTTAGAAAGATGGGTCTTCTGCCAATGCAAAGGATGGAACAGCGAGAGCAGAGCCTGGGAGAAGGTCAAGAGGCAGGACTGCTTAAGTTGTGCTTTGTGGTATTTTGGTTGGAAGCTACATAGGGCATTTTGTAGGAAATGGTCACATCATGATAAAAGACAGTGGATGAGTAAGTGTCAATATCAGTACCAATGAAATGAGAAATTGTACATAATGTGTTTAGCAACAGTGCTTGGCACAGAGTAGCCACGTAATAAGTGAACACTGAGAGAAAGAGAGAGAGAGAGAGAGAGAAGACACTGGTGGTTGGGAAAAGCTGATTTCAATGACACAATTTTGTTTCTTCAGTTCACCATCCCTAGAAATTTATGCCCAGAGCTGCTGGGCTTATAGAAATGTTTCTGGCCCATTATGTGTGTTGTTAGCATTATTATTACATAACATTTATTGGGTTTAGAAAGCACAGAGGTATAGCCCTGGCATGACAGCTCACGTCTGTAATCCTAGCACTTTGGGAGGCCCAAGTGGGTAGATTACCTGAGGTCAGGAGTTCGAGACCAGCCTGGCCAACATGGTGAAATCCTGTCTCTACCAAAAATACAAAAATTAGCCGGGTGTGGTGGCGGGTGCCTGTAATCCCAGCTACCCGGGAGGCTGAGGCAGGAGAATTGCTGGAACCCGGGAGACGGAGGCTGCAGTGAGCCGAGATTGCGCCACTGCACTCCAGCCTGCGTGACACAGTAAGACTTTGTTTGGCCCTTTGTTTTTGTGAATGTGAACTAAAAATAAAATCCCATGCCCCCCACCTACTGAATGAACCCCCTCTGGGCCAAGCAGACCCCAGAAAAACCTTAAAGACTTAGTTTTCAGCCATGATGGGATGGCAAATCAGACATGCCTCATTACATCCTTGCCCTTTTAGAGTTTAGACACAACTGAGCAGCCTTACTGTTAATACAGAGATCACAAGACTGACAGAACAGATTCTTTGTGGCAATACGATAACAAATTATAAACAGGATCTAAGGCCATGCCAGGAAGGGTTAAGTCACGCACCCTTACACTTAAAGAAAAAATCTATGTTCTAACTGCCACAAAGTTTTTTTGTTTTCTCCAGCAGCTAAACAAGCAGTGGCTTGAAGATAAGCAATATTTTTGTTTTTGTTTTCCCCAGCCCTGCTCAAAGAAGATAGGGAACATGGCTTGGGCACAGTGGCTCACACCTGTAATCCCAGCACTTTGGGAGGCCAAGGTGGGCAGATCAGGTGAGGTCAGGAGTTTGAGACCAGCCTGGCCAATGTGATGAAACCCCATCTCTACAAAAAAATACAAAAATTAGCCGGGCGTGGTAGCATGTGCCTGTAATCCCAGCTACTCAGGAGGCTGAGGCAGGAGAATCACTTGAACCAGGGAGGTGGAGGTTGCAGTGAGCCGAGATCGTGCCACTGTACTCCAGCCTGGGCAACAGAGTGATTCTCTCTCACTCACTCTCCCTCTCTCTCTCTCTCTCTCTCTCTCTCTCTATATATATATATATACACACACACATATATACATATATACATATCTATGTATCTATATAGATATGTATATGTATCTATGTATCTACATAGATACGTATATGTGTGTGTGTGTATATATATATATAAATTTTTTTTGAGACAAAGTCCCTCTCCGTCACCAAGACTGGAGTGCAGTGGCATGATCTCAAGTGATTCTCGTGCCTCAGCCTCCCAAGTAGCTGGGATTACAGGTGCATGCCACCATCCCTGGCTAATTTTTGTACTTTCAGTAGAGATGGGGTTTTGTCACGCTGGCCAGGCTGGTCTCGGTCTCGAACTCCTGACCTGAGATGATCCACCCGCCTCAGCCTCCCAAAGTGCTGGGATTACAGGCATGAGCCACTGTACCCGGCTGAAGATAGGCAATATTAAAACAATTACAACTCATCCAAATCACAGATATTGACTAACCGACCCCTTGTTCCACCAGCCATAACTACAGCTTGATTGGACAAGAGACTGATTTCAATAACTTTCTCCTGATAAGACTACCAACTATAGGATGGTTCTGGCTGACTTACAGAGGTTGCACACTTGCATGCCTTCATGTCCTGAAAAGACCTTTTGATGTATCAGGCTGAATTGTAATATATTTAAATGTTGCAACCACCCCAAAATGAACATGAGTTGTATGTAACATGCATGTTTGTTAAATACACATGCATCAGGACCACTTTCATGAATATTCATAGCTTCTTCTCTCACCTGTTGAATATGTATATTTAGCCAACCTGTTGAGCATAAAGCTCCTACCCCAACCCTCCTCCTTCAAAGTGCCTGTCTCTGATCTTGGCCAAGGCATGTGATATGGTTTGGCTCCATGTCCACACCCAAATCTCTTCTTATAGCTCCCATAATTCCCACATCTTGTGGGAGGGACCCAGTGGGAGATGACTGAATCATGGAGGTGGGTCTTTCCCCTGCGGTTCTGATGATAGTGAATGGGTTTCACGAGATCTGATGGTTTTAAAAATGGGAGTTGCCCTGCACAAGCTCTCTCTTTGCTGTTGCCATCCATGTAAGATGTGACTTGTTCCTCCTTGCCTTTCACTATGATTGTGAGGCCTCCCCAGCCACGTGGAACTGTAAATCCAATAAGCCTCTTTCTTCTGTAAATTGCCCAGTCTCAGGCATGTGTTTATAGACAGCATGAAAATGGAATAATACAGCATGCTTCCCAGCATACGATCCCACCTTGCAGGCTGTAACCTCGTATAAGAAAGTCTCTTCTTGTCTAAATTTATAAATTGTGTGTGTGTTTTTTTTAAGTTAACAAGGAGAAAAAAGCAAAACCAAATACTCATCAACTAAAAGAGATATGAAATAAGAAAGCCAGATATTTATTGCTTCCATAGTAAATTCAGGAATTTAGCCCTGATTAAATAGAAATCTTATTTCTGACGCCTGCATTACTAGAAAGTTTATTAATCTTCTTTAAGTCATTATTATAATAGTAATTTCATTATTTTAACAATGACAAAATAAGAAACCTCAATAATAGGAATTCACTCCAGTGAATCCTGTAGAAACAGGACAACTCTGCAAATCATCTCAAATCATCTTCTGTATAAAGCTTTGGTTCACATCACCCAGGTCCTCAGTAAAGTGGCACTGAGAAAACTAGTCTTGGTTGCATCAGTTCTTTTGAGACCAGAGGCACAGAGAACTAACTGTCCCAAGCCTCCAATAATAAGTATTATTAATAAGTAGCATATTATTATGTATTATTAAGGTTTATTTTATTATTATTAAAATAATGAAATTATAATTATGACTTAGCAGAAAGAAGATTAATAAACTTTCTAGTAATGCAGGGGTCAGTATTGAGAAAGCTGGTGTAAATCTCTTTTCCCTGCCCTTCCCTGAGACCTTGTCCTGGGACAAGCCTGGGGGCCATGTAAGCTCCTGTGCCTGAGCCTCTAGAAGTTCCCTGCTAACCCCTAACAGACCCTGCGAAGGAGGTGGTTACTTACATCCCCCTAGACTTCTGCCACTACCACAGTGAAAATGACAGCAGGGTAGAGCTGTACCATAGTGAGGTACTCACCTATGGCACAAAATTTATGGGATTCACTCAGTAGTCATGATAAATATTAAACTAAAACATCTAAATGCAATATTTAAAATAAAAATCAATGCCAAAAAATCCACAATGAACAGAGTATAAAAATTTTCAACAAAGACGGCTCAGGATTACTGATTTTTCCTTTTGCTGTAGATGCCAATATAGCTCCTCACGAAATTTTATATTTACATTTTATTTTAAAATGTAAAAATATCGTATGAAAGTCTTTATTTTGACTATTGAGTTGGCTTCACCTTGAATGCTGCAGCCAAGGCGGGTGTCTCATTCCCCTTATCCCTAACCTCTGTCGTCCTAGAGTTGGGGGACTGAGTGGTGGGCCAGGAGAAGCAAGGGATGAAATATCTGGGAAGCCTGAGAAGGGTGGTCTGGGGCTCTTGGGAGCATGCGCGGGGTGGGGCGGTGGGGTGACTGAGGTGGCGCTCCCGGCTCCTCCGCGCGCCCCCGGCACCTTCCGCGCGTCCCCGGCTCCCCACGCTCCCATCCCGGTCTGCCCTGCGCGCCCCCGGTTCCCTGCCTCCTGGTGTGCCTCTGGCAGGTCTGCGCAGGATCAGGCTACAGACCCGCCCGCGGGCGGCTGCGCGGCGGGCCGTTGGGGAGGGTGTTGGGAGGAGGAGCCCCAACCAGATGGACGGGCGCCCCGCAGCGGCGGAGGCGGCTGCGAGGCTTGAGCAGTGAGTGCTCGGGAGCACTCCAAGCAGTCTGGTCATCTCTGAAAATATGCCATTCCAGCCAAAGCCTTGATAAAATAGCCAGTGTATCTAATTATGTCCTGTTAGAAAATAAAACAGATCCTTATTGAACTTATGCAAATAACTATTTTGCCATAAATTAAGAATACTCACAGTTTCCAAATTTTGGAGAAATCCAGTAGTGAGAAAGGCAAATGCTTCAAATTTGCCCACAAAGGTATATTTACCCAATTTTTGTAAGCTATGAATAGCTCAAAAGAAAAAAGTTTTATTAATCTGGAAGCAAAACATAAAAAGAATCAGCAATGTTTCAAGCAAAAAAGTTATTAAAAATCATCTTTGTCCTCTATCAGTTTAGTCCCATGTAGTTAATTATTATTGCACTTGATGTTGGGTTAGCAACCCTCGTGAATGCATCAGCTTTCTTATTAGAGCCCTGGAAGTTTTTACCAACTCCAATGGTGTGATCTCCAAAGTTATCGGAAACCTGGATTCATGAGTACTTGTCATAGTTCTTTCCATGAAGTTCCTTAAAGAAGAAGCAAATTTTGGACTGTAGCTGATTATAAACCACTTTTTGAAAAGAATCAAAGTAAAACAATATTTGAGAGGGACAAATCTCTTAGAATAGACGTGGTTGAAGACACAGTTGTTTTTTTTTTGTTTTTTTGTTTTTTTTGAGACAGAGTCTCACTCCATCACCCAGGCTGGAATGCAATGGCGTGATCTCAGCTCACTGGAACCTCCACCTCCTAGGTTCAAGCAACTATCTTGCCTCAGCTTCCCAAGTAGCTGGGATTACAGGTGCCTGCCACCACGTCCAGCTAATTTGTTGTTGTTGTTGTTGTTTTAGTAGAGGGTTTTGCCAAGTTGGCCAGCCTGGTCTTGAACTCCTGACCTCAGGTGACCCACCCGCCTCGGCCTCCCAAAGTGCTGGAATTACAGGCATGAGCCACTGCACCCAGCCTAAAGACACAATTGACAAGGAAATTTGATTATTTATGTGGCATACAATTTAACATCATTATAATGGTTACTGATAACATATACCAAGACATATCAGAATTGTAGGAATTTCTTACAATTTTGGAACATACTTTAATAACACATTTATATAAATATAACTCAAAGAAAGTTGAGCACCATTTCTTATTTGCCAGTGCTTCCTATATAATTTTAACATATTAAATAAGCCTACTATGTCTCTCTTGGACATCTAGGAGTTCCTTTTGGAAAATACTTAATTTTAGGCCGGGTGCAGTGGCTCACTCCTGTAATCCCAGCACTTTGGAGGCAGAGGCAGGTGGATCACGAGGTCAGGAGATCGAGACCATCCTGGTTAACACGGTGAAACCCTGTCTCTACTAAAAATACAAAAAATTAGCTGGGCATGGTGGCAGGCGCCTGTAGTCCCAGCTACTCAGGAGGCTGAGGCAGGAGAATGGCGTGAACCCGGGAGGTGGAGTTTGCAATGAGTTGAGATCGCGCGCCACTGCACTCTAGCCTGGGTGACAGAGCAAGACTCCGTCTCAAAAAAAAAAGAAAAAAAGGAAAATACTTAATTTTAGAATTTGAAATTTGATTTTTGGAATTATGTCAAATATTAAAGGCTTAAAACACTTCATCAAAATAGAATCCCAGGTCACTATAAAATAATGGTCATTCATTTACTCAAAGTGATAATTCAAAGATTTCAAATAGAAAAGCCTTTACTCTTCGTTAGAGAGGAAATCATTTTCCAAACAATCATAAGACCTGTTTTTTGGTAGAGTTTGAGAAGGTATGATATAACAGAAATATGTATTTGGTCTTCATCCCTTGTTCCTGGCACAGAGTTCCCACAGTCCTTGGAATTTCTGGAATGAATAGAATGTCTTTTCTTATTCAAAACTTGACCATACCTGAGTTTATGCTAATGAGGTGACTCCAGGAAGGCCCTTAGATAGCTTGAGGATAGGTGCTGGTTGCCAGACGAATCAACCATGTGATGAGGATTGAAACTTTCAGCCCATATCCTCACCCCTGATCTCCAGGAGGGAAGGAGACTGGAGATTGAGTTCAGTCACCAAAGGCCATTGCTTTAACCAATCATGATTACATAATGAAGTCTTGATACAAACTCTTGAACAATGAGATTTGGAGAGCTTCTGGGTTGGTGAACACATTGGTGTGCTGGGAGGGTGGCACACTGGAGAGGGCATAGAAGCTCTGTGTCCCATGCCCCTTGCCTTGTGCCCCTCTTCATTTGCCTATTCATTTGTAATAAACTGTAATTGTAAATGTAGCACTTTCCTTAGTTCTGTGAGTTGTTTTTAGCACATTATCAAACCAGAGGAACAATTGTGGGAGTCCTAACATTTGTAGTTATCCAGGCAGAAGTGCAGGTACCCTGTATTCCCTATTTGTGGCTGTGTCTAAAGTGGGTGCAATCTTGTGGGATTGGTTCTTTAACCCGTGGAGTCTGTGCTAACTTATAAGCTTAAGCAACAAATGAGTCAAATAAAAAATCACAAGGGAAATTAGAAAATACTTTGTAGTGCTAGAATTGAATTCAATTGTAGGACACCCAGTTGCGGTGTCAGAGAATAGGACAATTGGTTGTTTATTTAAAAACCAAACAGGAGGACCAATGTAAATTATTCTTTAGATGTTTGGTGGAATTCACCATTGAAGCCATCTTATCCCAACCTTTTCTTTGCTGAGAGGTTTTTAGTTATTAATTAAATATCTTATTATAGGTCTATTCAGATATTTTACTTGTTCTTGAGTTAGTTTTGTAGTTTGTGTGTTTCTAGAAATGTGTACTTTTCATCTAGGTTATGAATTGTGTCCTTTTCATCTAGGTTATCAATTGCCCTACATTTGTTCATAGTATTCTCTTGTAATCTTTTTTTATTTTTGTAAGATTGGCAGTAATGTCTTCTCTTAGTTTCCTGATTTTAATAATTTGAGGCTTCTTTCTTCTTATTTTGGTCAGTCAATATAAAGGTCTTCGACTTGTGTTGATCCTTGAAAGGGATTGTATAGTTTCCCTGGTCTATTGTTTTTACATTCTCTATTTATGTCTGTTTTAGTCTTTATTATTTACTGCCTTCCACCGGCTTTGGGTTTGGTTTGCTCTTCTTTTTCCAGTGTTTAAGGTGGAAGACTAGATTATTTATTTGAAATAGTTTTAAATGTAAGAATAAATGTGAAAAAGCTAAACTGCTTTTCTTATATCTCATAAGTTTTGGTATACCATATTTTTGTTTTCATTCATGTCAAAGTATTTTCTAAATTCCCTTATGATTTTTTATTTGACTCATTTGTTGCTGAAGCTTGTATTGTCTAATTTATACATATTTGTGTATTTTCGGATTTCCTTCTGTTACTGATTTCTAATTTTGTTCCATTGTAGTCATATAAGATGCTTCATATTATTTCAGTTTTTTATAATTTATTAAGACTTGTTTTGTGGCCTAATTAATGGTCTGTCCTGGATAATCTTTTTATGTACACTTGAGAAAAAAATGTGTATTTTGTTATTGTTGGATAGAGTATTTTATATATACCTTTAGTTCAGGTGGTTTATTTTGTTGTTCATATCTTATATTTGTTTGATCAGTGTAGTTGTTCTTAAATTATTTAAAGTGGGGTATTGACATCTCCAACTACTATTGTTGAAATGTTCATTTTTCCCTTAAATCTGTCAGTTTTTGCTTCATATATTTTAGGGCTGTGTTATTAGGACCATATATGTTTGTTACTGTTGTATCTTCTTCATGAATTAACCCATTTAATAGTATATAATGTCCTTCATCTCTTATAACAGTTTTTATCTTAAAGCCTATTTTGTCTAACATTAGTAGAATCATTCCAGCTCTCTTTTGGTTACCGTTTGCATTGAATATATTTTTCTGTCTTTTAAACTTTTAATTTATTTGTGCCTTTAAATTTAAATTGAATCTGTTGTAGGTAGCATATGGTTGGATCATGCTTTTTAAAATCCATTCTGCCAATCTCTATCCTTTAATTGGAGCAGTAATTTATTTATATTTAATGTAATCACTGATAGGGAAAGACATACTTCTACCATTTTGTCATAAGAATGTCATAAGAATTTACATATTAGGTGCAAACTTACCCTCTACCTCCTCACTCAGGTGGCACCCTCTCTTCTGTCAAAGTGAGAGTTGAAGCCAGCTGGGCTACTGGCTCAGGTGGCCAGCTTTTATTCCCTTATTTGGCCCCGCCCACATCCTGCTGATTGGCCCATTTTACAGAGCACTGATTGGCCCATTTTACAGAGTGCCGATTGGTCCATTTTACAGAGTGCTGATTGCCAGCTGGGATTCTGGGTTGAGTGGGGACTTGGAGAACTTTTGTGTCTAGCTGAAGGATTGTAAACACACCAATCAGCACTGTGTAAAATTGCACCAATCAGCACTCTGTGTCTAGCTAAAGATTGTAAATGCACCAATCAGCCCTCTGTAAAATGGACCAATCAGCACTCTGTAAAATGGACCAATCAGTGTTCTGTAAAATGGACCAATTAGCAGGATGTGGGTGGGGCCAAATAAGGGAATAAAAGCTGGCCACCAGAGCCAGCAGTGGCAACCTTGGATCCCCTTCCATGCTGTAGGAACTTTTTTCTTTTGCTCTTCAGAATAAATCTTGCTGCTGCTCACTGTTTGGGCCCGCATTACCTTTATGAGCTGTAACACTCACCACGAAGGTCGTCGGCTTCATTCCTGAAGTCAGAGAGACCATGAACCCACTGGGAGGGACAAACAACCTGGATGTGCCACCTTTAAGAGCCATAACACTCACTACAAAGGTCTGCGGCTTCTCTCCTGAAGTCAGCAAGACCACAAACCCACTGGAAGGAAGAAAGTCTGGACACATCTGAACATCCGAAGGAACACCCTCAGACACACCATCTTTAAGAACTGTAACACTCACTGCGAGGGTCCACGGCTTCTTTCTTGAAGTCAGCAAGACCAAGAACCCACCGGAAGGAACCAATTCTGGACACAAAAGCATCTTACAAATATGCTTTTTGCTCAGACTTATAATTTCATCTTTTTTTCCAGTAATCTGAACTCAGTCTTGAAGTCTTACAGTGACAGTTCAGAACCTTATCTCTTAAACATGTTTCTTATTTCCTCATATATATTCATAAACTGTTATGCATATTTAATTTAGTATTTAGAGGAATCTCAGCATCAAGTTTGTTTCTCTGAGGATGTATGTCCTTTCAACTGATAATATATTCCTTATCCTTTTTCCACTGTTGAGTCCTAGGCTACATTTCCTATCACGACTTTGCTTTTTCATTGGTTATATAGAATAAATGGTATGAGGAATAATCAGCATTGGTTTCTTGTTCGCATCAGATGACAGGAAGACAGATGATATGGACATCAGCTTTCCCAAAAGGATTTTCCAAAGCTGTAATTATCAACACAAACTGTTTCAAGAAATCAGGAGTAGTATACTTTATGCTAAAAACGGAGGGTTTGTGAGAATAATGTTACAGCTTTTAATTTTCTCTGTTTAATTTTATCAACTTGGGAGACTTTTGTTATCCTGGGACAGTTCATCTCATATAAAGCATGCAAACGTTATCTTTTTCATCACAGATTGGAATAATACTTTTAAAAACTTTCTCCTTTATTCATTCCTGCTGTTACCCATTTACAACCTTGAGATGAGCATCAGCAAATACTATGATATCCAAGAGGTGAATATGTTGTGTTCCTGTTGAAAAGTATTCGTAACTCCATAAATTACAGTAAAGAAAGTGAGTATCTGAGGCTCTACAAATCTCATCAGAGCTACTGGTGGTCAATTACTTATTACATGTGAATAATTCTACCTACATTACTGTGAATCTTGACAATAACTCAAGTTATATGTTATCCTCATTTTGAAAAAAACTAAAGCTTACACAATGTAAAAACTTGCTCAAATCACAAAATTTGTACAAGGCAGCACTAAGATTCAAAGCTTATGTGCATAATGCATTTTCTCTGTGGGAAAGAATCTCTGTGATTAGTATCTATATTGTATTATACATTAATCTCAATAGAGGGGAAAGCACTTGAAAAAATTTAACACCCTTTTATGATGAATCTTCTCAACATCTTTGCATGTGCTTGTTTGCCACATGTGTATCATCTTTGGTGAAGTGACCGGTGAACTTTTCTTTCATTTATTGTTGAATTGGTCTTTTTTGTTACTATTGGGTTTTGAGAATTCTTTGTACATTCTGAATATCAGCCCTTTATCTAGTAAGCCATTTGCAAATATTTTGTCCCAGACTATGGCTTTTTATTTTCTTCAAAGCATCTTTTAAGAACCAAACGTTTTTAATTGTGGTGAAGTTTAATTTATCATTTGTTAGTGAATTGTGCTTTTAGTGCTATATCTAAAAAACTTTGCCCAATACAGAGTCACAAAAGCTTGATTGGATGCCTTCTTCTAGAAGTTTTACTTAAGAGAAATGAAAGCATATGAGCATAGAAAGACTTGTATGCAAATATTCATAAATAGCTTTAATTGTAAAGGCCAGAAATGGAAAATAACCCAGTGTCCATCAACATGTGAATGGGTAATCAAACTGTGAAGTATTCATACAGTGGAATACCCTCAGCAATAAAAATGAATGATCTACCAAAAAAGAGACTTTTCAGCAAAGGAGGACTAGAATGAAACATCTTCACTTTGAGTAAGGAAATCTAGAAATATCTATTGCTAATATCATTTTCAAGGCAATACCATTGTGGTAGCATGAAATACATAAAACATTTAGGGAAAATTTTTAAAAAGATGTGCAGTACCTGTACACTAAAGACTGAAAACATTGCTGAGAAAAATTAAAGATGACTTGAGTTAATGGAGAAATATACCTTATTCATGGATCAGAAGACTCAATATTTTTAAATTGTCAATTGTCCCTAAATTGATTTATACGCTCAAAACAATCTCAATCAACATCCTAGAGGCTTTTTATTTTTGGTAGAAATTTAGCTGATTCTAAAATTTATATGGAAATTCAAAAGAACTTCATTATCCAAAAATATATATTTTCTTAATTGCAAGATTTTGGGCCAACTCATTTTAAAACTTACTATAAAACTACAGTAATTAAGACAATGTGGTATTAACATAGGTAGAGACATAGATGACAGATGGATGGATAGATAGATAAATAGATAGATAGAATAAGACACAGAATTCAAAAATAGATTCACACATGTATGGCCAATTGATTTTGGATTCAAAAGAACTTGATTATCCCAAACTATATTTTTTTAATTGCAAGACTTTGCACCAACTTATTTGAAACCTTATTATAAAACTACGATAATTAAGACAGTGTGGTATTAGCATGAGTAGAGACAGAGAAGATAAATGCATGGATGGATGGATGGATGGATGGATGGATGGATGAATAGATGGATAGGTAAGTAGATAGATAGATAGATAGATAGATAGATAGGATAAGATACAGAGTCCAAAAGTAGATTCATACATGTATAGTCAGTTGATTTCGGATGAAGTGCCAAAGTAATTCAAGTGAGAAAGGATAGTCATTTCAATTAGTGGTCATGGCCCTAACCTGTAAAAGCTTGTTTTTTTTTAATACCTAGCAAACAGACAAAATCCCTGTAACCTCTTAACCCTGTCCCAGTAAGAAGAAGGTTGTGAAAACTGTACATTCTAAAAGACAGCGTAGATTGAAACACCCACTTTTGATGCACCAATGGAAAAGCAAATCTGAGTGCTACAGGAGACAGTGAACAAGGGAGTCTCTCATAGAGAGCAGGTGAGGATTCTGCAGAAAAGAGAATACGGAACACAGTGGCAATGGCGGTAGATCCATCATGAGCTGGGAAATACTGAAAGAAATCTCTGAGAACTAGACCTAGTCAATCAAAATCCTGGTTATAGGGGAAATAAATAAAGAGGCTTGAAAATGTGCTAAGCTATAAATGTTAATCTTGAGAGGTATTAATTTGGAGGTTAGAGAGAAGCAACTTAGAAAATAGAAGTGTCCTTTAGAATTAGGGTAGCAAAGAGAAATAAGGACACGTCCAGCATAATTTAACTTCATACAGATATTAGCAAGAATCACAGAATCGAGTCGCTTCATTGCCTTAGAAAAAGTTCTATTTGTTAAAGAAACTGCACTTCACTGTATTAATAGAAGAGGATGAATATGTACTAAGAAGCTTAGCAAACTTATCAAAATATTACCATTCATCCATTAAATCACTTGTTATTGTTGGTTCAGATAATCAATTTAATATGCCATGAGAAGGAAACAGAAGAATATCAAAATACTTCAATTGATGAAAATTCCTGTCCCTCACCTGCCAAAGGAAACTAACCACAAAGCAGAGGGAAATAGTAACTAAATATCAATATACAAGAAACTGGAGAACAATTTGTCAGCAAAATGGTAGAACAGGCATAACTTCTCATTCCCACCTCACAAAAACTTCAAAAATTAGCAGAAACTGTCCAAACCAATTCTGTCAGGACTATGGAAAGCCATCAAAAGTTTATAGCAACCAAATGAATACTGAACCAATAAAAAAGTCACTTCAAAACAGTGGACAGTTTTGTGATGATTTTACACGTCCTTGGCCCTCTCCCTCCCTGGCACTGGAGTGGTAGAGGTCTTGAAGCGGGGGTAGTCTGCAGTCCCAGTGTGGGACCATTTTCCCTGGCTCTGGAGGGTGCAGAGCAGAACTTATTCACAAATTATTTTCTTTTTTTTTTAAAAAAAATTACTTTAAGTTCTGGAATACATGTGCAGAACGTGCAGGTTTGTTACATAGGTATACATGTGCCATAGCGGTTTGCTGCACCTATCAACCTATCATCTAGGTTTTAAGCCCCACGTGCATTAGGTATTTGTCCTAATGCTCTCCCTCTCCTTCCCCGCCACCCACCGACAGGCCACAGTGTGTGATGTTCCCCTCCCTGTGTCCATGTGTTCTCATTGTCAACTCCCACTTATGAGTGAATACATGCAGTGTTTGGTTTTCTGGTCCTGTGTTAACTTTGCTGAGAATGATGGTTTTCAGCTTCATCCGTGTCCCTGCAAAGGACATGATCTCATTCCTTCGTTTTTTTTTTTTTTTTTTTTGAGACGGAGTCTTGCTCTGTCGCCCATGCTGAAGTGCAGTGGTACAATCTCGGCTCACTGCAACCTCTACCTCCTGGGTTCAAGGGATTCTCCTGCCTCAGCCTCCCAAGTAGCTGGGACTACAGGCACACGCCACCATGCCCAGCTAATTTTTTTGTATTTTTAGTAGAGACGGGGTTTCACCATGTTGGCCAGGATGGTCTCCATCTCCTGACCTCGCAATCCACCCACCTCAGCCTCCCAAAGTGCCGAGATTATAGGCATGAACCACCACACCCCGCCAATCTCATTCCTTTTTATGGCTGCATAGTATTCCATGGTATATATGCACCACATTTTCTTTATCCAGTCTATCATTGATGGACATTTGGGTTGGTTCCATGTCTTTGCTATTGTAAATAGTGCTGCGATAAACATACATGTGCATGTGTCTTTACAGTAGAATGATGTGTATTCCTTTGGGTGTATGCCCAGTAATGGGATAGCAGGGTCAAATGGCATTTCTGGCTCTAGATCCTTGAGGAATCACCACACTGTCTTCCACAGTGGTTGAACGAATTTACATTCCCACCAACAGTGTAAAAGTGTTTTTTCCTATTTCTCCACAGCCTCGCCAGCATCTGTTGTTTCTTGACTTTTTAATAATCTCCATTCTGACTGGCATGAGATGGTATCTCATTATGGTTTTGATTTGCATTTCTCTAATGATCAGTGATGTTGAGCTTTTTTTCATGTGTTTGTTGGCTGCATAAATGTCTTCTTTTTAGAAGTGTCTGTCATATCCCTTGCCCACTTTTTGATGGGGTTTTGGAATAGGTAGTTCTTTTTATGTCAGTTTTGCATGTTGTGCTTTTCAAGGAATTGGTCCATTTCATTTAAATTGTTAACTATAGTAATACAATGGTATAAAGTTATTTGTAATATCAAAAAAAGAAAATTAGGCCAGATGTGGTGGTTCACGCCTATAATCTCAGCACTTTGGGAGGCCGAGGTGGGTGGATCACCTGAGGTCAGGAGTTTGAGACCAGCCTGGCCAACATGGTGAAACTCTGTCTTTACTAAAAATACAAGATTAGCTGGGTGTGGTGGCACACGCCTATAGTCCCAGCTACTTGAGAGGCTGAGGGAGGGGAATTGCTTGAACCCAGGAGGTAGAGGCTGCAGTGAGCCGAGATCACGCCACTGCACTCCAGCCTGGGCAAGACAGAGCAAGACTCCATCTCAAAAAAAAAAAATAAAAATAAAAAAAAAAGAAAGTTATTTTGTTGCACCCCATCTCCTATATATGAAACTATTTCCAAAACCATAAGAAAATACATCTCACTAAAACATGAACAAATTAAAAGATTATAATTGAACTCCATAGAAAAATATCGTAAGTAAAAGACCATTTTCCACCATGTTCAGCTAATTTTTGTATTTTTAGTAGAGACAGGGTTTCACCATATTGGTCAGGCTGGTCTCCAACTCTTGACCTCAAGTGATCCACCCGCCTTGGCCTCCCAAAGTGTTGGGATTAAAGGTGTAAGTCACTGCACCCAGCTGGATTTTTTAAATTAAACATTTAAGAAACACTTTTCAAGAGCTAATAGTGTGGAAAATGTAAGGGAAATGGAGATTGGAAAAGAGAAAAATAGAAAAACAATCAAATGGAAATATAGATGAGAACTTGTCAGGGAGAAACAAGGCAATATCAATTCAAAACAATTATGAAAGCAGTCCACAAAGACAAAAAGCAAAACCACAGAACAAATACTAAAAACTATAATTCAAGAAAATTTCCTGAAATAAAAGAACACAAATCTACTCATTGAAAGGGCAACCAGTATACCTGAAAAAACTAACCCTTAATCACTAACACCAAGGAATATTCTAATAAACTACTTCACTTTAATAATAAAATAGGGCAGGGACATTTATATATGTAGACAAAAAAGACAAGTATTTTATAATAGAAAAAGTCAGATTGAGTGCAGACTTTGTAACAAGAAAGTCTTATGCTAGGAGAGCAATTCAGATGTTTAAGATACTCAATGAGGTCGGGTGCTCCTGTAAACCCAGAACTTTGGGAGGCTGAGGCACGCGGATCGCTAAGTCAGGAGATCGAGACCATCCTGGCTAACACGGTGAAACCCTGTCTCTACTAAAAATACAAAAATTAGCCGGGCGTGGTGGCAGGCACTTGTAGTCCCAGCTACTCAGGAGGCTGAGGCAGGAGAATGGTGTGAACCTGGGAGGCGGAGCTTGCTGTGAGCCGAGATCGCGCCACCAACTCCAGCCTGGGCGACAGAGCAAGACTCCGTCTCTAAAAATAAAAATAAAAAATAAAGATATTCAATGAAAGAAAAACGCAAGCAAGGTTTTTACCTCCAGCTAAAGTGACCTTCAAGATTAAAAGTCACAAAAGGCCAGGGGCGGTGGCTCACGCCTGTAATCCCAGCACTTTGGGAGGCCAAGGCAGGTGATCACCTGAGGTCAGGAGTTTGAGACCAGCCTGGTCAACGTGGTGAAACCCCATCTCTACTAAAAATACGAAAAATTAGCCGGGCATGGTGGCACATGCATGTAACCGCAGCTACTCGGGAGGCTGAGGCATGAGCACCGCTTGATCCGGGAGGCAGAGGTTACAGTGAACCGAGATCTCACCATTGCACTCCAGCCTGGGCAACAAGAGCAAAACTCCATCTAAAAAAAAAGAAAAGAGTCACAAAGACTCATGAAGACAAGGAATATTGTTTCTATTAGCTCTTCCTGAAGAATATACAAATGAAAAAAATTCCCATTAACTAAAAATTGATTGGCAGAGCTTGTGTATAAGAACTAATGGTGGACATCGACTATACATGCCTCTAAAATTTGGGCTAAATGAAAGGTATCTGTGTGATAAAATATAACATAATTGATACATATTTTAAAAATGCATAAATGTTTCTGTATCATGAATATAACAATAAACAGAACCAACCAGAGTGGGGATATGTGCCATGTGAGTGTCTTTACTTATGCATGTATGCAGATATGTGTATTTCCATTGACATAATTATAGAACAGTGTGGGAGAACTTCTATAGAACATATTGGTCCTCTCAATAAACATAGAAAGGCTTAATTCTCTGACTAGATGAAAAAAATATTTTTCAGATTGGCTAACAAGCAGAATTCAACTCTCTGTGGTATGTAAGAAACACAACTAAAGCAAACTGTATCACAGAGGTTAAAAATAAAAGAATGATCTTTATGTTCTCATGCTAGACCAATATTTGGCCTTTAGCAATGCATTAAAAAATGTTTAAATCTTCTTACCAATTGATATGGCATTTAGCAGTGTCTGCCTTGTATAAGTAGATGCTTGTCCTGTTGCTCCCTGCAGGCACCTGTCTCTCCCCTGATGTTGAGTTGGGTGTTTGTCCAGTATTTGCCCAATCAGAGAACTGATAGGTTAAATAAAAGCTATTAATTTGCAGTTTGTCCAGCCTTTTCTTATGTGAAGAGTGAAAGGGACACTCACCAGTTCTGTGTACCTCCGAGGGAAAGCTAAAGTTGGCATAACCAATTTTACAAAAAGCAACGACCCAAAAATTCTACCTTTAGGTATATAGCTGAGATACTTGCATCCACTTCTGCCAAGAGATACATAAAATAATATTCAAATAAGTGATATTCACAAGAGTCAAACACTAAAAACGACCCACATATCTATTAGTAAACAAATGCAAAATATACAACATTCATATACCAGATTACTGTGCAGTAAGGAAAATGATGAATTATAATTACATGCAACATGAGTGAAGTTTCCAAACATAATATTGAGTGAAGCAGAAAGAAAGGAATGAATACTGGATGGTTCCATTCATATAAAGTTCAAAAGTAGAAAAATCGAAATCACAATTTTAGGGGTGCATGTGTAGATAAAAAGATAAAAAGGGAACTATTAGGGAACTGCTCAAATAACAATAAAAGCAATGGCTACTTTTTATAGAGGACAGAAGCTGGGAAATAGCACATGGGAATGTATGGGTTATTGTTACTTGACCTGGATAGGGTGGTTTCGTGTGTATTTGCTTTAAGTAATTCATTAAGCTCGATGTTTGAAATATTTCATATTTATTTGTGTGATCATGAAGGCAATACATGCTTTAAGACTAACATTAAGAAAAATCCCACACCGTTACAAACGTGTTTTTTCAAACATTTTTAATCCCAGTTAATTTCATTTGCTATAATCTACAAATATGCAATAAAAGTGTAAATACAAATGTTTATTCTAAATTAGGAATAGACACCACCCTCTTTCCTCCTACTCCACCAGTGAATCGTTACTCACCTGTATAAGAAACTAGAGCAAGTGGCCTGACTTTGGTGATTTATATGTGATTTCCTGTTTCACACGTGAGGCTATTCTTACTATGATTATTCTTATTATGATTAATTCTTATTGTTATTAATCTTGCTCTTATTGTGATTATTCCTGTTGTCCTCCACACCAAACACACTGTACATGCCCACACACTGCCAGGAGGAAAACATCCTGGTTCAGATTCTCAGCACTGCGTTTAGGAATAAAGTCTCGTAGTAACATTAGGCTTTTAGTTGTGTTTTGTTTTTTTTATTTTATTTTTGACTTTTTGAGACAGAGTCTCACTCTGTCACCCAGGCTGCAGTTCAGTGGCGTGATCTCAGCTCACTGCAACCTCTGCTTCTTGGGTTCAAGCGATTCTCCTGTCTCAGCCTCCCGAGTAGTTTGCATTACAGGAGTGCACCACCACGCTCGGCTAATTTTACTGTTTTTAGTAGAGACAGGGTTTCGCCTTGTTGGCCAGGCTGGTCCCAAACTCCTGACCTCAGGTGATCCGCTTGCCTTGGCCTCCCGAAGTGCTGGGATTACAGGTGTGAGCCGCTGCACCTGACCACATTAGACTTTTAGAAGGCTCAGGTGATTTACATTGGGCAGGTGAACTGGCTAATATTTGTACCCTCAATCATTGCTATGAACTCCACATAATAAGACTAGTTCATGAGGAATAGATCTGCTGAAACCATTAACTATATCATGGATACCAAAGAGATTGGGTTGGCAGGTCATATCTCCTTTTGTATTAACCTCCTCTATCCACCCCTCCAAGTATATAATTAAGTAAATGTAGCAATATTTTGGCGATTTCAAATGAAGTGTGTAAGATTATTCACCTGTCCTATTATCCTTTCTTAGGTAGTGTCTTAAAACACAAGAACCAAGGGACCCTTAACTGCTACATTCCCAGCAAGGACTGGGGAAAGGTGATGGTAGAAATCTTGCCCTTGTAACACTGCATGTTAAGAGAGCACTAACGGTGGGGAGTATTTGGGATTCGGGCATTTGGAATGGGAGCCTGGCATTGTTGGGAGGAGCTGCAGCATTAGGTTACTTTCCAAACACCCCTAGAGTTTAATTGCCTTGATTTCTTCCCCTAAATCCGACTATTAGTACATGTCCATCAAGAGAATGGGAACAGAGAATGGCCTCCGCTCACTTTCTCAATTCTCTGTTCTTCTGCCTTCTCACCTCCCCCTTCTGTGCCTTTTGTCCTCCAACATACACTTGATAGGAGTGGGGGAGTGGAGGAGAGGCTCATCTGAGTTGGGGGCTGAAGGGGAGATTGCAATGGTAACTGCGTTTTTGTTGCTGTTGTTAAAGGTGTTTGGCATTTTGGAGCAAGCTAAAGAGCAATTTGATTTAGAGGACTATTCCGTCAGTCAGATCACACTGGAACAGGTCTTCCTGACCTTTGCTAACCCAGGGAAATCATCGAGTGATGATAAAAACGAGGTGCCATGAGATTCCCTCTCAAAAAAAAAAAAAAGAAAACAGAAAAAGAAAAAAAAAAAAAAAAGAAATGCTCTACACGTGAGTCCCAATAAACTCATCTACTCATCAAGCTGGACTGGTCTGAGTCATTCTTTGGTCTGTTGCTCCTTCCCAGTTTGGGGCGGAGGATGTTCTATACAGTCCTGGATTTTTCCCCAACCAGGAAGAGAACTCCTTGTCCTACAGTGTTCCTCTAGCGCCCTCTCCTGACAAAGCTTAACTTCGGAGCTGGAGCAAGTCGTACCCGGCATTGCAGGGGAGAGTGAATTTGGCCTGTGATCTAATCAGAACCTGCGATTCTAAACAGGAAGCTACACTGGACGCGAGAATTGGGGTGGCGCGCGCCCAGAGGAGCAAGCATTATAGAACTTGGGGAGCATGAGAAATACACGGAGGTGGAAACACCGGAGTAGCTGGCGGGTAAAGGCAGCGGGCGCAGATGAAGCGGGCTGGGCGTCCCAGGCGCTGAACCGTCCCGGACAGAAGCCGCAGGGGCTGCACCAGCTGGAAAAAGGAACGCGAGGACAGCGCGCGTGGCGCGGGGTCTGCTCCAGGACGGAATCCTCTGGGTGGCCTGCATGAGGGGTTTGCAGGACCCCGGGCCTTTGGGAAGTTCTCTGCTAAACTCCAGTAGAGCCGGAGGAGCAGCGGCTCATGAATCTTCTTAAACTTCTGTCATCAGCGGCTGGGCCAGCTGAAGGTGACCATGGCACACGAGGGAGAGAGAAGCCTGCGAGAGGCGGAGAATTGTGGGGTCGTCCAGGAGGGTCGACAAGGCAAAGAACCTGAAGACCACCCAAAAGGGTACCTAGGTGGGGCCCTTTCAGGGACTTGGGGCGTAGGGTAGGGCACATGGGACGAGGTGGGTGAGCGCAAGGGACGAGATGGCTGTGCGCATGGGACGAGATGGGTGGGAGCAGCAGACGAGGTGGGTGGGGCGGTGGGTGAGGTCCCCGCCCCCAGACGGGCTGGCGAGGAAGCAGGGAAGAAGTAACGTTGGGCTGGTGGGGCAACAGGTGGGGCGCACTGGAGCTGCGGGATAACAGGTGGAACAAACGGGGGACTACACTCGTGGGCGCACGTGCGGAAGAGGGACTGAGCA
The DNA here is from genome assembly GCF_028885625.2 of Pongo pygmaeus. Classification (NCBI taxonomy): domain Eukaryota; kingdom Metazoa; phylum Chordata; class Mammalia; order Primates; family Hominidae; genus Pongo; species Pongo pygmaeus. The sequence continues at coordinate 23,270,362 of NC_072391.2, forward strand.
GGCGCCTGCGTGCTCCCCTCGCGCACCGCCGACAGTTTCAACTGCACCTCCTCCGGCTCGCACAGCTGACTCCTACCGCTCCGCGCACTGCGCGCCCTCGGCCCTAGTGCAGCCAGCTCCCGGCCCGGTCCGCGCCAGGGCCAGGCTACAAACCTGCCCGCCGGCGGCTGGCGGTTGGGGAGAGCGTTGGGAGGAGGAGCCCCGCCCGGGTGGACGCGCGCCCTTCAGCGGCGGAGGCGGAGGCGGAGGCGGAGGCGGCGGCGGCGGCGAGGCCTGAGCGGTGAGTGCTGGGGAATCCCAAACCGACCTCCTTCTGCCGGCGTCCCCTTGCGCTGGCCGCTGCTCCCCGACGCCCGGGAGGCCCACCCGCTACCCGCGGTGGGCGCGCAGAGCCCAAAAAGGCGACCCCCAAACAAAACTCACGCATATGAATCCTCCAGAGACTTCCTCATCCCCCACCCCCGCAACACACACACACACACACACACACAATCAAATCAAATCAAATAGAAGCACTGTTAGGAATTTTATATTGGCTATGCAAAGTGCTTGAACGCACTGACTTTGGAGGCAAATACCTTGTCCCTAGTCCTGACTAGTCCAGAATTTATTTGCTGTGACCTATGGCAAATTGTTTGGTTTCTCTAAGCCTCCATTTCCTAAGGCTTATATCTGAAAATAACTATAAGAGGAAAGGATGCTATTGTATCCAACTCAGAGGGTGGTCCTGATACTTACATTGCGAGAGCATGTTAAGTGTTCCATAAATGGCAGAAGGGGCTGTGGAAGTTCAGTGATTATAGGTAGTTTAATTTGTCTTAGTTTTCCTTTGTGAAAGCATAAATTGCACCAGAGAAAGTCACATATGCAAGGAATACTTTATGCAAAGCTGTTGTCCTAGGGAAGAGAGACCAGAACTCAGTCTAAACTAACTCTGCTGAAACAAAGTGGGGCAGGGTTTTTAAGCTCTAGGATGAGAGTAGAAAGGTGCTGGAGGGCTGTCGGAAGCATACTGAGTTGTTTGCTGAGTTTACAAGTGTTTCCTCCGTGATTAGGCCAGCTGTGTTTGCTAATTCGCTCTCAGGGAAGTTAGGCTCCTACCCTCCCACAGAAACTGGGAAATAGGGGGACTGTCTTCCTTGATGATTGCATTTCAAAGGAATGGCTCCCAGGTCCTTGACAAAGATGATTCTGGTTTGTAAAACTAGTAAGAGGCTATTAAGAGTTACGGATATCTCAAGACAGAGAAAGAATTTACAGTGAAAAGCTTTCTAAAAAAAATGCTCTGTATTAGTCTGTTTTCACACTGCTGATAAAGACATATCCAAGACTGGGCAATTTACAAAAGAAAGAGGTTTATTGGACTTACAGTTCCACGTGGCTGAGGAGGCCTCACAATCATGGCAGAAGGTGAAAGGTACATCTTTGTACCTTTCACAGGGTCCCTCCCAAAACACGTGGGAATTATGGGAGCTACAAGATGAGATTTGGGTGTGGACACAGAGTCAAACCGTATCATGCTCTAAGAAAAGAAAGTTTTGGGCCTAGAGTCAGGAAAAAGCCTTTTCAAGTCAAGCTGAGAACTTTAAGCCTGTCTTGGCTACCTCATTTTATGCAAAGTAGGCAGAAAATTTAAAAGAAAAGAAACATATATTTAAGTACAATTAAGAAAATTACAGTGTTTCAGTTAAAGCAGTTCAGTGCTTTTTAGAAAAGGAGCTGAAATTAAATAGTAAGTATAAATTTAATTCTAATAATTCACGGCTATGAACCATGTAATTGCTTTATTTCCAATAACTATTTGTTCTTTTGCAACTACAGTTCGGCAGGTTGCCCTAATAATTTTCAGGCATTTTAGGTTCATGCTCCTTCCAACCCTCCTTTTCCCTTACAAGGGTTGTATCCAAGTTATGAGGGATAAGGGTGGGGGGTGTTTCATATTTAGGACCAGGATGTTGATGCGTACTTATTCCTGGCCAGGCTCTTTTGGAGTCAGGACTCTTCTGCTATAAGGTCCGCCAAATCTATTTTGGGAATAGTGAAAGGGATGGGATGATGCTAAGGAGCTGGGCTTCGGCATTTCCTTATTGTGCATTATTTCCAATCCATTGTTTTACCCTGGAAAGGGTCAACTGAAAGAACTGGCCATTGTCTTTGTAGGTATTAAGTAGTGCTGTCTTCCCTGAGACCAAAAAATAAAAGATTGAATGAGGGATGGTACTGAATTGAAAACTTATGGTTAATATTCCAAAACATTACCCACTAAAAGAGCAAGAGAAAAAAGTTAGTGGGAGAGTGTTTCAGATGATTCCTTCTTCACAGGTTTACCTGTTCCCCCACCTGAAGAGTTAATTAGAAAAACAATACATGTACATTACATAAAATTCAAACTCTATAGACATACAATTTGTAAAATGTGTAAGTCCCCCATTTTCCACCTCCTGAGGACATACTATCAACAGATCTTCTACCATTTTTCTTTTCTATACGTATATATTTTTCCAAACAATGTGTTTATATCATGTATAATATTTTGCAGTTTACTTTTTCTACCTTAATAGTATATTATCCTCTCATGACAGTGTATCTATATCTATCCCTTCTTTGTAACAGAGGAACAGGATTTTATTGAAGGTATTGGCATGATTTATGTAATCATTCTTTCTGTTTTCATTTGATTGTACTGTTTTCCAGTGTTATCATGAACATCTTTCTGCCTGAATCTTTGTTTTGCTATGGTTTTGCTTTATGAACTTTGTTTCTAGGTTTGTTTGCTTTTTTTTTTTTTATATAGCCTTTAAGACTTGGATCTGCTGCATAAATTCCTTTAAAGTTTGCAGACATGTATTGAGTGTATTGATCAGCTGCACTAAGGAGTAAGCACCTGATGTGAAGCCCCCTTCCGTGAAAAATCCTTTAAGAATGGCATAGTTGCAAAGTTGGAAGGCTGTGTAAATCACAAATTGATTTTACCCCATCACCACATCAGCCAAACATCTGCTCTGCCATTTTGATTAAGATTCGTCATGTATTTCATGCCTGTAATCCCAGCACTTTGGGAGGCCAAGGCAGTTGGATCACCTGAGGTCAGGAGTTTGAGACCAGCCTCATCAACATGGTTAAACCCCATCTCTACTAAAAACACAAAAAATTAGCCAGGCGTGGTGGCACGTGCCTGTAATCCCAGCTACTCGGGAGGCTGAGGCAGGACAATCGCTTGAACCCGGGAGGTGAAGGTTGCAGTGAGCCGACATCACACCATTGCAGTCCAGCCTGGGCAACAAGAGCAAAACTCTGTCTCAAAAAAAAAACAAATTAGTCATGTATTAATTGAGATTTGCAGGGCCATGTCTTTTATATAAAACAATGCACAATGCACTAAGCTCCATGGTGTTTGAGAGACAGAGGAGAACAAATACCATCCCCACCACTGGGTAGTTTAAGATTGTCTGTATCCAGTATATAGCAATTATAATGAGTTCTAAAATGTTTTTCTATTGAGATACAGTTTACATGAAATGAAGTGCTCAGATTTTGAGTGACAGTTTGATCAGTTTCAAAGAATGTGCACACCTAATCAAAACACAGAACATTTCTGTAACACCAGAAAATTCCCTCTTGCCCTTTTCTAATCAATCACAAACCCCTCCCCTATAACCATTGATGTGATTTTTGCCTATACCTTTATATGAATGGAATCATGCAGAAGATACTATTTTGGGTATCTTACTTTGTCTTCTTTGTACCCCTTTGTGCAAATCCTCCCATCCCTAGACCTCGACAACTGCTGGTCTGTTTTCTGCCCCTGTAGTTTTGTATGAATTCTTTATGTATTCTGTTTGCCCAGGCTGGAATGCAGTGGTGTGATCTCAGCCCACTGCAACCTCTGCCTCCCAGGTTCAAGCAATCCTCCCACCTCAGCCTCCTGAGTAGCTAAGATTACAGGCATGTGCCACCACACCTGGCTAATTTTTTTTGTATTTTTTATCAGATATGTATTGTGAATAAATACCTATTGTGAATAAAATTCTTTATTAGATATGTATTGTGAATATTTTCTTTCTCCACTTGCATTTCTGTTTCCTTAGCAGTATCTTTACAAGAGTACTTTTTTTTATATTTTAATGCAGTTTAATTTACCAATTTTTCCTTTATGGCTCATACCTTGGGTATGCAAAGTAAGAAATCCCTACCCCCTTGAAGGTAACAGAGATTTTCTCCTATGTTTCTTCATTTTATTCATTCCTCCTGTTTTCTTTTAAATTTGTACACTTTTAGCTTTTTTCATTTAGGTCTGTGACCCATCTCGAGTTAATTTCTTGTTCTTAGTATGAGGTAAAGTTGGTGCTGTTGTTTTTCCCCCATAAGGATATTCAGTTATTCCAGCACTTTTTTTTTAAAGACTTCTCTTTGTTCCCTTGGTACTTTTGTGGGAAAAAAAATTGACCATCTTAGTGTGGGTCTATTTCTGGACTCTGTTCAGTTTCATTGATGTATGTATCTGTGTCTTCACCAATACCACACAGTTTTAGTTACAGTAACTTTATATATCTTGAAATCAGATAGTATAATACCTCCAGTTTTGTTATTTTCTAAAGTTGTTTTTGACTATTCTAGGACTAGAATTTCTACACAGTTGCTTATTGGAACTTTGATGGGATTGTATTTATTTTCTTAAAGGCTCACCTACAATGTGTTGTAAAGCTTCTGAAAGTAAGTAATGACTTGTCAGTTTTAATTGACATTACTCTGGTTATGAGTGAATATGAGGATCTTTTGTTATGTTTGAGGACTGTTTTTCTTTGAACTGATTTTTTTTCATTTTTCAAATTTTTTTTATTATACTTTGAGTTCTGGGGTACATGTACAGAACGCGCAGTTTTGTTACTAGGTATACACGTGCCATGGTGGTTTGCTGCACCCATCAACCCATCACCTACATTAGGTATTTCTCCTAATGCTGTCCCTCCCCTAGCCCTCCACCCGCCGACAGGCTCCGGTGTGTGATGCTGCCCTCCCTGCGTCCATGTGTTCTCATTGTTCAACTCCCACTCATGAGTGAGAACATGTGGTGTTTGGTTTTCTGTTCTTGTGTTAGTTTGCTGAGAATGATGGCTTCTAGCTTCATCCATGTCCCTGCAAAGAACATGAACTCATCCTTTTTATGGCTGCATAGTATTCCATGGTGCATATATGCCACACTTTCTTTATCCAGTCTGTCATTTGTGGACACTTAGGTTGGTTCCAAGTCTTTGCTATTGTGAATAGTGCTGCAATTCACATACGTGTGCACGTATCTTTATAGTAGAATGATTTATAATCCTTTGGGTATACACCCAGTAATGGGATTGCTAGGTCAAATGGTATTTCTAGTTCTAGATCCTTGAGGAATCACCACACTGTCTTCTACAATGGTTGAACTAATTTATACTTCCACCAACAGTGTAAAAGCATTTGTATTTCTCCACATCCTCTCCAGCATCTGTTGTTTCCTGACTTTTTAATGATCACCATTCTAACTGGCATAAGATGGTATCTCATTGTGGCTTTGATTTGCATTTCTCTAATGACCAGTGATGATGAGCTTTTTTCCATATGTTTGTTGGCTGCATAAATGTCTTCTTTTGAGAAGTGTCTGTTCATATCTATTACCCACTTTTTGATGGGGAGAAAATTTTTGCAATCTATCCATCTGACAAAGGGCTAATATCCATAATCTACAAAGAAATTAAACAATTTTTTTTCCTTTTTCTAATGGTTATCCCTCCCGCTTCAATTTATAGACCTCTTCATATACATATATATATATATATATATATATATATATATATATATGAGAGATTAGCCCTTATCTGTGATACAAGTTATTTTCTCCCGGTTTGTTATTTATCTTTTGGCTTTGTGTTGACATTTACTTCACAAAACATATTTGTACATACTATGTTATCAGACTTATCTTGATACTAGATTTTGATTCATGGAGACTTTCCCACTCCCACATTTTATATTTTTCCAAATGACTATCCATTTGTTACAACACCATTTACTATAAAGTAGAATTTTTTCCCAGTTAGTTGGGATGTTACCTATATAATAAACTAAATTTTTGTATGTATTTTGGTTTATTTCTAGACTTTCTATTCTGTTCCATTTGCCTGTCTTTCAATTCACATACCAGTACAACACATTTTTAACTATAGAGACTTTATAGTATGTTTTAATATTTGGTAGAGCTAGTTGCACAGCTTTTCCTATACATTGTCTTCTAGTAGTTTTATAGTTTCAGGTATTAGATTTAAGAATTTAATCCGAATGGCTGGGCACAGTGGCTCACGCCTGTAATCCCAGCACTTTGGGAGGCCGAGGCAGGCAGATCACGAGGTCAGGAGATCGAGACCATCCTGGCTAACACAGTGAAACCCTGTCTCTACTAAAAATACAAAAAATTAGCCAGGCGTGGTGGTGGGTGCCTGTAGTCCCAGCTACTCGGGAGGCTGAGGCAGGAGAATGGCGTGAACCTGGGAGGCAGAGCTTGCAGTGAGCGGAGATCATGCCAGTGCACTCCAGCCTGGGTGACAGAGCGAAACTCTGTCTCAAAAAAAGAAAAAGAAAAAAAAAAGAATTCAATCCATTTTGAGTTGATTTTGTACATGGTATAAGAGTCTAATTTCATTCTTTTGCATGTATAATCCAGATTTCTAAACTCCATTTATTAAAGACACTATCTTTTCTCCCATTGTGTGTTCTTGGCATGTTTGTCAAAAATCAATTGGTGGTAAATGTGTGGGTTTATTTTGGGGCTATCCATTGTCTGTCTTCCTTTGGTCTATGTGTCTGTTTTTATAGCAGTACCATGCTGTTTTGATTACTATAGATTTGTAATATATTTTGAAGTCAGGAAGTATGATGCCTCCATTTTGTTCATTTTCCTCAAAAATGTTTTAGATATTTGGGGTTTTGTGGTACAATAAAAATTTTATGATTTTTAATCTATTTCTTTGAAAAGTGTCATTGGGATTTTGATAGGGATTGCATTCAATCTGTAGATCACTTTTGGTAGTATGGACATTTTAACAGTATTGTTTCAATCCATGAACATGGAATATCTTTCTTTTTATTTGTGCCTTCAAGTTCTTTCATCAATATTTTATGATTTTCAATATACAGGTCTTTCACTTCCTTGGCTATATTTGTTCATAAGTATTTTTCATAGCTATTGTAAATACAGTTGTCTTTTTTATTTCACTTCAGATGGTTTAATGCTAATGTATAGAAACTTTTTTTTTTTTTTTTTTTGAGACAGTTCGCTTTTGTTTCCCAGGCTGGAGTGCAGTGGCGAAATCTCGGCTCACTGCAACCTCCGCCTCCCAGATTCAAGCGATTCTCCTGTCTCAGCCCCCCAAGTAGCTGGGATTACAGATGTGTGCTACCATGCCTGGCTAACTTTGTATTTTTAGTAGAGATGGGGTTTCACCATGTTGGTCAGGCTGGTCTTGAACTTCTGACTTCAAGTGATCCAATCGCTTCAGCCTCCCAAAGTGCTGGGATTACAGGTGTGAGCTACCATGCCTGGCTGAAACTATTATTTTTGTATGTTGACTTTATATCCTGTAACTTTATTGTATTTTATTAGTTCTAGCAGTGTTTTCACTGACATTTTAGGGTTTTCTATACATAATATCATGTTATCTGCAAACAGGAACCATTTGGCTTCTTCTTTTCCAATTTGGATGGCTTCTCTTTCTTTTTTTGCCTGATTGCTCTGGCTAGGTCTTCCATTACTATATTGAATAGGAGTGGTAAGAGTGGACATCTTTGTACCTTTCCTGAGATACTTTTGGAAAAAGCTTTCTGTTTTTTACTCTTGTGTATGATATTAATGGTGCGCTTGTCATATATAGTCTTTATTGTGTTGAGTTACATTCCTTCAGTGCCTAATATGGTTAGAGTTTTTATCATGAAAGGATATTGAATTTTGTCAAATGCTTCTTCTGCATCTGTTGAGATAATATATGGTCTTTGTCCTTTATTCTGTTAATGTGGTGTATTAATATATACTTGCATATGTTGAACCATCCTTGGATCTCAAAGATAAGTCTCACTTTATCGTGGTGAAGGAATGATCCTTTTAATATGCTGTTGAATTCAGTTTGCTAGTATTTTGTTGAGGATTTTTGCATCTATGTTCATCAGGGATATTAGCCTGTAATTTTTTTTTTTTTGAGATGGAGTCTCACTCTGTTGCCCAGGCTGGAGCGCAGTGGCATGATATCAGCTTACTGCAACCTCTGCCGCCTCCCAGGTTCAAACAATTCTCTTGCCTCAGCCTCCCAAGTAGCTGAGATCACAGGCATGTGCTACCATGCTCAGCTAATTTTTGTATTTTTAGTAGAGATGGGGTTTCACCATGTTGGCCAGGCTGGTCTCAGACTCCTGCCCTGCTCATCTCGGCTTCCCAAAGTGCTGGGATTACAGTCATGAGCCATCATGCCTGGCCAGCCTATAATTTTCTTGTATGTCCTTGTCTGGCTTTGGCGTCACGATAGTGTTGGCTTCATAAGATGTGTTTGGAAATATTTTTTCTTCAACTTTTTGGAGTTTGATAAGGATTGGTCTTATTTCTTCTTTAAATGTTTTGTAGAATTCAGCCCAGAAGCCATCTGATTCTAGGCTTTTCTTTAATGGGAGACTTTTTATTACTGATTCAATCTTTTTTTTTAATCAGTCTATTTGTTATCAGTCTGTTATCAGTCTATTTTATCAGTCTGTTTGTTATCAGTCTGTTCAGATTTTCCTTTTCTTTGTGATTAATACTTGGTAGGATTAATACAGGTAGGAATTTTTTCATTTCTTCTAGGTTATCTAATTTGTTGACATAATTGTCATCATAGTCTCTAAAGATAATTTGTATGTCTGTAGTATCCATTATAATGTCTCCTTTTTTATTTCTGATTTTACTTGAATCTCCTCTCCTTTTTTATTAGTTATTCTAGCTAAAAGTTTGTCTGTTTTATCTTTTTCACAAGTTTTGTTGATTTTTTTTCTATTGCTTCTCTAGTCTCTATTTCATTTATTTCTGCTCTGATCTTTATTTTATCCTTGCTTCTGTGAACTTTATGCTTAGTTTGTCCTTGTTTTCCTAGTTCCTGGTTTTCTAGTTTCCAATTCTAGTTCCTATACCTAGTTTCTAGTTATAATGTTAGGGTGTTTGAGATCTTTCTTCTTTTTTGATGTAGATGTTTATTGCTATAAACTTCACTCTTAGAACCATTTTTGCTGTATACTATATATCTTACATATTTTTGTATGTTGTGTTTCCGTCTTCATTTGCCTCAAGATATTTTTAAATGTTCCCTTTAATTTCTACATTGACCCATTGGTTGTTTGGAAGAATATTGTTTAATTGCCATATGCTTCTGCATTTTCTGAAATTCTTACTATTTTTGATTGTGGCTGGAAAAGTTATTTGAAATGGATTTCAGGCTTCATAAATTTATTAAGATTTATCTTGTGGCCTAACATATGAACTCTCCTGGAGAATGTTCTGTGTGTGCTTGGGAAGAATGTGTACAATTGACCAATTGACCCCCCATATCTGTGTGTTCTACATCCACAGATTCAACTGTGGGCCAAAAATAAAAAAAAAATAATAAAAATAATAATATGACAATAATACAAATAAAAAGCAATACAGTGTAACAAATATTTATATAGATTTTATATTAGGTACTATGAGTATCTAGAGAAAATCTGAGGCATAAGGAGTATGTGTGTAGATTATATGCAAATACTACACCATTTTATATAAGACATTGAGCATCCATGGATTTTGTTATCCTCAGGGGTCTAGAACTAGGCATTAGCATTGTGCCTAGTTGGGGTTTACCTGTAGCCTGTGTCCACTGGTGCCAGCCTGGAGGCTGGGTGTATGGTTGCTAGCCCAGAAGCTAGGTCTGTGAAGAACTGGGTCCTGGAGCCATGTTAGGACCTGGGTTCACAAGGCTTGGCACAGGGAAGGCCTGGGCCCTGTGTTTGCAGGTGCCTGCCAGGTGTTTGAGCCCAGGTGTGCCATCCTTGTTCTGGGATGGGGCTGAAGCCCAGGGCCAATGGGGCCTGCCTAGTGCTTGGGTCAGCCTAGTGCAGGGGCAGGACCGGAGACCAAGTCCACCAGGCTGAGCTGGAACCTGGGACTGCAGAATCTGGCCTGACATTAGTATGGGCTTGGAGGCTCAGTTTGCTGATACTAGCCTGGCAATGGGTAAGCCCGGAGCCTGTATCCATAGGGGCCAGCCTGGCAGCTGGGTCTACCAGGTAAGCCCAGAACCTGGAGCTGTGAGATCTAGCCTGGTGCTAGGGCAGACGTGAAGGCTCAGTCCCCGACTTATTTTCTTGATGTTAGGTTAGATTTTGATGGGCAGAAATTTTAGATTTTGATAAAGCCCCTTTTTTATGGTTTGTGTCCTTAGTATCCATTTTAAGAAATCTCTGCCTACCCCAAGGTCAGAAAGATATTCTGTAGTAATATTAGAGATTTAAAGTATCTTATGTTCATCTTATGTCATATTCAGAAAAATTGCTTGTAGGAGTAGTTGACTATAGCATTTTGTTATTTTTTTTCCAGAGAGGATTCATTTTTTATCTTAGGCAGCTGTCAGTACTTGCAATCTTGGGAGCGCCCTCGTCCAGTATCAAGGATTGAGATTATTTGAAGCCGGGATTTGTAGAAGCTAAAAGCATTGAGATTATTTGCAGTCCCAGGGAAGGTCAATCTCCTTTAGGTTCCTCCTTACTTATAAAGTCAAGTCCTAATCTAATCCCTTCCATTCTTGGCTCTGAATTCCAGCTCTCTTTCTCATAGCCCCAAGAATTTAAGTCAGATATTCATGGTCACACAGTTGTGAAATCCCACATGGTAGTGGTACGATTTCAACCTAGGCAGTCTAACTTCAGATCCTGGGTTATTAAAAGGAAACTTCCATGTCACCCCTACCATGAGGGATGAGTTTCATTTGTTTTGCTTCCCATTGTACACCTACACCTCACATGATATGTAGTAAGTATTCAGAAAATATTCATTAAATATAAGAATGAACCTGCTCTTAGTCCATTTGGGATACTATAGCAAAATACCACAGACTATGCGGCTTAAAAACAGTAGTTTATCGCTCACAGTTTTGATGGCTGTGCAGTCCAAGATCAAGGTGGCAGCACATTCTTTGTCTAGTGAGGACCCCTTTCCTGGTTGGCCTGTCTTTTCTTTGTGTCCTCACATGGTGGAAGGAATGAGGGATCTCTGTGGGGCCTCTTTTGTAAGGGAACTCATCCCATTCTAATACCTCTCTAAATCCCCATTTTTTATTTTTATTTATTTATTTAATTTTTTGAGATAGAGTTTCACTCTTGTTGCCCAGGCTGGAGTGCAATGGCGCAATCTCAGCACACTGCAACCTCCGCCTCCCTGGTTCAAGTGATTCTCCTGCCTCAATTCTCCTGCCTCAGCCTCCCGAGTAGCTGGGATTACAGGCGCCCACCACCAGACCCGGCTAATGTTTTGTATTTTTAGTAGAGACAGGGTTTCACCATGTTGGCCAGGCTGGTCCAAACTCCTGACCTCAGGTGATCCACCCGCCTCGGCCTCCCAAAGTGTTGGGATTACAGGCATGAGCCACTGTGCCCGGCCCCTAAATCCCCACTTCAAAATACCTTGACCTTGGGTGTTAGGATTTAACATATGAAGTCAGGGGAACATAAACATTCAGTTCATTGCAAATCTGTTCCCCTTAGCAATACTATTAGTGGTAGTTACTTCCAATCCGATAGATTATTGAATAGCATTTTGGGCTTATAGTTGTGCTGTGATTTTATATACTGTTTTGTTGCTTTGCCATTGGTGGTGACTTACTTGTTTTTTGTTGTTTTTAAATTAGTATTTCCATGGGGATTGGGAAAGCTACTGGCAAGATTTACCTGGAAACTTGCATCAACAACTTATTGATCTTTATTTTGTGGTTGGTATTTTATTCATATTAGAATCTCCATAGATGTTGACTAAATTAAAAATGTAGGTTGGGAGGCTGAGGCGGGCGGATCACTTGAGGTCAGCAGTTCGAGACCAGCCTGGCCAACGTGGTGAAACCCCATCTCTACTAAAAATACAACAATTAGCCAGGCGTGGTGGCGGACGCCTGTAATCCTAGCTATTCAGGAGGCTGAGGCAGAAGAATCACTTGAACCCGGGAGGAAGAGGTTGCAGTGAGCTGAGATTGCACCACTGCAGCGTGGGTGACAGAGTGAGACTCTGTCTCAAAAAAAAAAAAATAGGGATAAACAACTTCTCAAATATTTTAAATCTTTATATTTCTTATTTTAAATATTAAATATTTCTTTAAAGCTTGATTATAAAATTAAGTAATTTAAATTTAAGTAATGTGCTTGTCTAAAATTTACACATCATTAGATAATCTTTTCTTTTTAAAAAATCTTTACTCCCTCCATAGAGTTGAACTTCCTCTCTTTTTAGAAGAATGGATTTCTTGGAGTCCAAAAAATTTATGGTTCTTCTCTGGAAGAATTTTATTTTAAAGGTAAGTTGAACTACCTATAGGGTTATTACAACAGCTCAGAGGCCACAGGGGAAAATTCTGACAGCTTGATCCTTGAATTTCAATTTTTACTGTTTTACTTTTCTCAGTACAAAGGCTAGGTTATCTCTTCCAAATATAGAGTTCTCACAGAGAGAGATTAATAGCAGGATGTTATGTAGAAAGGAGAAAAAAGTCTAGGAAACTGCTGCTATTATAGAGTAAAGCTGTGTTTTTGGCAATCTATATATTCTTTTATGAAGTATCTTTTATCTTAATATGAAAGAATTACAGTTATACACAATACAGGACTATTCAGCCATGAGAAAGAATGAGATCCTCTCATTTGCAACAACATCGATGGAACTGGAGGTCATCATGTAAAGTGAGATAAGCCAGGCACAGAAAGACAAACTTTGCATGTTCTCACTTATTGGTAGAAACTAAAAATTAAAACAATTGAACTCATGGAGATGGAGAGTAGAAGGATGGTTAACAGAGGCTGGGAAGGGGTAGCTTGGGGTAGGTAAGGGGGAAGTGGAGATGGTTAATGGGTCCAAAAAAATAGAAAGCATGGATAAGACAGTATTTGCCAGCACAACGGAATGACTAGAGTCAAAAATAATTTGATTGTACATTTAAAAATATCTAAAAGAGTGTAATTGGATTGTTTGTAACACAAGGGATAAATGCTTGAGGGAATGGATACCCAATTTACCTTGATGTGATTATTATGCATTGTGTGCCTGTATCAAAATATCTCATGTAACCCTTAAATACATATACCTGCTATGTACCCATGAAAATTAAAAATTAAAAAAAATTCAAAAATGAACTTGCAAAGTTAATGACCTCTTAGGGCAATTAACATAATCTTTTTTCTTCTTCTTCTAGAGGCGGCGATGTATTGCTTTAGTTGTGGAAATGGTCCTCACATTTCTGTTTAGTGCTGTACTTTTGGCAACACGCTCTGTTATTGTTATAAAGAAGAATGGACCTTTCGATTTTGCTGCTCAGCCTGTCGACGAAGTGCCTTCCTACATCACAGCTTCCTTAATTTCTCCTTCTCCTTTGGAATTGGCTTACGTGCCTTCCAGAAGTACTGTGGTGCAGGGTATTATTGAAAAGGTGAAAATGGATTTAAACCCCCAAATGAAAGGTTAGAAATTAACATTTTCTGAAAAAACATACAGAATTACTAAATCGATTTAATGAAGACATACTTACAACCTTATTAACTGGTTCTTAACCTCCCAAGTAAAACATCGTTGAGATCCTCATACTAAGTATAAATATTATGGACTTTGTTAAACTTGAAAGTTAAATTTATATAAAATATTTTGTTCATAGAGCCCAGAACAAATAGTAATATTTCAAAATGAGATGACCAATTGTTATTATTATTCTAAGTTGTTATCCAGTTTTGTGATACTGTTTTTTCTATCTGGTGTGCTTCTTGAACCTGGGTAAGTATACCTCCAGGGGTGTGTGATTTTGTGCCACAGGTCAGTGGTCAGTTATTTAAAACAATGTTTTATATTAAAATGTGATGTGAGTAATATAGGAAGGCTTTAGAAAACACTCAAGCTATGTAGAATTATTTCAAAATCCCTCAGTCTCTCACTTAACTTCATATTCCTGGATCAGTTTCTTACCTCTTTCTCTTAGAGGTAAATACTGTCAGAAGTTTAGGTCGGCCGGGCCCAGTGGCTCACACCTGTAATCCCAGCATTTTGGGAGGCTGAGGTGGGCAGATCACCTGAGGTCAGGAGTTCAAGACCAGCCTGGCCAACATGGCGAAACCCCATCTCTACTAAAAATATAAAAACTAGCCAGGCATGGTGGTGTGCACCTGTAGTCCCAGCTACTCGGGAGGCTGAGGCATGAGAATCACTTGAACCCAGGAGGAGGAGGTTGCAGTGAGGTGAAATTACACCACTGCACTCCAGCCTGGGTGACAGAGTAAAACTCTGTCTCAAAAAAAAAAAAAAAAAAAAAAGTTTGTGGGCATCTCCCTAGCATACCTCTCTCTATACATGTGTGTGCGTGTGCACACACACACACACACACACACACACACAGTCAGGCAACTTTTCCATCTTTTTTTGTCTTTCAAGAGATATGAGAGTCCTTGGGAGTAGATGCCATCTCAAAGCATTCTTTTTTGTTGTTTGCTTTTTTTATCAAAGCATTCTTATTGTAAAATAAAGACTGAAACAGGAGAATATGAAGTTCCCAGTAATTTTTAAATTCTACAACAAAAATATCCCAACAAATTTAAAGTCTATTATGGGTTACTCCAACAGTCGGTTTGGGTTACTCAAAATATTTTCTGATTTCCACTCTGATGTCTTCTTTGATGCATGGAATTTAAAAATTTTTAGAAATGTGTTGCTGAACTTCCAAACACTGGGGACTTCTTGTTATCTTTCTGTTGTTGATTTCTCTTTTAATTTCCTTTCATCAGAGAATATACTCAATTCCAGTTCTTTGACTTTTTTTTTTTTTCTTCTTTTATTATTATTTATTATTATTAAACTTTAGGTTTTATGGTACATGTGCGCAATGTGCAGGTAAGTTACATATGTATACATGTGCCATGCTGGTGCGCTGCACCCACCAACTCGTCATCTAGCATTAGGTATATCTCCCAGTGCTATCCTTCCCCCCTCCCCCCACCCCACAACAGTCCCCAGAGTGTGATGTTCCCCTTCCTGTGTCCATGTGTTCTCATTGTTCAATTCCCACCTATGAGTGAGAATATGCGGTGTTTGGTTTTTTGTTCTTGCGATAGTTTACTGAGAATGATGATTTCCAATTTCATCCATGTCCCTACAAAGGACGTGAACTCATCATTTTTTATGGCTGCATAGTATTCCATGGTGTATATGTGCCACATTTTCTTAATCCAGTCTATCATTGTTGGACATTTGGGTTGGTTCCAAGTCTTTGCTATTGTGAATAATGCCGCAATAAACATACGTGTGCATGTGTCTTTATAGCAGCATGATTTATAGTCCTTTGGGTATATACCCAGTAATGGGATGGCTGGGTCGAATGGAATTTCTAGTTCTAGATCCCTGAGGAATCGCCACACTGACTTCCACAAGGGTTGAATTAGTTTACAGTCCCACCAACAGTGTAAAAGTGTTCCTATTTCTCCACATCCTCTCCAGCACCTGTTGTTTCCTGACTTTTTAATGATTGCCATTCTAACTGGTGTGAGATGGTATCTCATTGTGGTTTTGATTTGCATTTCTCTGATGGCCAGTGATGGTGAGCATTTTTTCATGTGTTTTTTGGCTGCATAAATGTCTTCTTTTGAGAAGTGTCTGTTCATGTCCTTCGCCCACTTTTTGATGGGGTTGTTTGTTTTTTTCTTGTAAATTTGTTGGAGTTCATTGTAGATTCTGGATATTAGCCCTTTGTCAGATGAGTAGGTTGCGAAAAT
The DNA here is from genome assembly GCF_028885625.2 of Pongo pygmaeus. Classification (NCBI taxonomy): domain Eukaryota; kingdom Metazoa; phylum Chordata; class Mammalia; order Primates; family Hominidae; genus Pongo; species Pongo pygmaeus. The sequence goes on from NC_072391.2 coordinate 23,286,394, forward strand.
TTTCTCCCATTTTGTAGGTTGCCTGTTCACTCTGATGGTAGTTTCTTTTGCTGTGCAGAAGCTCTTTAGTTTAATTAGATCCCATTTGTCAATTTTGGCTTTTGTTGCCATTGCTTTTGGTGTTTTAGACATGAAGTCCTTGCCCATGCCTATGTCCTGAATGGTAATGCCTAGGTTTTCTTCTAGGGTTTTTATGGTTTTAGGTCTAACATTTAAGTCTTTAATCCATCTTGAATTGATTTTTGTATAAGGTGTAAGGAAGGGATCCAGTTTCAGCTTTCTGCATATGGCTAGCCAGTTTTCCCGCAACATTTATTAAATAGGGAATCCTTTCCCCATTTCTTGTTTTTGTCAGGTTTGTCAAAGATCAAATACTTGTAGATATGTGGCATTAGTTCTGACGGCTCTGTTCTGTTCCATTGATCTATATCTCTGTTTTGGTACCAGTACCATGCTGTTTTGGTTACTGTAGCCTTGTAGTATAGTTTGAAGTCAGGTAGTGTGATGCCTCCAGCTTTGTTCTTTTGGCTTAGGATTGACTTGGTGATGCGGGCTCTTTTTTGGTTCCATATGAACTTTAAAGTAGTTTTTTCCAATTCTGTGAAGAAAGTCATTGGTAGCTTGATGGGGATGGCATTGAATCTGTAAATTACCTTGGGAAGGATGGCCATTTTCATGATATTGATTCTTCCTACCCATGAGCATGGAATGTTCTTCCATTTGTTTGTATCCTCTTTTATTTCCTTGAGCAGTGGTTTGTAGTTCTCCTTGAAGAGGTCTTTCACATCCCTTGTAAGTTGGATTCCTAGGTATTTTATTCTCTTTGAAGCAATTGTGAATGGGAGTTCACTGATGATTTGGCTCTCTGTTTGTCTGTTATTGGTGTATAAGAATGCTTGTGATTTTTGCACATTGATTTTGTATCCTGAGACTTTGCTGAAGTTGCTTATCAGCTTAAGGAGATTTTGGGCTGAGACAATGGGGTTTTCTAGATATACTATCATGTCATCTGCAAACAGGGACAATTTGACTTCCTCTTTTCCTAATTGAATACCCTTTATTTCCTTCTCCTGCCTAATTGCCCTGGCCAGAACTTCCAACACTATGTTGAATAGAAGTGGTGAGAGAGGGCATCCCTGTCTTGTGCCAGTTTTCAAAGGGAATGCTTCCAGTTTTTGCCCATTCAGTATGATATTGGCTGTGGGTTTGTCATAAATAGCTCTTATTATTTTGAGATACGTCCCATCAATTCCTAAGTTATTGAGAGTTTTTAGCATGAAGGGTTGTTGAATTTTGTCAAAGGCCTTTTCTGCATCTATTGAGATAATCATGTGGTTTTTGTCTTTGGTTCGGTTTATATGCTGGATTACATTTATTGATTTGCGTATATTGAACCAGCCTTGCATCCCAGGGATGAAGCCCACTTGATCATGGTGGATAAGCTTTTTGATGTGCTGCTGGATTCTGTTTGCCAGTATTTTATTGAGGATTTTTGCATCAATGTTCATCAAGGATATTGGTCTAAAATTCTCTTTTTTTGTTGTATCTCTGCCAGGCTTTGGTATCAGGATGATGCTGGCCTCATAAAATGAGTTAGGGAGGATTCCCTCTTTTTCTATTGATTGGAATAGTTTCAGAAGGAATGGTACCAGCTCCTCCTTGTACCTCTGGTAGAATTCGGCTGTGAATCCATCTGGACCTGGACTTTTTTTGGTTGGTAAGCTATTGATTATTGCCACAATTTCAGCTCCTGTTATTGGTCTATTCAGAGATTCAACTTCTTCCTGGTTTAGTCTTGGGAGGGTGTATGTGTTGAGGAATTTATCCATTTCTTCTAGATTTTCTAGTTTATTTGCATAGAGGTGTTTGTAATATTCTCTGATGGTAGTTTGTATTTCTGTGGGATCGGTGGTGATATCCCCTTTATCATTTTTTATTGCATCTATTTGATTCTTCTCTCTTTTTTTCTTTATTAATCTTGCTAGCGGTCTATCAATTTTGTTGATCCTTTCAAAAAACCAGCTCCTGGATTCATTGATTTTTTGAAGGGTTTTTTGTGTCTCTATTTCCTTCAGTTCTGCTCTGATTTTAGTTATTTCTTCCCTTCTGCTAGCTTTTGAATGTGTTTGCTCTTGCTTTTCTAGTTCTTTTAATTGTGATGTTAGGGTGTCAATTTTGGATCTTTCCTGCTTTCTCTTGTGGGCATTTAGTGCTATAAATTTCCCTCTACACACTGCTTTGAATGCATCCCAGAGATTCTGGTATGTTGTGTCTTGGTTCTCGTTGGTTTCAAAGAACATCTTTATTTCTGCCTTCATTTCGTTATGTACCCAGTAGTCATTCAGGAGCAGGTTGTTCAGTTTCCACGTAGTTGAGCGGTTTTGAGTGAGATTCTTAATCCTGAGTTCTAGCTTGATTGCACTGTGATCTGAGAGACAGTTTGTTACAATTTCTGTTCTTTTACATTTATTGAGGAGAGCTTTACTTCCAAGTATATGGTCAATTTTGGAATAGGTGTGGTGTGGTGCTGAAAAAAATGTATATTCTGTTGATTTGGGGTGGAGAGTTCTGTAGATGTCTATTAGGTCTGCTTGGTGCAGAGCTGAGTTCAATTCCTGGGTATCCTTGTTGACTTTCTGTCTCGTTGATCTGTCTAATGTTGATAGTGGGGTGTTAAAGTCTCCCATTATTAATGTGTGGGAGTCTAAGTCTCTTTGTAGGTCACTCAGGACTTGCTTTATGAATCTGGGTGCTCCTGTATTGGGTGCATATATATTTAGGATAGTTAGCTCTTCTTGTTGAATTAATCCCTTTACCATTATGTAATGGCCTTCTTTGTCTCTTTTGATCTTTGTTGGTTTAAAGTCTGTTTTATCAGAGACTAGGATTGCAACCCCTGCCTTTTTTTGTTTTCCATTTGCTTGGTAGATCTTCCTCCATCCTTTTATTTTGAGCCTATGTGTGTCTCTGCACGTGAGATGGGTTTCCTGAATACAGCACACTGATGGGTCTTGAGTCTTTATCCAGTTTGCCAGTCTGTGTCTTTTAATTGGAGCATTTAGTCCATTTACATTTAAAGTTAATATTGTTATGTGTGAATCTGATCCTGTCATTATGATGTTAGCTGGATATTTTGCTCGTTAGTTGATGCAGTCTCTTCCTAGTCTCGATGTTCTTTACATTTCGGTATGATTTTGCAGTGGCTGGTACCGGTTGTGCCTTTCCATGTTTAGCGCTTCCTTCAGGAGCTCTTTTAGGGCAGGCCTGGTGGTGACAAAATCTCTCAGCATTTGCTTGTCTGTAAAGTATTTTATTTCTCCTTCACTTATGAAGCTTAGTTTGGCAGGATATGAAATTCTGGGTTGAAAATTCTTTTCTTTAAGAATGTTGAATATTGGCCCCCACTCTCTTCTGGCTTGTAGGGTTTCTGCCGAGAGATCCGCTGTTAGTCTGATGGGCTTCCCTTTGATGGTAACCCGACCTTTCTCTCTGGCTGCCCTTAACATTTTTTCCTTCATTTCAACTTTGGTGAATCTGACAATTATGTGTCTTGGAGTTGCTCTTCTCGAGGAGTATCTTTGTGGCGTTCTCTGTATTTCCTGAATCTGAATATTGGCCTGCCTTGCTAGATTGGGGAAGTTCTCCTGGATAATATCCTGCAGAGTGTTTTCCAACTTGTTTCCACTCTCCCCGTCACTTTCAGGTACACCAATCAGACGTAGATTTGGTCTTTTCACATAGTCCCACATTTCTTGGAGGCTTTGCTCGTTTCTTTTTATTCTTTTTTCTCTAAACTTCCCTTCTCGCTTCATTTCATTCATTTCATCTTCCAGGGCTGATACCCTTTCTTCCATTTGATCGCATCGGCTCCTGAGGCTTCTGCATTCTTCACGTAGTTCTCGAGCCTTGGTTTTCAGCTCCATCAGCTCCTTTAAGCAATTCTCTGTATTGGTTATTCTAGTTATACATTCTTCTAAATTTTTTTCAAAGTTTTCAACTTCTTTGCCTTTGGTTTGAATATCCTCCCGTAGCTCAGAGTAATTTGATCGTCTGAAGCCTTCTTCTCTCAGCTCGTCAAAGTCATTCTCTGTCCAGCTTTGTTCCGTTGCTGGTGAGGAACTGCGTTCCTTTGGAGGAGGAGAGGTACTCTGGTTTTTAGAGTTTCCAGTTTTTCTGCTCTGTTTTTTCCCCATCTTTGTGGTTTTAACTACTTTTGGTCTTTGATGATGGTGATGTACAGATGGGTTTTTGGTGTGGATGTCCTTTCTGTTAGTTTTCCTTCTAACAGACAGGACCCTCAGCTGCAGGTCTGTTGGAGTACCTGGCCGGCCGTGTGAGGTGTCAGTCTGCCCCTGCTGGGGGGTGCCTCCCAGTTAGGCTGCTCGGGGGTCAGGGGTCAGGGACCCACTTGAGGAGGCAGTCAGCCCGTTCTCAGATTTCCAGCTGCGTGCTGGGAGAACCACTGCTCTCCTCACAGCTGTCAGACAGGGACATTTAAGTCTGCAGAGGTTACTGCTGTCTTTTTGTTTGTCTGTGTCCTGCCCCCAGAGGTGGAGCCTACAGAGGCAGGCAGGCCTCCTTGAGCTGTGGTGGGCTCCACCCAGTTCAAGCTTCCAGGCTGCTTTGTTTACCTAAGCGAGCCTGGGCAATGGCGGGCGCCCCTCCCCCAGCCTCGCTGCCGACTTGCTGTTTGATCTCAGACTGCTGTGCTAGCAATCAGCGAGACTCCGTGGGCGTAGGACCCTCTGAGCCAGGTGCGGGCTATACTCTCCTGGGGCACCGTTTCCTAAGCCCGTCGGAAAAGCACAGTATTCGGGTGGGAGTGGCCCGATTTTCCAGGTGCCGTCTGTCACCCCTGGAAGGGGAACTCCCTGACCCCTTGCGCTTCCCGAGTGAGGCAATGCCTCGCCCCTGCTTCGGCTGGCGCACGGTGCGCTCACCCACTGACCTGCGCCCACTGTCTGGCACTCCCTAGTGAGATGAACACGGTACCTCAGATGGAAATGCAGAAATCACCCGTCTTCTGCGTCGCTCGCGCTGGGAGCTGTAGACCGGAGCTGTTCCTATTCGGCCATCTTGGCTCCTCCCCCCTTCTTTGACATTTTGAGAATTGTCTATGACTAGTACATGGTATATTTTGATAAATGTCTTCTATGCATTTGTAAAAACTATGTGTGCTGTAGGTTTTGCTTCTGGAGTTCTATAAATGCTACCTAGGCAAAGTAGGCTAAGTGTCATGCTTTTCAAGTCATCTGTATTCTTTTTTTTTTTTTGTCTGCTTATTATATCAGTCATTGAAAGAAGTACCTGAAATAATACCTGATTTCCAATCAGGTATTATTAGGATTAAATAGGTTATATATTGTATATATTAATTTTTTTTTTCTTGAGACGGAGTCTTGCTCTGTCACCAGGCTGGAGTGCAGTGGCGCGATCTCGGCTCACTGCAACCTTCCACCTCCCAGGTTCAAGCGATTCCCCTGCCTCAGCCTCCCAAGTAGCTGGGACTACAGGTACCTGCCACCACGCCTGGCTAATTTTTTGTATTTTTAGTAGAGACGGGGTTTCACCACATTGGCTAGGATGGTCTGGATCTCCTGACCTTGTGATCCACCCCCTCAGCCTCCCAAAGTGCTGGGATTACAGGTATGAGCCACCGTGCCCGGCCTATATATATTAAAATTTATACAATTTTAAGATATTAAAATTTCCAACTGAGATTTAGCTATTTTTCTTTTTGCTTATTTATTTTGAATTACAGTTCATGTGATCTTTCCATTGAATAATTTTAAAAACAATATTTTTCAGTTCTGGAATTTCCATTTATCTCTATTTTGAATAGGTTCCAGGTCTCTTGGAAAATGTACCATTTTTAAGTTTATTAACCATATCAACCGTAGTTACTTTGAAATCTCTGCCAGGAAGTTCTGGTATCTGGATTACTTGTTTATCTTTTTTTTTTTCTTTTATGCCATTGAGTTCTATTTTGTAACATGCCTTGTATATTTTTATCAAATCCAAGATGTTGCAGATGAAAAATTTTGAAGGCTCTTAGGGATATTTCTTTATCCAAAGAGGGTTAAATTTTCTTTTGGATCATTATTAAAGTACTGGTAACTCCCCCTGCCCCCACTGAAGGCTGGTTTTAGCTTCACTAAAGACTGCCCTATTTCTGTTTTCTCTTTACTTCTGGGCATAATCCTGGTCCTAGTGCATGATTGATCCTTACTCCTAAGGCATGACCATTCCATGATTTCAACTGAAAGTCGGGGGTTCAAGAAGGCTCCTTACCTGTGGGGCTTGAACTCCATCCTCTGTCTCCCCAGCCTGGTGCTGCTGCTGAAATCACTGCTCAGCATTTTTGCCCTCCAGCCACTGTCATCTACCTGCCTGTACTCACTTAGAAGACTAGAAGTTCATACCCAGGCTTTCGCCCCTCTTCCTGGGTACACATAGTTAATTAAGGCAGCTGACAGGCAAAGATGAATACCTGGGCTGGGCGTAGTGGTTCACACCTGTAATCCCAGCACTTTGGGAGGCAGAGGCAGGAGTTCACAAGGTCGAGAGATCGAGACCATCCTGGCTAACATGATGAAACCCTGTCTCTACTAAAAATACAAAAAATTAGCCAGGCGTGGTGGCGGGTGCCTGTAGTCCCAGCTACTCGGGAGACTGAGGCAGGAGAATCGCTTGAACCCAGGAGGCGGAGGTTGCAGTGAGCCGAGATCGCACCACAACACTCCAGTCTGGGTGACAGAGCAAGACTCCATCTCAAAAAAAAAAAAAAAGAGAGAGAAATAAAAAGATGAATACCCAGGGAAAACATTTTAGATATCTGAGGAGACCAGGAACAATGAAAGGAAGAAAGAAAATGGAACCTCCTGTACCAGGAGAAGCAGAACTAGTGTAACTACTGGAGGGGTGAGAAGAAGAGCTGCCCAGGCGTCTGGAGTTTCAGCTGGGGTTCAGCTCTGCCCCATCACCCCAGGCTGAGGCATTTGCTTTCTTATGCATGACCATGATGGAAAGAACAACTATCCCCAGTCTAGGCTTTCAGGACATGGTTACATGTTTATGTGTGTTTAATGCTCTCCTTATTGGGGCTAAGCAAGTTGGGTATATATTGGAATGAAAAAAGTTGAAAGTTAGATTCTTTTAGAGTTGTGTTTTTTGTTTGTTTTGTTTTGGCCAGGTCACTAGGATTGAAGGTGGGAGAGACAAACGAATTGAAGAATTGGAAGAGTTATTGAAGACATAGGTCCTGGAATCTAAACTGGAAAGGAAACGAAGTTAGGAAAAGAATGATTTCAGATGTCAAGTGATGGGAATGTAAAATGGCTCTTGATCAAAGACCTCTGAAGCTACACATCATATAACCAGTGCACCACCAGCTCCACACATCAATATATTTCTACAGCAGTTTCTCTAGGACAATGGTCCCCAACCTTTTTGGCACCAAGGACCAGTTGCATAGAAGACAATTTTTCCACAGACCGGTGGCGGAGGGATGGTTTCAGGGTGATTCAAGCACATCACATTTATTGTGTACTTTATTTCTATTATTACATAGTAATATATAATGAAATCATTATACAACTCACCATAATGAAGAATCAGCAGGAGCCCTGAACTTGTTTTCCTGAAACTAGGCAGTCCTATCTGGGGATGGTGGGAGACAGTGACAGATCATCAGGCATTAGATTCTCAAAAGGAGCTTGCAGCCTAGATCCCTTACATACGTAGTTCACAATAGGGTTTGTGCTTCTGTGAGAATCGAATGCCTCCACTGATCTGACAGGAGGCAAAGCTCAGTTGGCAATGCAAGTGATGGGGAGCAGCTGTAAATACAGATGAAGCTTTGCTCGCTCACCGGCCGCTCACCTCCTGCTGTGTGTTATGGTTCCTAACAGGCCATGGACCGGTACCAGTCCACAGCCTGGGGGTTGGGGACCCCTGCTGTAGGACAAACCAAAATAAACAGTATACTTCCTCACTCGGAAAATGAAAATAATAATAGTGTCTTATTTATAGGGTAGTTGTGTATATATGAAGTATTTAGAGCAGTTCTCAGCACATAGTAAGTGCTCAGTAAATACTAGATTTATTGTTCAGCCAGGTGCAGTGGCTTATGCTTGTAATCCCAGCACTTTGGGAGGCTGAGGCGGCTGGAACATGAGGTCAGGAGATTGAGAGCAGCCTGTCCAACATGGTGAAACCCCGTGTCTACTAAAAACAGAAAAATTAGCTGGGTGTGTTGGCGGGTACCTGTAGTCCCAGCTACTCTACTACTGAGACCAGCCTGACCAACATGGATAAACCCCATCTCTACTAAAAATACAAAATTAGCCAGACGTGGTGGCGCATGCCTGTAATCCCAGCTACTTAAGAGGGTGAGGCAGGAGAATCACTTGAACCTGGGAGGTGGAGGTTACAGTGAGTCGAGATCATGCCACTGTGATCCAGACTGCGCGGCAGAGCGAGACTCCATCAAAAAAAAAAAAAAAAAAAAGACTGGATTTATTATTATTATAGGAAACACAGCTTTCTGCTCTGCCACCATCTATGCTGAGTATCACCATAAGGCCAGCCTGCCAGTGACTATTTGGAAGAGCTGTAGCATCTAGCAATACTTCCAACGTGTCTTCTGTTTCCCAAATAATAATACAAAATATGAAACAAAATGGACAGTAGAGGAAACATTTTGAACGGGAAACCATGTCTATCTCCTCTGTAAACCTGTCCATTTGAAATTTGGATTACTGCTTCTTGGATTCATTCAAGGCAATGGAAATAACCAAACTTTCTGCCTTCAACTACCTGGTCCAAGGAAATCAATCCTGTCTTTCCTCTCTAATCTTAATCTTCCCACCTGGATCTTGTGGTTTTAAGCCTGCCTAGTCATAAAGGACAACTGCAAATATTTCAACTTTATTGGAACTCAAGAGCATTCTGGGTTTGTTCTTTGTGATTCTTCCCTTTTATTTCACTTCCACCTAACTTTTAACCTTTTTTTTGAGATGGAGAAGTGTCATTCTGTCACCCAAGCTGGACTGCAGTGACCCAATCTCGGCTCACTTGGCAACCTCCACTTCCCAAATTCAAGCAATTCTCCTGCCTCAGCCTCCTGAGTATCTGGGACTACAGGCACCTGCTACGACACCTGGCTAATTTTTTTGTATTTTTGTTAGAGACGGGGTTTCACCATGTTGGTCAGGTTGGTCTTGAACTCCTGACCTCAAATGATCCACCAGCCTCTGCCTCCCAAAGTGCTGGGAATACAGGCGTAAGCCACTGCACCTGGCAACTTTTAACGTTTGATGTTATATTCCATTTCCAGCATCTAGCTCTTAAATTTTGATATTATGTTCTATTTCCAGCTGTGTCCCTTTTTTTTTTTTTTTGAGACGGAGTTTCACTCTTGTTGCCCAGGCTGGAGTGCAATGGTGTGATCTCGGCTCACCGCAATCTCTGCCTTCCAGGTTCAAGTAATTCTCCTGCCTCAGCCTCTCGAGTAGCTGGGATTACAGGCATGCACCACCAAGTCCAGCTAATTTTGTATTTTTAGTAGAGATGGGGTTTATCCATGTTGGTCAGGCTGGTCTCAAACTCCTGATCTCAGGTGATCCGCCCGCCTCAGCCTCCCAAGGTGCTGGGATTACAGGCGTGAGCCACCGTGCCCAGCCTACTTTTTTTATTCTTAAGAGTGGACTTAGTTTTACCAGCTTTGATGATTTGAATTCTCTGGGGCCCTTGTCTGCTCCTGCTCCTGACCAACTCGTGTAGGTTCCCCTCTGATTCCAGCCCCCAAGAAGCTACTTTCAGCTTTGAAATTTATGTGCCAGCTTTGCCTACCCCCTGAGAAAGGGAGATTAGATCAGGTGCTTTGCATCTGGTATTTTGCAGTTTTACCAAAAGTGATGATTATGACCCCTCAGCATAATTTCATAGCCACCAACAATGTTCTTAGGTTTGGATAGCAATCCAAATATACTTTAAGCTACCACCAGATTAAACTCTCTTAAGAAAGTAGAGTTGACTGTCATTATTTGTGGATTCTGAATTTGTGAATTCAACAACTCACTAAAATTTATGTGTAACTCAAAATCAGTAACTGTTTCACTTTTTAGGTCATTTGCAGACATGCAGGGAGTGGCAAAAAATTTTGAGTTCTCCAAGGGTGGTTTCCAGCCTTGGCCAGGTCAAACAAGATGACACCCTGTCCTGTATGTCCTGTTTCAACCCTCATACTGCAAACAAATATTCTTGACTTGATATAGTTAGTGCCTTTTTTTTTTTTTTTTGCATCTTTGTTCTTTATGTTGGTGATTTTGTTGTTTAATGTCACCCGCAGGCATAGTGCTGAAGTACTGTCTCATGTTCCTAAGTGCAAAAGGGCTATGATTATGTCTTTTTTTTTTTTTTTTTTTTTTGGAGACAGATTCTTACTCTGTTGCCCATGCTGGAGTGCAATGGCGTGATCTCGGCTCACTGCAACCTCCACCTCCCCCAGCTCAAGCCATTCTCCTGTCTCAGCCTCCTGAGTAGATGAAACTACAGGTGCACACAACCACGCCCAGCTACAGTTTTATATTTTTAGGAGAGATGGGGTTTCACCAAGTTGGCCAGACTGGTCTAGAACTCCTGATCTCAAGTGATCTGCCCACCTTGGCCTCCCAAAGTGCTGGGATTACAGGCATGATCCACCGTGCCTGGCCCTGATTATGTCTTTTGGAGAAAATATCTATGTTAGAGAAGCTTAATTCAGGCATGAGTTATACTGCTGCTGGCCGTGAGGTCAGTGTTCGTGAATCAACAGTATGTATTAAATAAGGTGTCTTTAAACAGAAACACCCCAAAAAACGGGTCGTGTATTGATCAGTTGATGAAAATGTGACCAGAGGCTTGCAGGAAACTAATTTTGTATTTTCCCTAGGAGTAATCTTTCAGTATTCCCTAACTGAAGTGTCTGTGATGACTTTATAGAACATAACCAAGAATGATGAAAATGGATGGTGTCCAGGATGGGAACATAACATGTACAGCATCAGCACTTTCATATGAAAGTCTCCCAACAGCGCAGGTGCAGCTGTACGCTCCACCAGTACACAGGGCACATTCAGTTCAAGAGCTGAGGTCGATACGGTGTAGACCCTGTAATTATAGGGAAGCCGCCACTTTTGTTTGCCAGAATTTGTGCAAAGTCCTACTTACTTTCTTCTCAAGCCAAGTGTAGTCTCTAGACGAGATATATGGCAGCAAACAATGTTGATGATGAGTTCCAGGCACTGCTAACATTCTATATTTTTAACTCAGCACATACCTAGGCACAGTGCTGCCAGAGAGTAAACTCATAGTTATCTTAGTGGGTACACCTGGGTCCAGGAAAATAGGATTTATGTTTGCTATTTACCCTTTCCTCACAATAATAAATCTGCAGGTTTTTTTTTTTTTTTTGAGACAGAGTTTCGCAGTTGTTGCCCGGGCTAGAGTACAGTGGTGCGATCTTGGCTCACTGCAACCTCTGCCTCCCAATTTCAAGGATTCTCCTGCCTCAGCCTCCCAGGTAGCTAGGATTACAAGCATGCACCACCACGCCCAGCTAATTTTTTGTATTTTTAGTAGAGATGGGGTTTCACCATGTTGGCCAGGCTGGTCTTGAACTCCTGGCATCAAGTGGTCCACCCGCCTCTGCCTCCCAAAGTGCTGGGATTACAGGTATGAGCCACCATGCCTGGCCAAAATCTGCAGTTTTATATCAAAATGTATCATCAGTGACAGTCCCTAAGGGCAATCACATGTTTTTCTGACACCGTAGTTGTATCACAATATATCACAACTATTAGCATTATGGACTAGAAAAGCAGTACATTTACTGTTTTTCAAAACTAACTGGACTATCCTTGATACCTACCATCCCCAGCCTGTTTGAGATGCAGTAAGGGGCTCAGGCTGGTGCCAAAATCTTGGACACACCCTCAGCCATGAGTTACCATGATTAGCGGCAAGCACAGATCAAGCCTTGTCCTGGTGTGTGTCCTTGGGTTCTTTGAAGCTGTTGAGTGATTTAGAAGAACATTGGCAGCCAAGTATAAGCTGGTCATATGGAGTCACACATGAAGCTGAGAGATGTCTGATTCATCTCATAATGAAAGCTGTTACTCTCATCAAAATTTCATCAACTTTGGGAAATGATTATGTTGCTGACTGGAGATCAACATGGAAATCTGGGTATAAAAAGCAGTCAGGGAGGCTGGATCCTTTCTTCCAGTGGCTGCCTCAAATCCAGCAGGCCCTTGAATAACGTCATTTTGTCCAACGTCATTTTGTCATAACTTTGATGGGAAAAAAAAAATTGATTCCCAGCCCGGGCTGTTGTCAGTGTGGAGCTTGCATGTTCTCTCTGTATCTGTGTGGGTTTTCTCTGGGCATTCCAATTTTCTCCTGCATCCCAAAGATGTGCACTTTAGGGGAATTGGCGTGTTGACATTGTCCCAGTCTAAGTGAGTGTGAGGTGGGCGTGACTGTGCCCTGTGATGGCATTCATCCAGTCTAGGGTTGGCTCTTGCCTTGTGCTAGCCTAAGCTGCAGGGACAGGCTCTGGCCCCCTGCGACCCTGAACTGGAATAACTATCTAAATCATTATTTTACTTGTGTTTGTTAATCTGTCTTAAATGTATATATGGCTCACATTATTTATTTCAATGTTTAATATTAGAAGTGTTTTGGTATTTATTTAGATGTTTGGTGATGTTTTTCTGACCCCTGAAAAAAGAAAACAGTAATATACAATAAAAACTCAACTCTTTTTTTTTTTTTTAATTTTTTTCAGAAACAGTCTTGCTCTGCTACCCAGGCTGGGGTGCAGTGGTGCAATCAGAGCTCACTGTAATCTCAAACTCCTGGGCTCAAGTGTTCCTCCCACCTCAACCTCCCAAGTAACTGGGATGATAGATGTGGGCCACTACTCCCGGGCTAATTTTTTTTTTAATTTTGTAGAAATAGAGTCTCACTATGTTGGTCAGGCTGGTCTCAAACTCCTGGCCTCAAGCAGTCCCCCTGCCTCAGCCTCCCAAGTGCTGGGATTACAGACATGAGCCACCATGCTGGCCCTTAACTCTTGTTTATATCAATTAGATGATGGCAAAGTTAGTTTCATTATACATCATTTCACTTACAGTTTCCAAGAACCTATTGATGATGACAAGTGAGGGCTTACAGTACATGTCTTGGAGATAAATCATTGTGAATGCACCGTCACCTCTCAGGCTAAATAAATATTAACTCAGGAACACCAGAATCCGGGTCAGTTCCAGAATCTGACCTCATTCTTCCCTCTTCCCTTTGGATAAAGCTGTTTGTTTGTTTGTTTATGAGAACTATAGGAATGCCTCATTTTTATGCAAATATAAAGCAAGTGCCCAACCACCGCATTCACCTAAATGCAGATGTTTTGGAGGCTCAAAACTCAAGGGTCTCTACCCAGGATCCATACATACAGAAAAGACACTTGTCCAGGATGGGGGCTAAATCTTTGGAGTTGAGTGTTATGTTTTTATTTTGCTTTGTTTTTCATAGTTTTTTGTGCAAAAAATGAGTGGAGCAAAGTAGCTGAGGGAACTGACTGTATGCGAGTCTTTTTGAGATTCAGAACTAGTGATACGTTGGAGTCCAGGTGACAAGTATGGCAGGGAGTGGAAACCCTGTTGAGAGACGGGGACTTGAGAAGCATGGAATAGTAGTACCTTTGGTGAGGATGTTGATGTTCTCTCAAGCTATTCCATCTACATTGGCAAAGATGAGGCTCCCGATGGAAGCTTTTGAGAATCAGACAGTTGGGGATTTGCTGCAGGAAGAGTTGTGACAATCAAGCCATTTAAATCTTAATAATAAAACCGCATGATATTTCATTTTCCCCTGCAGGCTTTTGAAGCCTTTGATATCCTGTTTACATCAAACACGTTTACTCCTAAGAAAATCTTTAGTGTATACAATTCCACATACAGGTATTTTAAATGACTAACTACTTTGGCTTAGAAGAGTACAAATGACGCCCCAGTCTTTTAAAATTTCAATTAGATTAAGTTTAATCCAGGCTAAATTCATTGATTGATCACCTCAAATATTGAAACATAATTGCCTCAAATATTGAAACAATAAAGTAGTATTGTTCCTTAATTTCTTAGTATTTTCTATAGTAGAGATTCTCTTATTGTAGGATTTTGAATAAATTTCATGGATGGTTTCTTTTCTTTTGAGTGGAGTTTTGCTCTTGCTGCCCAGGCTGGAGTGTAATGGCGTGATCTCGGCTCACTGCAACCTCTGCCTCCTGGGTTCAAGCAATTCTCCTGTCTCAGCCTCCTGAGTAGCTAGGATTACAGGTGCCCTCCACTATGCCGGGCTAATTTTCGATATTGTTAGTAGAGACGGGGTTTCACCATGTTGGCCAGGCTGGTCTTAAACTATTGACCTCAGGTGATCCACTTGCCTCAGCCTCCCAAAGTGCTGGGATTACAGGCATGTGTTGCGGGAAGTCAGGGACCCCCGAACGGAGGGACCGGCTAAAGCCATGGCAGAAGAACATGGATTGTGAAGATTTCGTGGACATTTATTAGTTCCCCAAATTAATACTTTTATAATTTCTTATGCCTGTCTTTACTGCAATCTCTAAACATAAATTGTGAAGATTTCATGGACACTTATCACTTTCCCAATCAATACCCTTGTGATTTCCCATGCCTGTCTTTAACCTCTTAATCCTGTCATCTTGTAAACTGAGGAGGATGTATGTCGCCTCAGGACCCTGTGATGATTGTGTTAACTGCACAAATTGTAGAGCATGTGTGTTTGAACAATATGAAATCTGGGCACCTTGAAAAAAGAACGGGATAACAGCAATGTTCAGGGAACAAGAGAGATAACCTTAAACTCTGACCACTGGTGAGCCAGGCGGAACAGAGCCATATTTCTCTTCTTTCAAAAGCAAGTGGGAGAAATATCGCTGAATTCTTTGTCTCAGCAAGGAACATCCCTGAGAAAGAGAATGTGTCCCTGAGGGTAGGCCTCTAAAATGGCCCCCTTGGGTGCGGTCATCCTTTATGGTCGAGCTGTAGGGATGAAATAAGCCCCAGTCTCCCATAGCGCTCCCAGGCTTATTAGGACGAGGAAATTCCTGCCTAATAAATTTTGGTCAAACCGGTTGCTCTCAAACCCTGTCTCCTGATAAGACGTTATCAATGACAATGGTGCCCGAAACTTCATTAGCAATTTTAATTTTGCCCCGGTCCTGTGGTCCTGTGATCTGGCCCTGCCTCCATTTACCTTATGATATTCTGTTACCTTGTGATACACCAGGTGTCTCTGTGGTCTCCGTGACCCACACCCTATTCGTACACTCCCTCCCCTTTGAAAATCCCTGATAAAAACTTGCTGGTTTTGCGGCTTGTGGGGCATCACGGAACCTACCGACATGCGATGTCTCCCCCAGATGCCCAGCTTTAAAATTTCTCTCTTTTGTACTCTGTCCCTTTATTTCTCAACCCGGCCGACGCTTTGGGAAAATAGAAAAGAACCTACGTGACTATCGGGGGCAGGTTCCCCAATAGGCATGAGCCACCTCGCCCAGGCAGATCTGTTTTTTATTTCCCTTTAAGATGGAACTTCCCTTTTTTTTTTAAATTATACTTTAAGTTCTAGGGTACATGTGCACAACATGCGGGTTTGATACATAGATATACACGTGCCATGCTGGTTTGCTGTACCCATCAACTCGTCATTTACATTAGATATTTCTCCTAATGCTATCACTCCCCCAGCCTCCACCCCCTGACAGGCCCTGGTGTGTGATGTTCCCCACCCTGTGTCCAAGTGATCTCGTTGTTCAGTTCCCAGCTATGAATGAGAACATGCAGTGTTTGGTTTTCTGTCCTCATGATAGTTTGCTGAGAATATGGTTTCCAGCTTCATCCATGTCCCTGCAAAGGACATGAACTCATCCTTTTTTATGGCTGCATAGTATTCCGTGGTGTATATGTGTGACATTTTCTTAATGCAGTCTATCATTGATGGACATTTGGGTTGGTTCCAAGTCTTTGCTATTGTGAATAGTGCTGCAATTAACATACATGTGTATGTGTCTTTATAGTAGCATGATTTATAATCCTTTGGGTGTATACCCAGTAAATGGGATTGCTGAGTCAAATGGTATTTCTAGTTCTAGATCCTTCAGGAACTAGTGGTTTTTTGAAAAGATCAACAAAATTGATAGGCCACTAGCAAGACTAATAAAGAAGAAAGGAGAGAAGAATCAAATAGACAATAAAAAATGATAAAGGGGATATCGCCACTGATCCCACAGAAATACAAACTACCGTCAGAGAATATTATAAACACCTCTACGCAA
This sequence comes from Pongo pygmaeus, assembly GCF_028885625.2. NCBI lineage: Eukaryota > Metazoa > Chordata > Mammalia > Primates > Hominidae > Pongo > Pongo pygmaeus. Next base: position 23,302,793 of record NC_072391.2, read on the forward strand.
ATAAACTAGAAAATCTGGAAGAAATGGATAAATTCCTCCACACATACACCCTCCCAAGACTAAACCAGAAAGAAGTTGAATCTCTGAATAGACCAATAACAGGCTCTGAAATTGAGGCAATAATTAATAACTTACCAACCAAAAAAGTCTTCCACACTGTCTTCCACAATGGTTGAGCAAATTTACACTCCCACCAACAGTGTAAAAGCATTCCTATTTCTTCACATCCTCTCCAGCATCTGTTATTTCCTTACTTTTTAATGATCACCATTCTAACTGGTGTGAGATGGTATCTCATTGTGGTTTTGATTTGCATTTCTCTGATGAGCAGTGATGAGCATTTTTTCATGTGTCTGTTGGCTGCATAGATTCTTCTTTTGAGAAGTGTCTGTTCATATCCTTTGCCCACTTTTTGATGGGGTTGTTTATTTTTGTCTTGTAAACTTTTTTGAGTTCTTTGTAGATTCTGGATATTAGCCCTTTGTCAGATGAGTAGGTTGCAAAAATTTTCTTCCATTCTGTAGGTTGCCTGTTCACTCTGATGGTAGTTTCTTTTGCCATGCAGAAGCTCTTTTGTTTAATTAGATCCCATTTGTCAATTTTGGCTTTTGTTGCCATTGCTTTTGGTGTTTTAGTCATGAAGTCCTTGCCCATGCCTATGTCCTGAATGGTATTGCCTAGGTTTTCTTCTAGGGTTTTTATGGTTTTAGGTCTAACATTTAAGTCTTTAATCCATCTTGAGTTAATTTTTGTATAAGGTGTAAGGAAGATATCCAGTTTCAGCTTTCTACATATGGCTAGCCAGTTTTCCCAGCACCATTTATTAAATAGGGAATCCTTTCCCCATTTCTTGTTTTTGTCAGGTTTGTCAAAGATCAGATGGTTGTATATGTGTGGTGTTATTTCTGAGGCCTCTGTTCTGTTCCATTAGTCTACATATCTGTTTTGGTACCAGTACCATGCTGTTTGGCTACTGCAGCCTTGTAGTATAGTTTGAAGTCAGGCAGCATGATGTGTCCAGCTTTGTTCTTTTTGCTTAGGATTGTCTCGGCAATGCGGGCTCTTTTTTGGTTCTATATGAACTTTAAAGTAGTCTTTTTCCAATTCTGTGAAGAAAGTCATTGGTAGCTTGATGGGGATGGCATTGAATCTATAAATTACCTTGAGCAGTATGACCATTTTCACAATATTGATTCTTCCCATCCATGAGCATGGAATGTTCTTCCATTTGTTTGTGTCCTCTTTTATTGCATTGAACAGTGGTTTGTAGTTCTCCTTGAAGAGGTCCTTCACATCCCTTGTAAGTTGGATTCCTAGGTATTCTATTCTCTTTGTAGCAATTGTGAATGGGAGTTCACTCATGATTTGGCACTCTGTTTGTCTGTTATTGGTGTATAGGAATGCTTGTGATTTTTGTACATTGATTTTGTATCCTGAGACTTCGCTGAAGTTGCTTATCAGCTTGAGGAGATTTTGGGCTGAGACGATGGGGTTTTCTAAATATACAATCATGTCATCTGCAAACAGGGACAATTTGACTTCCTCTTTTCCTAATCGAATACCCTTTATTTCTTTCTCCTGCCTGATTGCCCTGGCCAGAACTTCCAACACTATGTTGAATAGGAGTGGTGAGAGAGGGCATCCCTGTCTTGTGCCAGTTTTCAAAGGGAATGCTTCCAGTTTTTGTCCATTCAGTATGATATTGGCTGTGGGTTTGTCATAAATAGCTCTTATTATTTTGAGGTACATTCCATTAATACCTAGTTTGTTGAGAGTTTTTTTTTTATCATGAGGGGCTGTTGAATTTTGTCAAAGGCCTTTTCTGTATCTACTGAGATAATCATGTGGTTTTTGTCACTGGTTCTCTTTATGTGATGGACTATGTTTATTGATTTACGTATGTTGAACCAGCCTTGCATCCCAGGGATAAAGCCGACCTGATTGTGATGGATAAGCTTTTTGATGTGCTGCTAGATTCGGTTTGCCAGTATTTTATTGAGGATTTTTGCATTGATGTTCATCAGGGATATTGGTCTAAAATTCTCGTTTTTTGTTGTGTCTCTGCTAGGCTTTGGTATCAGGATGATGCTGGCCTCATAAAATGAGTTAGGGAGGAGTCCCTCTTTTTCTATTGATTGGAATAGTTTCAGAAGGAATGGTACCAGCTCCTCATTGTACCTCTGGTAGAATTTGGCTGTGAATCCGTCTGGTCCTGGACTTTTTTGGTTGGTAAGTTATTAATTATTGCCTCAATTTCAGAGCCTGTTATTGGTCTATTCAGAGATTCAACTTCTTTCTGGTTTAGTCTTGGGAGGGTGTATGTGTCGAGGAATTTATCCATTTCTTCTAGATTTTCTAGTTTATTTGCGTAGAGGTGTTTATAATATTCTCTGATGGTAGTTTGTATTTCTGTGGGATCAGTGGCGATATCCCCTTTATCATTTTTTATTGTGTCTATTTGATTCTTCTCTCCTTTCTTCTTTATTGGTCTTGCTAGTGGCCTATCAATTTTGTTGATCTTTTCAGAAAACCAGCTCCTGGATTCATTGATTTTTTGAAGGGTTTTTTGTGTCTCTATCTCCTTCAGTTCTGCTCTGATCTTAGTTATTTCTTGCCTTCTGCTAGCTTTTGAATGTGTTTGCTCTTGCTTCTCTAGTGCTTTTAATTGTGATGTTAGGGTGTCGATTTTAGATCTTTCCTGCTTTCTCTTGTGGGCATTTAGTGCTATAAATTTCCCTCTACACACTGCTTTAAATGTGTCCCAGAGATTCTGGTATGTGTGTCTTCATTCTCATTGGTTTCAAAGAACATCTTTATTTCTGCCTTCATTTCATTATTTACCCAGTAGTAATTCAGGAGCAGGTTGTTCAGTTTCCATGTAGTTGAGCAGTTTTGAGTGAGTTTCTTAATCCTGAGTTCTAATGTGATTGCACTGTGGTCTGAGAGACAGTTTGTTGTTATTTCTGTTCTTTTACATTTGCTGAGGAGTGCTTTACTTCCAATTATGTGGTCAATTTTAGAATAAGTGCAATGTGGTGCTGAGAAGAATGTATATTCTGTTGATTTGGGATGAAGAGTTCTGTAGATGTCTATTAGGTCTGCTTGGTGCAGAGCTGAGTTCAAGTTCTGGATATCCTTGTTAACCTTCTGTCTTGTTGATCTGTCTCATATTGACAGTGGGGTGTTAAAGTCTCCCATTATTATTTTCTGGGAGTCTAAGTCTCTTTGTAGGTCTCTAAGGACTTGCTTTATGAATCTAGGTGTTCCTGTATTGGGTGCATATATATTTAGGATAGTTAGCTCTTCTTGTTGAATTGATCCCTTTACCATTATGTAATGGCCTTCTTTGTGTCTTTTGATCTTTGTTGGTTTAAAGTCTGTTTTATCAGAGACTAGGATTGCAACCCGTGCTTTTTTTTGTTTTCCATTTGCTTGTTAGATCTTCCTCCATCCCTTTATTTTGAGCCTCTGTGTGTCTTTGCACTTGAGATGGGTCTCCTGAATATAGCACACTGATGGGTCTTGACTGTTTATCCAATTTGCCAGTCTGTGTCTTTTAATTGGGGCATTTAGCCCATTTACATTTAAGGTTAATATTATGTGTGCATTTGATCTTGTATGATGTTAGCTGATTATTTTGCCCGTTTAATGGCTGCAGTTTCTTCCTAGCATTGATGGTCTTTACAATTTGGCATGTTTTTGCAGTGGCTGGTACCAGTTGTTCCTTTCCATATTTAGTGCTTCCTTCAGGAGCTCTTGTAAGGTAGGCCTGGTGGTGACAAAATCTCTCAGCATTTGCTTGTCAGTAAAGGATTTTATTTCTCCTTCACTTATGAAGCTTAGTTTGGCGGATATGAAATTCTGGGTTGAAAATTCTTTTCTTTAAGAATGTTGAATATTGGTCCCCACTCTCTTCTGGCCTGTAGGGTTTCTGCCAAGAGATCTGCTATTAGTCTGATTGGCTTCCCTTTGTGGGTAACCCAGCCTTTTTTCTCTGGCTGCCCTTAACATTTTTTCCTTCATTTCAACCTTGGTGAATCTGACAATTACGTGTTTTGGGGTTGCTTTTCTCAAGGAGTATCTTTGTGGTGTTCTCTATATTTTCTGAATTTGAATGTTGGCCTGCCTTGCTAGGTTGGGGAAGTTCTCCTGGATAATATCCTGAAGAGTGTTTTCCAACTTGGTTCCATTCTCCCCATCACTTTCAAGTACACCAATCAAACATAGATTTGGTCTTTTCACATAGTCCCATATTTCTTGGAGGTTTTGTTCGTTTCTTTTTATCTTTTTTCTCTAACCTTGTCTTCTCACTTTATTTCATTAATTTGATCTTCAGTCACTGGTACCCTTTCTTCCACTTGATCGAATCAGCTATTGAAGCTTGTGCATGAATCGTGAAGTTCTCGTGCCATAGTTTTTAGCTCCATCAGGTCATTTAAGGTCTTCTCTACACTGTTTATTCTAGTTAGCCATTCGTCTAACCTTTCTTCATGGTTTTTAGCTTCCCTGCGATGGGTTCGAACGTCCTCCTTTAGCTTGGAGAAGTTTGTTATTACCGACCTTCTGAAGCCTACTTCTGTCAACTCGTCAAAGTCATTCTCCATCCAGCTTTGTTCCATTGCTGGCGAGGAGCTGTGATCCTTTGGAGAAGAAGAGGTGCTCTGATTTTTAGAATTTTCAGCTTTCTGCTCTGGTTTCTCCCCATCTTTGTGGTTTTATCTACCTTTGGTCTTTGATGTTGGTGACCTACAGATGGGGTTTTGGTGTAGATGTTCTTTTTGTTGATGTTGATGCTATTCCTTTCTGTTTGTTAGTTTTCCTTCTAACAGTCAGGACCCTCAGCTGCAGGTCTGTTGGACTTTGCTGGAGGTCCACTCCAGACCCTCTTTGCCTGGGTATCACCAGCGGAGGCTGCAGAACGGCAAATATTGCTGCCTGATCCTTCCTCTGGAAGCTTCATCCCAGAGGGGCACCCAACTATATGAGGTGTCTGTTGGCTCCTACTGGGAACTGTCTCCCAGTTAGGCTACACAGGGGCCAGGGACCCACTTGAGGAGGCAGTCTGTCCATTCTCAGAGCCCAAACGCCATGCTGGGAAAACCACTGCTCTCTTCAGAGCTGTCAGACAGGGATGTTTAAGTCTGCAAATGTCGTCTGCTGCATTTTGTTCAGTGAAGTCCTGCCCACAGAGGTAGAGTCTAGAGGCAGTAGGCCTTGCTGAGGGGCAGTTTGAGCTTCCCAGCCGCTTTGTTTACCTACTCAAGCCTCAGCAATGGCGACACCCATCCCCCAGCCAGGCTGCCACCTCACAGTTCCATCTCAGACTGCTGCGCTAGCAGTGAGCAAGGCTCCATAGGCATGGGATCCGCCGAGCCAGGCACGGGAGAGGGTCTCCTTGTCTGCCGGTTGCTAAGACCTTAGGGAAAGTGCGGTATTTGGGTGGGAGTTTCCTCTTTTTCCAGGTACAGTCTGTCATGGCTTCCCTTGGCTAGGAAAGGGAAATCCCCTGACCCCTTGTGCTTCCTGGGTAAGGCGACACCCTGCTCTGCTTCAGCTCACCCTCCATGGGCTGCACCCACTGTCCAACCAGTCCTAATGAGATGAACCCGTCTTCTGCATCTATCATGCTGGGAGCTGCAGACTGGAGCTGTTCCTATTCAGTCATCTTGGAATGGATCAGCTAAGATGGAACTTTCAAAACACTGTTTTTGATAAAGGAAGCATCCTTTATCCCTTGGTTTACTTAAATGTATTATAACAATTCATTATGATTTTAAACTTGTGGTCAAATTTTTTTAAACCCCTAGCACTTTTATGCACTCCAAGTATCCATTAGTTCATTATGCCAATGTTTCAGCAATAGTGTTTTGAAATTTAATAACAATATTTTGATAGCCTTTTATCCATGTAAAATAGTATCCCATTTTACATGTAGGAAGAGCTAACATATATTTTGCTCTTATATGGACAACTAGCATATTAGACTTTTGTCTCTCTACAGTTCTAGGCTTTTCCTCAGAAGAAGAATTTGAAGATTACGTTAAGCAAATAAATAACTCTAAAAACGTTCTGGCTGCTATTGTTTTTGACCATGACTTCAAAAATAGCAGTGATCCCCTGCCATTGAAGGTGAGAAAGTTTTATGCAGAAACCTCATATTTCTACTTCCGGTCTCCAGAGATTTAATGAGGTAGAGGTATTGTTCGTTATTCCATTTTGTAAGTGGAGAGACCATAGCTTTCCCGAGATCATAGTGCTTATGTGTGGTAGAGCAGGGATTGGAATCCAGATCTAACTAACTTCAGTGTCTGTGTATTAATTTAGCCAGTGCTTCATGCTGATGAGGAAGGAATTGTATTCACCACCTACCAGGCTTTATTCACAAACTGGACTCATAGGAAACACTGACAATTGTGGACATTGCCTGTGCCATTGTATCTGGTAGGGCAACTGGCTGTAGTCCTACAGATGATGGTAAAGAAAATGCACATTTCCTGGGACAAAATGCCTGATGCAATAAATAAAACATACGCATCTTCATTAGCAGGGAACACAACATGAAATATTTCCTTTTCCTTTTGAGTGAATCTCATAATCTCTCTTCTAATTATAAATAAAGAGAATAACTCTAGGGCTTAAGCAGGCTGAATCAAAATTAGAACATCTGCAAACACCAAGGAAGATTCTGATAATAACTCCCCAAGGAGGAGAAGCAAGGACAGTGCTTTGAACTTGGGGTCTCTGGTGTTGAGTAAAATAACCAAAGTACAACATATAGATATGCCCAGAGCCAAAATTCTGCATTTAGGATACAGATGATTGTCAATGGAACAAAAAAGTAAGGAAAACTGCCAGATTTTAACTAGGGTAATAGGTATCCTTTCATTCCACCCCATAACTTCCTCCATATAGGTCAATGTCCCTCAAGATGGTGACTCATTGTAAACTGATGCTGATCTAGGCTCAATGGTGTACACTGGACTTGGCAATTTAAATTTAAATTGGTGCAATTGGAAACTTCACCTCTTCTGTCTGGCATGGTCTCCCTTGCCCTGCCCTATATTTGGCTTGCACATGCTTACCTTGTGCACCTGCTGCTGTGACTTTGTCTGTATTGCCTCTTCTGACCACACGTACCCCTTCCCTCCTACATCCTTCCATGAATACCTTAACCATGTGTCTATCACTGAGTTTATACTACAGTGTAAATCTGTAATGTTTCCTCAACTAGAATTTGAGCTCCTTGAGGAGTAGGGGCTGCCTCCTTGAACATGGAATAAGTCCCTAAAACTTTTGTCTTGATAACTGAGTATATGAATATTCATCCAGACGTATGGCCTCTGCCTGTCCCTCCTACTCTTCCTGATTTCTGTGGTCTGAGCCTTCTGACTTTTGACAACTCTTGGTCCATTTGCTGCCTTTTTTTTTTTTTTTTTTTTTTTTTGAGACAGAGTCTCACTTTGTTGCCCAGGCTGGAATGCAGTGGTATGATCTTGGCCCACTGCAACCTCCACCCCCCGGGTTCAAGTGATTCTCCTGCCTCACGTCTGAAGTAGCTGGGATTACAGGCACCCGCCACCACTCCTGGCTAATTTTGTATTTTTAGTAGAGACAGGGTTTCACCATGTTGGCCAGGCTAGTTTCGAACTCATGACCTCAAGTGATCTACCCGCCTCAGTCTCCTAAAGTGCGGGGATTACAGGTGCGAGCCACCGTGCCTGGCCCGTTTTTTGTCTTTTAAAGTTAGTTAACCTCAGCATGATGTATCTTGACGTTTACTCAGTTCTCCAAAATTAGTACTACCTTTTCATTTAATAATTAGATTATGCAACACTCCACACTGAGATCTTATCACATTCCTCCTCCATTCTCATATCAGAGTCTTCCTTATGTTATCATTGCTTTTAAGAGAAGAGATTTTCCTCTTAGAACACTACACTTGACTGACATAAAGGGAAGGAAAATTAATAATGCCTTTTGGTACATTTCATTTTAGTATGCAGCCAGCTGTCTGTTTAGGGAAAAAACATTCATAATTATGTAAAAGTTACCGCATATTTTCTTACCACAAGCCTGCAGTATACATCTAAGTGTTGCTGACACCTCAATAAAAAATTTCACAAAATTAACAGAGGATAGATTTAAAGGAGGTGGGCTTGAGTTTAGATGTAGTCAGAGCATGGGTGCCTTAGGACAAATTTTCTCTCACTTCCGGATGTCCAGAATATACTTCAGCCTCATCAGGCAGTCTACCTCAAAATCACATATTCCCAGTTGTACTTTAACTTTCTTTTGTTTCTGATGATTCTTTAATTAGTTTTGGGTGGGGGGGAGTTCTTTGATATTGATTGTTTCTTATTGCTCCTTCTAGGTAAAATATTACCTGCGTTTTAATAATGAAAAGAAGAGCAATATGCTGTACAGTATTTATGAAGAAGAAGGCTGGTTGACAAATTTTCTCTTTCCACCTGTCCCTTTGGTGGGACCCAGAAACTGTGATGAAAATGGAGGGAGTCCTGGTAAGCAGATCTTTATTCTTTTTTTTTTTTTAGAATTATTTTATTATTATTATTATTATTATTATTATTATACTTTAGGTTTTATGGTACATGTGCACAATGTGCAAGTAAGTTACATATGTATACATGTGCCATGCTGGTGCGCTGCACCCACTAACTCGTCATCTAGCATTAGGTATATCTCCCAATGCTATCCCTCCCCCCTCCCCCCACCCCACAACAGTCCCCGAAGTGTGATGTTCCCCTTCCTGTGTCCATGTGTTCTCATTGTTCAATTCCCACCTATGAGTGAGAATATGCAGTGTTTGGTTTTTTGTTCTTGCGATAGTTTACTGAGAATGATGATTTCCAATTTCATCCATGTCCCTACAAAGGACATGAACTCATCATTTTTTATGGCTGCATAGTATTCCATGGTGTATATGTGCCACATTTTCTTAATCCAGTCTATCATTGTTGGACAATTGGGTTGGTTCCAAGTCTTTGCTGTTGTGAATAATGCTGCAATAAACATACGTGTGCATGTGTCTTTATAGCAGCATGATTTATAGTCCTTTGGGTATATACCCAGTAATGGGATGGCTGGGTCAAATGGTATTTCTAGTTCTAGATCCCTGAGGAATCGCCACACTGACTTCCACAAGGGTTGAACTAGTTTACAGTCCCACCAACAGTGTAAAAGTGCTCCTATTTCTCCACATCCTCTCCAGCACCTGTTGTTTCCTGACTTTTTAATGATTGCCATTCTAACTGGTGTGAGATGGTATCTCATTGTGGTTTTGATTTGCATTTCTCTGATGGCCAGTGATGGTGAGCATTTTTTCATGTGTTTTTTGGCTGCATAAATGTCTTCTTTTGAGAAGTGTCTGTTCATGTCCTTCGCCCACTTTTTGATGGGGTTGTTTGTTTTTTTCTTATAAATTTGTTGGAGTTCATTGTAGATTCTGGATATTAGCCCTTTGTCAGATGAGTAGGTTGCAAAAATTTTCTCCCATTTTGTAGGTTGCCTGTTCACTCTGATGGTAGTTTCCTTTGCTGTGCAGAAGCTCTTTAGTTTAATGAGATCCCATTTGTCAATTTTGGCTTTTGTTGCCATTGCTTTTGGTGTTTTAGACATGAAGTCCTTGCCCATGCCTATGTCCTGAATGGTAATGCCTAGGTTTTCTTCTAGGGTTTTTATGGTTTTAGGTCTAACATTTAAGTCTTTAATCCATCTTGAATTGATTTTTGTATAAGGTGTAAGGAAGGGATCCAGTTTCAGCTTTCTACATATGGCTAGCCAGTTTTCCCAGCACCATTTATTAAATAGGGAATCCTTTCCCCATTTCTTGTTTTTGTCAGGTTTGTCAAAGATCAGATGGTTGTAGATATGTGGCATTATTTCTGACGGCTCTGTTCTGTTCCATTGATCTATATCTCTGTTTTGGTACCAGTCCCATGCTGTTTTGGTTACTGTAGCCTTGTAGTATAGTTTGAAGTCAGGTAGTGTGATGCCTCCAGGTTTCTTCTTTTGGCTTAGGATTGACTTGGCGATGCAGGCTCTTTTTTGGTTCCATATGAACTTTAAAGTAGTTTTTTCCAATTCTGTGAAGAAAGTCATTGGTAGCTTGATGGGGATGGCATTGAATCTGTAAATTACCTTGGGAAGGGCAGAGACACAACAAAAAAAGAGAATTTTAGACCAATATCCTTGATGAACATTGATGCAAAAATCCTCAATAAAATACTGGCAAACAGAATCCAGCAGCACATCAAAAAGCTTATCCACCATGATCAAGTGGGCTTCATCCCTGGGATGCAAGGCTGGTTCAATATATGCAAATCAATAAATGTAATCCGGCATATAAACAGAACCAAAGACAAAAACCACATGATTATCTCAATAGATGCAGAAAAGGCCTTTGACAAAATTCAACAACCCTTCATGCTAAAAACTCTCAATAAATTAGGTATTGATGGGACGTATCTCAAAATAATAAGAGCTATCTATGACAAACCCACAGCCAATATCATACTGAATGGGCAAAAACTGGAAGCATTCCCTTTGAAAACTGGCACAAGACAGGGATGCCCTCTCTCACCACTCCTATTCAACATAGTGTTGGAAGTTCTGGCCAGGGCAATCAGGCAGGAGAAGGAAATCAAGGGTATTCAATTAGGAAAAGAGGAAGTCAAATTGTCCCTGTTTGCAGATGACATGATAGTATATCTAGAAAACCCCATCGTCTCAGCCCAAAATCTCCTTAAGCTGATAAGCAACTTCAGCAAAGTCTCAGGATACAAAATCAATGTACAAAAATCACAAGCATTCTTATACACCAATAACAGACAAACAGAGAGCCAAATCATGAGTGAACTCCCATTCACAATTGCTTCAAAGAGAATAAAATACCTAGGAATCCAACTTACAAGGGATGTGAAGGACCTCTTCAAGGAGAACTACAAACCACTGCTCAAGGAAATAAAAGAGGATACAAACAAATGGAAGAACATTCCATGCTCATGGGTAGGAAGAATCAATATCGTGAAAATGGCCATCCTTCCCAAGCAGATCTTTATTCTTAATATCCCAGTCATATAGGACGAGCCATTAGGTATTTATACTTCTGTTTCTTTACTCTTGCAGTGCAAGCTGCTTATTTTTAACTTACTATTTTGGTGATTTTTAAATGTGTCCAAAACCCCATATGAAAAATCCTATATACTTGAACAACGTTTTTATTGCCTTTTATCCTTTCCTGGTCGTTACCGTTGTATATCTTTATATTTTCATGTAGCTTAATTGTGAACTTTTGACTTACATGACGTAATGAACATTTGTAGGTACTGACACAGCCTGATTAATTGTAACTGTGTGTTATTCTGTTGGATTGATGAGTGATTTTTAATATAACTATAGTAATTTAAAAATTTCAACTTACTATACAGCCTACCATTTACAAGAATTTAGTGTGGGGGCTTTGCTTTTACCAATAACTTTGCAAATTTACCTTGAGGAAACTATTCAACCAAAGAAATAAACTGATTAACTTAGCATAATTCTTAAAAATTTGTAATGACCTACGTCTTAGGCATGGTAAGTTAATAGTACAAATATAATTTGACAGAACATTGTGCAGTCATTAAAATACTCATGAGATCTTTTTGTAAAAGCAAAGTTCAGAACTGTATTATCAAATTATAGCTATGTTAACTGCATATTCATCAGCGTAAAACTGGGACAGATACCCAAATATGAAAACAATTGCTGTGTTAGGGTGGCAGAATTGTGATGCATGTTATTCTCTTTAAAAATAATTTCAGGCCAGGTGTGGTGGCTCACACCTGTAATCCCAGCAATTTGGGAGGCCGAAGTAGGTGGATCACTTGAGGTCAGGAGTTCAAGACCAGCCTGGCCAACATGATGAAACCCTGTCTCCAATAAAAGTACAAAAATTAGCTGGGTGTAGTGGCGGGCACCTGTAATGCCACCTACTTGGGAGGCTAAGGCAGGAGAATCACTTGAACCTGGGAGGCGGAGGTTGCAGTGAGCCAAGATCACGCCACTGCACTCCAGCCTGGGCAACAGAGCAAGACTCTGTCTCAAAAAAAAAATTAATAATCATAATAATTTTCAAATATTATTTTTCCAGTCATAAAATTTGAAATGAAATCTTATGCCTCTTCCAAATTATGTTACTTCATTATAACCTTTGTCTACTAGTAAGAAAACATTAAACCCAAATTGTGGAACATTCTCCAAAATGGCTGACCAATATTCTTAAAAACTCTCATGGTCATGAAAAACAAGGAAAGAATGAGAAACTTTAGCAGCTCAGAGGAGACAATGGAGATGTGACAGCTAAATGCAATGCAGCATTCTGAATGGGATCCTAGAACAGAAAAAAAAAAAAGACATTCGGGAAAAACTGGTAAAACATGACGAAACTCCGTTTCTACAAAAAATACCAAAAAAAAAAAAAAAAAATTAACTGGCACAGTGGCGTGTGCCTGTAGTCCCAGCTACTAGGGAGGATGAGGCGAGAGAATTGCTTGAGCCCAGGAGGTGGAGGTTGCAGTGAACCTAGATCGCGCCACTGCACTCCAGCCTGGGCAACAGAGTGAGACATTGGCTCCAAACAAAAACAAAAACACAAAAAACCTCAGCATGCTATTTTAGAGAAATTGACAAGTTTATTCTAAAATTTACATGGAAATGAAAAGAATCTGGGTTGGGAACAGGCCCCCAAATCTGGCCATAAAGAAAATCTCTGCAGCACTGTGACATGTTCGTAATGACCATGACGCCCGCGCTGAAGGTTGTGGGTTTACCGGATTGAGGGCAACGAACACCTAGCCCACCCGTGGCGGAAAACTGCTTAAGACATTCCTAAGCCACAAACAATAGCAAGCGCGATCTGTGCCTTAGGGACATGTTCATGCTGAAGATAACTAGCCAGACCCATCCCTTTATTTTGGCCCATCCCTTTATTTCCCATAAGAAATGCTTTTAGTTAATCTATAATCTATAGAAACAATGCTTATCACTGGCTTGCTGTCAATAAATATGTGGGTAAATCTCTGTTCGAGGCTCTCAGCTCTGAAGGCTGTGAGACCCCTGATTTCCCACTCCACATGCTATATTTCTGTATGTGTGTCTTTAATTCCTCTAGTGCTGCTGGGTTAGGGTCTCCACCACCGAGCTGGTCTCGGCAGATCTGAATTAGGAAAAATAATCTTGGGAAAGAACAATGTCAGCGGACATATTCTGCCTGATTTCAAGATTTTTTGTAAAACTATAGTAATTAAGACGTTGTCATATAGGTGTGAGGATGAACAGATAGACCAACAGAAAGAATAGGATGTCTGGAAATATACACATATGGTCGCAGGGTTTTCTACAAAACTGCAGTATGATTCACTGGGGAAAGAAAATCTTCTCAACGACTTTTGCTGGAGTAACTTGGTATTCCTATGGAAAGAATGAATCTTGATCACTTCCTTACACCCTACACAAAATTAATTAATTCAGGATGATCCTAAAGCTAAAATGATAAAGCTTCTGTGGCAACATTGATGAGAATATCTTTATGATTTGAGGGTAGGCAGTGATTTGTTAGGGCACAAAAGGCACTTTTGAAAAAAATTGAAAAAAGAAGAAATGGATAAATAGGACTTTATCAAAGTTAAATGCTTCTCATATTTAAGACACTATTAAATAAAAAGGCAAGATTGCTAGGGGAGAAAATATGCACAGTGTGTGTATCTGACACAGGAATAGCACTCAGAGTATATCAAGGACCTATGTAAATTAATAGAAAAAATAGTTTTTAGATGTTGTGGCAGTGCTAAATTTCTATGCAAGTTTTAAGTCTTTGTCCTTAATTTCTGTGTTCAATTCACGTACTGGTGAGAAACTATTCGCATACTGTCACCAAAGAACCACACTTGGTTTATCACTGGCTATCAGACATCAGCTCATGTATGTCACTCAGCTGTGGCACTTCAGCATCACTCACTGATGTCACTTAGTTGTATGAGCTTCATTTCTCTCTCCAAGTGTCCAGGATACAGAATCAAAGTCTTTACCTATCCAATAATTAATCCAATTCTCACTTATTTAAATTAATTGAAATTGCAGAAAGCAGCTCTCCAATTTCATGCAATATTTCACTTTTGGTAAGCTGGGGGTTAGGATCATTTTAGAAAGTATTATGCATTTGTGTGGCAAAACCATGATAGCTGCTGTGAAATTTAGACTATCAGAAGAGACTCATTACACTTAGCTTTATCTCTGACATACGTTAATTCCCTGTCTTTGTTCAGCCCAGCTGTTTTTTGGTCTATTGTACTTATCAATCTTTGTTTTCTCATGTAGGGTACATCAGTGAAGGGTTCCTGTTTATGCAACACTCCCTGGATAAGGCCATCATGCGGCCAAGCTGCAGAAACGCTGTTTAACAGTGTCAACGTTTTTGTTCAGAGATTTTCCTACCCGTCGTATTACCATGATTTCTTCTCTGTGTTTTCTGGAATTTTCATTCCTTTAGTACTTGTGTCTATCTTCTCTCTGAATCATCTTACCCTTGTTCAATCCCTTGTGTGGGAAAAGGAAAATCGACTGAAGGTAACTCCCCTTTTCTTGTGGTAGATGAAGCTTCTATAGAAAATTCTGAGTGTATGGGGCAAATTTCTGTGGAAGGTTCAATTATTTCTATATAGTCAACACTGATGGATGGTTGTGTTTCAGTAGCAGGCAAGAACTGAGCACTTAGGCTTCTTGGCAATATTATATAACTTTGTTTTTATTAGAATTCTAGGTATAGTTTTCATTTTAGTTCTAGAAGTCTACTTCACAAGAATATTACAGTTAGAATTTAAATGCCAAATGCCCTAAAATCTCTCTGGAATAAAGTAATAATCAACTGGACTCTTGGAATTATATCTAAATGAATTCAGATACAATTCAATTCCTATATTCTATGATGCTGTGATTTTTATTTATTTATTATTTATTTATTTATTTATTTATTTATTTTGAGACCGAATCTCACTTTGTCGCCCAGGCTGGAGTGCAGTGGTGTGATGTCAACTCACTGCAACCCCCACCTCCCAGGTTCAAGTAATTCTTATGCCTCAGCCTCCCGAGTAGCTTGGATTACAGGTGTGAGCCACCATGCCTAGCTAACTTTTCTTTTGTATTTTTAGTAGAGATGGGGTTTCACCATGTTGGCCAGGCTTGTCTCCAACTCCGGACCTCAGGTGATCCATCTGCCTCAGCCTCCCAAAGTGCTGGGATTACAAGCCTGAGCCACCATGCCCAATCGATGCTGTGATTTTTTTAAATCAAATTTCTGATACCTGGATTGTTTAAAATATATGACTTCTTATTGTCCCCTCCAGTATTATGTCTTAGCCCAGAATATGTTGTCTTCAAAATCCAGTCATCATCAGCCATTTAACCAATGATTCATTCAGTGATTATTTATTTATTCATTATTGACTTATTACGTATCTACTTTGTTTCAGGGACCCTGATAAATCATAGGTTTGAATCCTTGGCCGTGTTACTCATTATCTCTGTAACATGGCATATATAACTTTTCTAGCTTATTTTCTCAGATGTAAGTTGACACTAATAATACCTAACATGCAGGGCCGACTTGATATTGGTGAGATATTACCTGGAAAATTATCACCCTCCAATCACCCAGACCTACTCCTGCAAGGCAAAAATAGGGAAATTCACGTACAGTGTTTTGTACAGTGCCTGGCACATAGCAGGGGCCCAATAACTTTGGGCTTCAGCTATTAGTATCAATGTTCTCTCCATTTCGCTGATCTCTTCTGTATCGTCAAAGGTCATGTCATTTTCTTTCTTTCCTTCATGAGTGGCAACACCACTGTACAGATCAGGTTCATGTTACTTCTCACTAGCTCTTCTCGTCTCCTTACCCACTCACTCACCCACTAATCTACCTCACACATTGTTGCCAGGGTAATTATCCTGTAACACAGATGGCTAGAAATAATTTTAGAAATTGATTTGTTCTATTGTCTGCTGAATAAAATCCATTTAAGCAAAGGGATTTCCTAAGATTTAGCACCTAACTACTTCCTATTTTGTTGTTGTTGTTTACCCCAGTAACTCCCTTTTCTTCCAGCGAAAATGAACGGCTGATTTTCAAGCTTGCTTATGTTTATTTCTTCTGATTGTAATGCCTTTCTTTCTGTTCTCTGATTGGTGAACACAGTTAACTTTCTGCCTCATCCTTCACAGTCGCCATCTCCTTGTTGATGTTTATCTTTAATTCTCAACAATTATTTAATCCTTTTTCCTTGTGTCGCCCAGAGGATGTTATACAGACTTCATTCATATGACTTATGCTATTTATTCTTTAATTTTTTAAATTTAAGCCTGTCATACATACACAGAAAAGTACACAAATCATAAGTGTATGGTTAAACCAATTTATCATAAAGAAAGTAACCCCATTTTGTTATGGCTCTGTTAAGAAATAAAACAAAGCCAGGTGCGGTAGCTCATACCTGTAATCCCAACACTTTGGGAAGCCAAGGCAGGTGGATCATGAGGTCAGGAGTTTGAGACCAGCCTGGCCAACATGGTGAATCCCCAGGTCTACTAAAAATACAAAAATTAGCCAGTTGTGGTGGCACATGCCTGTAATCCCAGCTACTCAGGAGGCTGAGGCAGGAGAATTGTTTGAACCCGGGAGGTGGAGGTTGCAGTGAGCCGAGATCACGCCACTGCACTTTAGCCTGGGTGACAGAGCAAGACTCTGTCTCAAATAATAATAATAATAATAACACTGCCAGCACTGCAGGTGTCCCCTTGTGTACCCTCCAAATAACTTTTCCAAAAATATACACTAACATGAGTTAACTTTGTCTGTTTTTGAACTTAAAATAAATGGAATCATGCATTATATTATTTTGCATCTGCATGAGTCATTCAATTAAATATGTAGCTATAGTTCATTTATATTAGTTGAGTTCTATGATTCCATAGTATGACTGTATCACAATTTATCTATTTAACTTTGATATTTTCATTTGGATTGTTTGATGATTATTATAAGGAATGCTGCCATGAACATTTTATAGGTGTCTTTTTTGTTGAATGTTACATTGTGTATATTTGCCATTAGTAGATAATGCCAAAGTTTGCCAATAAAATTCTATCAATTTTCCCACCCACTAGCAATGCCTAAAAATTGTTTGTTCCACATCTTCACCAACATTTGGTGTTACCAGTATTTTCTAATTTTATCAGGTCTTGTGAGTGTGTCATGATATCTCATTGCTCTGGATTGTTTAGTTGCCAACCCATTTATCCTGGGAACTGTATTTCCTGGAAAATTCTTCCCCATGTGGCTACTGTTTGAAGTTGGCCAGAAGCAAAGTGGCATGAGATTTGGGAGACTGAAGTGAAGCAGTAGGCATTACATTCTAAAAGTTGTGTTGGTAAGAGTTGGAGAGAGACAGATTTATGGTTGCAGGTGCGTTCCAGTTTGTCCTCACTCTTCTGGGCACTGTATCGAGCTCTCCTTTGCATGGTGGTTTTAATTGTAATCTTCTTAATTATTAATAAGGCTGAGCATATTATGACGCTTACTGACTATTTGAATATTCTCTTCAGTGAAACGTCTGCTCACATCCCTTGATTATTTTTCCCATTCATTACATTTCTTTTTTCTTTTTTTAAGAAATGAGATCTTGGCCGGGTGCAGTGGTTCACGCCTGTAATCCCAGCACTTTGGGAGGTGGAGGCGGGCGGATCACCTGAGGTCAGGAGTTCAAGAACAGCCTGGTCAACATGCTGAAACCCCATCTCTAGTAAAAATACAAAACTTAGCCGGGCATGGTGGTGCATGCCTGTAATCCCAGCTACTCAGGAGACTGAGGTGGGAGAATCACTTGAACCCTGGAGGCAGAGATTGTAGTGAGCCAAGATCACGCCACTGCACTCCAGCCTGGGCAACAGAGCAAGACTCTGGCCAAAAAAAAAAGAAAAGAAAAGAAATGGGTTCTTACTTAGGATGACTGAGACTTTTGGGCTCAAGCAATACTCCTACCTTAGTCTCCCAAATAGCTGGGACTACAGACGTGTGCCATTGTGCCCACCTCTGTTTTTCTGTTTGTTTGGTTTCATTTGGTATTCTTTTTTTTATTTGGAGGTGTAAGAACTTCCAGTGTATTTGAAATACAATTATTTTGGTAGTTGATATGCATTGCAGATATCTTTTCCTAATGCCTTTTACTCTCACAATAGGACCCTTTAATAATTAGAAGTTCTTAATTCTAAAGCTGTTTACCCCATCTTTTTCACTGTTTAACACTTTTCAGTCACCTAAATACTTACTTATTTCTCCTGTCTAATTGAAACCTTGCACCCTTTGACCAACATTTCCTCATTTCTTCCACCTCCCAGCCTCTGGCACTCACCATTCTGCTCTCTGTTTCTGTGAGTTTGATTGTTTTTGGTTCCACATATAAGTGAGATTATGCAGTATTTGTGTTTCTGTGCCTGGTTTATTTCTCTTAGCATAATGTCCTCCAGGGTCATCCATGCTGTCCCAAGTGACAGAATTTCCCTATTTTTAAAGCATAAATAAATACCATTTCATATATATATACCACATTTTCTTTATGCCTTCATTTATTTATTTATTTAAATTTTCATTTTTAGTTTTGGGGTACATGTACAGGATGTGCAGAATTGTTACATAGGTAAACATGTGCCATGGTGGTTTGCTGCACAGAGCAACCCATCACCTAGGTATTAAGCCCAGCGTACATTAACTATTTTTCCTAATGCTCTCCCTCCCCACAACACCCCACAACAGGCCCCAGTGTGTGTTGTTCCCCTCCCTGTGTCCATGTATCCATGTGTTCTCATTGTTCAGCTCCCACTTATAAGTGAGAACATGCAGTGTTTGGTTTCCTGATCCTGCATTAGTTTGATGAGGATAATGGCTTCCAGCTCCATCCATGTCCCTGCAAATGACATGATCTCCTTCCTTTTTATAGCTGCATAGTATTCCGTACATATATATGGTGTGTATGTACCATATTTTCTTTATCCAGTCTATCATTTCTATCACTGATGGGCATTTGGGTTGATTCCATGTCTTTGCTATTGTGAACAGTGCTGCAGTGAACATCTGTGTGCATGCATCTTTAAGATAGAATGATTTATATTCCTTTGGGTATATACCCAGTAATGGGATTGCTGGGTCAAATGCTATTTTTGGTTCTAGATTTTTGAGAAATCACCACACCATCTTTCACAATGGTTGAACTAATTTATATTCCCACCAACAGTGTAAAAATGTTCCTATTTCTTTGCAGCCTCACCAGCATCTGTTGTTTCTTGACTTTTTAATAATGCCCACTCTGACTGGTGTGAGATGGTATCTCATTGTGGTTTTGATTTGCCTTTCTCTAATGATCAATGATATTGAGCTTTTTTTCATGTTTGTTGGCTGCATGAATGTGTTCTTTTGAAAAGTGTCTGTCCATGTCCTTTGCCCACTTTTTTAATGGGGTCATTTGTTTTTTTTCTTGTAAATTTGTTTGAGTTCCTTGTAGATTCTGGATATTAGACCTTTGTCAGATGGATAGATTGCAAAAATTTTCTCCCACTCTGTAGGTTGCCTGTTCACGCTGACGAAGTTTCTTGTGCTGTGCAGAAGCTCTTTAGTTTAATTAGATCCCATTTGTCAATTTTTGCTTTGGTTGCAATTTTTTTATGCCTTCATTTATTGATGGACATCTAGGTTGAGTCATACCTGGACTATTGTGAATAATGCCTCAATTAATGTGAGAGAGCAGATCTTTCCTAAACATATTAATTTTATTTCATTTGGATATATAACCAGATGGGAATACTGGATCATATGTCATTCTATTTTTAGTTTTCTGGGGGAGCTGCATAAAGTGTTCCATAATAGCTGTACTAATTTACATTCCCACCAACAGTGTACAAGTATTCATTTTTCTCCACATCCTCACCAACACTTGTTACCTTTTGTCTTTTGCCATTGTAACAAATGTGAGGTGATATCTCATGGTGGTTTTAATTTGCAATTTTCTAATGATTAGTGATGTTGAGCATTTTTTAAAATATGTTGGCCATTTGTATGTCTTCTTTTGAGAAATGTGTATTCAGATGCTTTGCCCATTTTAAATTGTGTTATTTGTTTTATTGCAATTGAGTTGAGTTCCTTACATAACTTGGATGTTAATTTCTTATCAGATGTCTACATTGTAAATGTTTTCCCCCAAGGTTTTCTCTTCACTCTGTGGTTTTTCATGTGTGCGTGTATGTGTGTGAGTTTCCTTTAAGAAACTTTTTAGTTGAGTGTAATCCCATTTGTCTACTTTTGTTTTTGTTTCTGGAGCTATTGGGGTCAAATCCAAAAAAAAAAAATTGTCCAGACCAATGTTATGTGGTTTTCCTTCTAGTAGTTTTATAGTTTCAGGTCTTACATTTAAATCTTTGATCTACTTTGAGTTGATTTTTGTATATGATATGAGATAAGACCAACTTCATTCTTCTGCATATGGATAGCCAATTTTCCCAGCACCATTTATTAAAAAGACATCCTTTCCTCATTGCGTATTATTGGCACCTTTGTCAAAAATCAGTTGATGGTAAATACATGGGTTTGTTTAGGGGCTTTCTGTTCTCTTCTGTTGGTCAACATGTACATTTTTATGGCAGTATCATGCTGTTGACACTGTTTATTATTAGAGACACATTTTCACTTCCAGGTGTAGGATTTCCTTAAGCATTTCTTTTAAGTCCAGTCAGTGGTGAATTCCCTCAGTTTTGCTTATCAAGGAAATTATTTCTCTGTTACTTTTGAAAATTAACTTTGCTGGGTATAGTATTCTTGCCTGATACATTTGTTTTCGTGTTTTGTTTTTTCAGCACTTTGAATATATCATTCTGTTCTCTCCTGGCATGTAAGGTTTCTGCTGAGAAGTCTACCAGTTAGTCTATGGGGATTTCCTTATATGTGACTAGATGCTTTTTCTTGTTCTTTTTAGAATTCTCTTTTTGTCTCTGACTTATTATAGTTGACTACAATGTTCTGTAGAGAAAACCTTTTGGGGATGTATCTACTTGTGGATTTCTGAGCTTTCTGTATCAAGATATCTAAATGTCTTGCTAGACTTGAGATGTTTTGAGCTATTATTTCATTAAATAGGTTTTCTATGCCTTTTGGCTTCTCTTCACCTTCTAGAACACTCAAAATTTGAATGTTTAGTCACTTTATGATGTTCCATATGACACATGGGCTTTGTTCATTCTTTTTATTGTCTTTTCTTTCTTTCTTTGGTCTGACTGGGTAATTTCAGAAGACCTGTTTTCAAGTTCTGAAGTTATTTATCTTGCTTAAGCTAGTCTTTTTTTGTTTTTGTTTTTTTGAGATGGAGTTTCACTCTTGTTGCCCAGGCTGGAGTGCAGTGGCACAATCTCGGCTCACTGCAACCTCTGCCTCCCCAGTTTAAGTGATTCTCCTCTCTCAGCCTCCCAAGTAGCTGGGATTACGGGTATGTGCCACAACGCCTGGCTGATTTTTTGTGTTTAGTAGTGACAGGGTTTCACCATGTTGGTCGGCCTGGTCTTGAACTCCTGACCTCAGGTGATCCACCTGCCTGGGCCTCCCAAAGTGCTGGGATTACAGGTGTAAGCCACTGCACCTAGCCTGATCTAGTCTTTTTTCGAAGCTCTTGAGTGAATTTTTTATTTTCTTAATTGAAACCTTAGTTCCATGATTTCTGATTCTTTTTTTAATGATATCTATCTCTTTGGTGAATTTCTTATTCATATCCTGCATTGTTTCTCTGATTTATTTATTTTGTTTATCTGTGTTCTTTTGTATCTTACTGAGCTGCTTTAATGTCATTATTTTGAATTCTTTTTCCAGCATTTCATAAAGTTCTTTTTTACTGGAAAATTATTGTGTTCCTTTGGAGGTGTCATATTTCCTTGCTTTTCATGTTTCTTGTGTCTTTATGTTGATATCTGTGCATCTGGTGTAACAGTTACTTCTTTCAAATTTTTAGATTGGCTTTTGTAGGGGAAGACTTTTTCCTGAATATGTATCCATGATCTTGGTTGGGTAGGACACCTTAGCTTTGTTTCTGAGTACATGCAGTAGTATAGTCTCAGTTTGATTTCTTCAACATTAACATTATCTGTGGTTTCCTCAGTGACTTAGGGTGCAGTTGTTAGTGCAGTCTGTGGCGAGGTTTTGCTGGAACAGGGACATCAGGTGAGCCAGTCCTTGGGCCCCATTGGGTAGTGTTGCGTCTAGCATGCTTGTCTTTGGGCCCTCAGATGGCATACATGGGCACTGGTGTTAGCAGGTTTAAACAGGCCAATTATTGGGCCTCCAGGCAGCTTGCTTGGGTGTCAGCAGTGGTAGTGGTGGGCTGAATGAATGGGTAGGTCCTTGGGCCCCTAGACAGCATGTATAGCATGGGAGATGGCTGTAGCTGTGGTGAGAAAACTCAGACTCCCAGGTGGCATGTGTTTGTGTTAGCAGTGGCTGTGATGGGCTAAGCCAGCCAGTCCCCAGGCCCCCAGGTGAAGTGTGCAGGTGTGTTCTGGCTGTGATGGTAGGGGCAGGCTGGGTGGGCCTGTCCTCATTGTGGAGGGTCTCTCCTGTGGCTAGAGTTGTAGGAGTCCATGGTGGAAATGTGCACTACTGGGGATCTCTCATTTAACCTTTCCCCACAAAGGGGAGCCTCTCCAGGCTCCCTACTAACCCTGGCTGAACTGGCTCCCTTTCTTCCGTCTCCTTCTGTGGCTGACGTTTATTCTGTCACTTCTCTATTGAATTCCAGTGTTCTTTCTTAGATGCTCTATTTAAAGTGTGATTATCTACTGGCTATTTTGTTTTTCCTTTGTGGAGGAGGGGAGTGTCAAATGACTCTAGCCAGCCATCCTGAAGCCCCTCTTTCTCAAGAGTTTCTTGATAATTCTTGTATCTTTTTATTTTCATTTATATTTTAGCATTAGCTTATCAATATTCAAAAACACCTTCTGGGATTTTTATTGAGAGTCTAAATTTATATGGACATTCTATAATATAATCCATGAATATAGTATAGTCTCCTATTATTTAGTCTTATAAAATTACTTTTAATTATGTAAATTTTGTGTAAAAGTCATACACATTTTTTATTTGTTGGTAAAGGTGTAGAGAAAAGGGATCCTTTGTATACTGTTGGTGGAAATGTAATTTTGGTACAGCCATGTGAAAAACCATATAGAGGTTCCTCAAAAAATTCAAAACAGAACTACAATATGATTTAGTAATCCCACTTCTGGATACATATCCAAAGGAAATAAAATCAGTGTCCTGAAGAGAGATTTTTTTTCTTTTGTTACTTGTTCTTTTGATGTGATGTGTAAGAAATCCATTTGCCAAATCCAAGGTCATGAAGATTTACCCTTTATGTTTTCTTCCAAGAGTTTTATGTTTTTAGTTATTATATTTATGTTGTATGTTCATTTACATTTTATTTTTTATGTGATATCAGGTAGGAATTCAACTTTATTCATTTTCATGAGACTGTCCAGTTGTTCTAGAATTGTTTATTATTCTCAGCATTGAATGATATTGGCACCTTTCTCAAAATTCGGCCAGGCCGGGCGCAGTGGCTTACGCCTGTAATCCCAACACTTTGGGAGGCCGAGACGGACGGATCACCTGAGGTCAGGAGTTTGAAACCAACCTGACCAACATGGGAAAAACCCCGTCTCTACTAAAAATTCAAAAAAATTAGCCAGGCGTGGTGACAGGCACCTGCAGTCCCAGCTACTCAGGAGGCTGAGGCAGGAGAATTGCTTGAACCCAGGAGGCGGAGGTTGCGTTGAACTGAGATTGTGCCATTGCACTCTAGCCTGGGTGACAGAGCAAGACTCCATCTCAAGAAACAAAACAAAACAAAACAAAATCAATTGGCCAGAGACGTATGGCTCTATATATGGATTCTCAGTTCTATTCCATTGATCTACAATATCTATCCTTATATACTTCTGATTACTGTAGCTTTATAGTAAGTATTGAAATCGAGAAATGCGAATCCTCCAACTTTTTATTCTTCAAGAGTTTTGGCTACTCAAGATCCCTGGGATGCTATAAGAATTTTAGTTTGTGTTTCTGTATTTCAGAAAAAAAATATTTGGGATTGTGATAAGGATTTTATTGAATTTATAGATGACTTTCGATGGTATTGTCATCTTACAGAGCATTGTGTCTTCCAATCTAGAAATGCAGTATATTAATCGTGTGTTTTTCTTACATTTCTGATACTTTGACATCTGAGGCCTTGCCGACCCTGAAAAGCCTGCACCGTCCAGGTCTAGCCAGTTCCTAGTGATAGCAAGCACTTTCTTTTTTTTTTTTTTTTGTTTGTTTGTTTGTTTGTTTGTTTGTTTGTTTGTTTTTTTAATATATTTGTTGTGTTTATTTTTTCTTTTTTTTTTCCTATATTCATCATTTCTTCTTTTTTTTAAATTATTATTATTATTATTATACTTTAGGTTTTATGGTACATGTGCGCAATGTGCAGGTAAGTTACATATGTATACATGTGCCATGCTAGTGCGCTGCACCCACCAACTCGTCATCTAGCATTAGGTATATCTCTCAATGCTATCCCTCCCCCCCTCCCCCCACCCCACAACAGTCCCCGAAGTGTGATGTTCCCCTTCCTGTGTCCATGTGTTCCCGAGAGCACACTACAAATGCAAACAAACCAAACCAGGACCCCTATTCTCAACTACCACCTTCATTGGCTATCACATGCCAAGTAACTATCCTCTTGTCCTAATCACCTTAGAGTCCGCTAACGGACAACTAGAGACAGCCCTTATTCCCTAGACCCTATTGGAATTATGCAAACGAACCAAACCTAAGCATGCTTAACCTGTCCTGCCATGCCTTTCCCACAGAAACCACAATACAGGTTCTTGCTCACATTCTCCCCTTGCTCCATCTCCCCTTACTTTCTCTGACTGACCCTGGTGCATCCCCATATGGCCCTGAGTGACCTGGCATACCCCATTCTGTGGAGAATTCTATCCATTATTTATGTGTGTGTGTATGTGTGTGTGTGCTTTTAAATAAACTTTAAGTTCTGGGGTACATGTGCAGAATGTGCAGGTTTGTTACATAGGTATACACGTGCCATGGTGGTTTGCTGCACCTATCAACCCATCATCTACATTAGGTATTTCTCTTAGTGCTGTCCCTCCCCTAACCCCCTACCCCTGACAGGCCCCAGAGTGTGATGGTTGCCTCCCCTCATCCATGTGTTCTCATGGTTCAACTCCCACTTATGAGTGAAAACATTCGGTGTTTAGTTTTCTGTTCTTGTGTTAGTTTGCTGAGAATGATGGTTTCCAGCTTCATCCATGTCCCTGCAAAGGACATGAACTCATCCTTTTTTATGGCTGTATAGTACTCCATGGTGTATATGTGCCACATTTGCTTAATCCAGTCTATCATTGATGGACATTTGGGTTGGTTCCAAGTCTTTGCTATTGTGAATAGTGCCACAATAAACATGCGTGTGCATGTGTCTTAATTGTAGCATGATTTATAATCCAGTGGGTATATACCCAGTAATGGGATCACTGGGTCAAATGGTATTTCTAGTTCTAGATCCTTGAGGAATCATTACACTGTCTTCCACAGTGGTCACTCCCACCAACACTGTAAAAGCATTCCTATTTCTCCACATCCTCTCCAGCATCTGTTGTTTCCTGACTTTTTAATGATGGCCATTCTAACTGGTGTGAGATGGTATCTCATTGTGGTTTTGATTTGCATTTCTCTGTTGAACAATGATGTTGAGCATCTTTTCATGTGTCTGTTGGTTGCATAATTGTCTTTTCAGAAGTGTCTGTTCATATCTTTCACACACTTTTTGATGGGTTTTTTTTTTTGTAAATTTGTTTAAGTTCTTTGTAGATTCTGGATATTAGCCCTTTGTCAGATAGGTAGATTGCAAAAATTTTCTCCCATTGTGTAGGTTGCCTGTTCACTCTGATGGTAGTTTCTTTTGCTGTGCAGAGGCTCTTCAGTTTAATTAGATCCTATTTGTCAATTTTGGCTTTTGTTGCCATTGCTTTTGGTGTTTTAGTCATGAAGTCCTTGCCCATACCTATGTCCTGAATGGTATTGCCTAGGTTTTCTTCTAGGGTTTTTATGGTTTTAGGTCTAACATTTAAGTCTTTAATCCATCTTGAATTAATTTTTGTATAAGGTGTAAGGAAGGGATCCAGTTTCAGCTTTCTACCTATGGCTAGCCAGTTTTCCCAGCACCATTTATTAAATAGGGAATCCTTTCCCCATTTCTTGTTTCTGTCAGGTTTGTCAAAGATCAGATGGTTGTAGATGTGTGGTATTATTTCTGAGGGCTCTGTTCAGTTCTATTGGTCTATATATCTGTTTTGGTACAAGTGCCATGCTGTTTTGGCTACTGTAGCCTTAGAGTATAGTTTGAAGTCAGGTAGCATGATGCCTCCAGCATTGTTCTTTTGGCTTAAGATTGTCTTGGCAATGCGGGCTCTTTTTTGGTTCCATATGAACTTTAAAGTAGTTTTTTCCAATTCTGTGAAGAAAGTCATTGGTAGCTTGATGGGGATGGCATTGAATCTATAAATTACCTTGGGCAGTATGGCCATTTTCACAATATTGATTCTTCCTATCCATGAGCATGGAATGTTCTTCCATTTGTTTGTGTCCTCTTTGATTTTGTTGAGCAGTGGTTTGTAGTTTTCCTTGAAGAAGTCCTTCACATCCCTTGTAAGTTGGATTCCTACGTATTTTATTCTCTTTGAAGCAATTGTGAGTGGGAGTTCACTGATGATTTGGCTCTCTGTTTGTCAGTTATTGGTGTATATGAATGCTTGTGATTTTTGTACATTGATTTTGTATCCTGAGACTTTGCTGAAGTTGCTTATCAGCTTAAGGAGATTTTGGGCTGAGATGATGGGGTTTTCTAAATATACAGTCATGTCATCTGCAAACAAATCATGTCATCTATCAAAAAGACAATTTGACTTCTTCTTTTCCTAATTGAATACCCTTTATTTCTTTCTCCTGCCTGATTGCCCTGGCCAGAACTTCCAACACTGTGTTGAATAGGAGTGGTGAGAGAGGGCATCCCTGTCTTGTGCCCGTTTTCAAAGCAAATGCTTCCAGTTTTTGCCCATTCAGTATGATATTGGCTGTGGGTTTGTCATAAGTAGCTCTTATTATTTTGAGATACGTCCCTTCAATACCTAATTTATTGAGAGTTTTTAGCATGAAGGACTGTTGAATTTTGTCAAAGGTCTTTTCTGCATCTATTGAGAGAATCATGTGGTTGTTGTTTTTGGTCCTGTTTATGTGATGGATTATGTTTATTGATTTGCATATGTTGAACCAGCCTTGCATCCCAGAGATGAAGCCCACTTGATTGTGGGGGATAAACCTTTTGATGTGCTGCTGGATTCGGTTTGCCAGTATTTTGTTGAGGATTTTCGCATTGATGTTCATCAGGGATATTGGTCTAAAATTCTCTTTTTTTGTTGTGTCTCTGCCAGGCTTTGGTATCAGGATGATGCTGGCCTCATAAAATGAGTTAGGGAGGAGTCCCTCTTTTTCTATTGATTGGAATAGTTTCAGAAGGAAAGGTACCAACTCCTCTTTGTACCTCTGGTAGAATTCGGCTGTGAATCCATCTGGTCCTGGACTTTTTTTGGTGGGTAGGCTATTAATTATTGCCTCAATTTCAGAGCGTGTTATTGGCCTATTTAGGGATTCAACTTCTTCCTGGTTTAGTCTTGGGAAGGTGTATGTGTGCAGGAATTTATTCATTTCTTCTAGATTTTCTAGTTTATTTGCGTAGAGGTGTTTATAGTATTCTCTGATGGTAGTTTGTATTTCTGTGGGATCAGTGGTAGTATCCCCTTTATCATGTTTTATTGTGTCTATTTGATTCTTCTCTCCTTTCTTCTTTATTATTTTTGCTAGCAGTCTATCTATTTTGTTGATCTTTTCAAAAAACCAGCTCCTGGATTCATTGATTTTTTTGAAGGGTTTTTTGTGTCTCTATCTCCTTCAGTTCTGCTCTGATCTTAGTTATTTCTTGCCTTCTGCTAGCTTTTGAATGTGTTTGCTTTTGCTTCTCTAGTGCTTTTAATTGTGATGTTAGGGTGTCGATTTTAGATCTTTCCTGCTTTCTCTTATGGGCATTTAGTGCTATAAATTTCCCTCTACACACTGCTTTAAATGTGTCCCAGAGATTCTGGTATATTGTGTCTTTGTTCTCTTTGGTTTCAAAGAACATCTTTATTTCTGCCTTCATTTCGTTATGTACCCAGTAGTAATTCAGGAGCAGGTTGTTCAATTTCCATGTAGTTTGCAGTTTTGAGTGAGTTTCTTAATCCTGAGTTCTAATGTGATTGCACTGTGGTCTGAGAGACAGTTTGTTGTGATTTCTATTCTTTTACATTTGCTGAGGAGTGCTTTACTTCCAATTATGTGGTCAGTTTTGGAATAAGTACAGTGTGGTGCTGAGAAGAATGTATAATCTGTTGATTTGGGGTGGAGAGTTCTGTAGATGTCTATTAGGTCTGCTTGGTGCAGAGCTGAGTTCAAGTCCTGGATATCCTTGTTAACCTTCTGTCTCGTTAATCTGTCTAATATTGACAGTGGGGTGTTAAAGTCTCTCATTATTATTGTGTGGGAGTCTAAGTCTCTTTGTAGGTCCCTAAGGACTTGCTTTATGAATCTAGGTGCTCCTGTATTGGGTGCATATATATTTAGGTTAGTTAGCTCTTCTTGTTGAATTGATCCCTTTACCATTATGTAATGGCCTTCTTTGTGTCTTTTGATCTTTGTTGGTTTAAAGTCTGTTTTGTCAGAGACTAGAATTGCAACCTCTGCCTTTTTTTGTTTTCCATTTGCTTCGTAGATCTTCCTCCATCCCTTTATTTTGAGCCTATGTGTGTCTCTGCACATGAGATGGATCTCCTGAATACAGCACACTGATGGGTCTTGACTGTTTATCCAATTTTCCAGTCTGTGTCTTTTAATTGGGGCATTTAGCCCATTTACATTTAAGGTTAATATTGTTATGTGTGAATTTGATCCTGTCATTATGATGTTATTTTGCTCGTTAGTTGATGCAGTTTTTTCCTAGCATTGATAGTCTTTATAATTTGGCATGTTTTTGCAGTGGCTGGTACTGGTTGTTCCCTTCCATGTTTAGTGCTTCCTTCAGGAGCTCTTGTAAGGCAGGCCTGGTGGTGACAAAATCTCTTAGCATTTGCTTGTCTGTAAAGGATTTTATTTCCCCTTCACTTATGAAGCTTAGTTTGGCTGGATATGAAATTCTTGGTTGAAAATTCTTTTCTTTAAGAATGTTGAATATTGGCCCCCACTCTCTTCTGGCTTATAGAGAGAGTTTCTGCCGAGAGTTTTGCTATTAGTCTGATTGGCTTCCCTTTGTGGGCAACCTCACCTTTGTTTCTGGCTGCCCTTAACATTTTTTCCTTCATTTCAACCTTGGTGAATCTGACAATTATGTGTCTTGGGGTTGCTCTACTCAAAGAGTATCTTTGTGGTGTTCTCTGTATTTCCTGAATTTGAATGTCGGCCTGCCTTGCTAGGTTGGGGAAGTTCTCCTGGATAACATCCTGAAGAGTGTTTTCCAACCTGGTTCCATTCTCCCCTTCACTTTCAGATACACCAATCAAACGTATATTTGGTCTTTTCACATAGTCCCATATTTCTTGGAGGCTTGCTTTATTTCTTTTCACTCTTTTTTTCTGTAAAGTTCTCTTCTCACTTCATTTCATTCATTTGATACTCAATCACTGATACCCTTTTTTCCACTTGAACGAATCGGCTACTGAAGCTTGTGCATGTGTCATGTAGTTCTCGTGCCATGGTTTTCAGCTCCATCAGGTCATCTAAGGTCTTCTCTACACTGTTTATTCTAGTTAGCCATTCATCTAATCTTTTTTCAAGGTTTTTAGCTTCCTTGTGAGGGGTTCGAATGTCCTCCTTTAGCTCGGAGAAGTTTGTTATTACCAACCTTTTGAAGCCTACTTCTGTCATCTCATCAAAGTCATTCTCTGTCCAGCTTTGTTCCGTTGCTGGCGAGGAGCTACTGTCCTTTGGAGGAGAAGAGTCACTCTGGTTTTTAGAATTTTCAGCTTCTCTGCTCTGGTTTCTCCCCATCTTTGTGGTTTTATCTACCTTTGGTCTTTGATGATGGTGACGTACAGATGGGGTTTTGGTGTAGATGTCGTCTTTGTTGATGTTGATGTTATTCCTTTCTGTTTGTTAGTTTTCCTTCTAACAGTCAGGACCCTCAACTGCAGGTCTGTTGGAGTTTGCTGGAGGTCCTCTCCAGACCCTGTTTGCCTGGGTATCACCAGCGGGAGCTGCAGAACAGCAAATATTGCAGAACAGCAAATATTGCTGCCTGATCCTTCCTCTAGAAGTTTCATCTCAGAGGGGCACCCAGATATATGAGGTGTCTATAGGCCCCTACTGGGAGATGTCTCCCAGTTAGGCTACTGAGGAGGTCAGGGACCCACTTGAGGAGGCAGTCTGTCCATTTTTAGAGCTCAAACTCCATGCTGGGAGAACCACTGCTCTCTTCAGAGCTGTCAGACAGGGACGTTTAGGTCTGCAGAAGTTTCTGCTGCCTTTTGTTCAGCTAAGCCTTGCCGCCAGAGGTGGAGTCTACAGAGGCAGGCAGGCCTCATTGAGCTGTGGTGGGCTCCACCCAGTTCAAGCTTCCCAGCTGCTTTGTTTACTTGGTCAAACCTCAGCAATGGCGGATGCCTCTCCCGCAGCCTGGCTGCCACCTCGCAGTTCGATCTCAGACTGCTGCGCTAGCCTTGAGCAATGGTCCATGGGCATGGGACCCACTGAGCCAGGTGTGGGATATAATCTCCTGGTGTGCCGTTTGCTAAGACTGTTGGAAAAGCACAGTGTTAGGGCGGGAATGTCCCAATATTCCAGGTACCGTCTGTCATGGCTTCCCTTGGCTAGGAAAGGGAAATCCGCCAACTCCTTGTGCTTCCCAGGTGACGTGATGCCCTGCCCTGCTTCGGCTCACACTCTGTGGGCTGCACCCACTGTCCAACCATTCCCAGTGAGATGAACCAGGTACCTCAGTTGGAAATTCAGAAATCACCCATCTTCCGCATTGATCGTGCTGGGAGCTGTAGACCGGAGCTGTTCCTATTCAGCCACCTTGGAATGATCCACTTGCCACATTTTCTTTATCCAGTCTATCCTTGATGGACATTTGGGTTGGTTCCAAGTCTTCGCTATCGTGAACAGTGCTGCAATAAACGTACGTGTGCATGTGTCTTTATAGTAGAAGGATTTATAATCCTTTGGGTATATACCCAGTAATGGATCATTATTTATGTTTTTTCAGTGGCAATTGTCTCCTGATCGGTTGGCTTCACTATACTTGAGTAATAATAAAATCTACATTTTAAAACACATGAGATGTTCTTAATGTATATTTGCCTTTGTTTCTTTCAGCAATGTTTTGTGGTTTTTCATGTGCAAATCTTTTGTCTCCATTGTTGTTTATTCCTAAGTATTGTATTCATTTCCATGCTATTGTGAATAGGATTGTTTTCTTAATTTTCATTTTGGATTGTCTGTTGTTAGTATATAGAAATGCAGATAATTTTTGTGTGTTGATTTTGTATCCTACAATTTTGCTGAATTTATTTTTTGTGTGTAAGTATGTCTAAGATCTTGTCATCTACAGAGATATTTTTAAATCTTTCTTTCCAATTTGAATGACTTTTATTTTTCTTGCCTAATTTTTCTGGCTAGAACTTAAATTTCTAGCCCATGGAAAAAGCAGGCATATTTGTCTTTCTCCTGATCATTGGTGAAAGACTATGATGTCAGCTGCAGATTTTTATATATAGCCTTTATTATGTTGAGGAAATGTCCTTCTATTTCTAGTGTATTGAGTATTTTATCATTTAAAAAATGTTAATATTTTTCTGCATCGATTGAGATGATTATGTGTTTTTTCCATTCTTCTCTGCATGTGGTGCATTAAATTAATTGATTTTGTTTGTTGAATCCTCTTTGTACTCAAGAAGTAAATCCTCCTTGGTCATGATATATAATCCTTTTAATATGCTGGTGAATTTTACTTGCTAATATTTCTGTTGAGGAACTTTTCATCAATATTCGTTATCTTTCCTTGTCATGTTTTTGCCTGGCTTTGCTATCAGGGTAATCCTGGTCTCATAAAATGAGTTAGAAAGTGTTATCTCCATTTCAGTTTTCTGGAAGAGTTTGAAAAGGATTATTGTTTATTCTTCTTTAAATATTTGGTAGAATTCACCGGTAAAGCCCTCTGGTCCAGGGTTGTTCTTTGTTGAGTGGTTTGATTACTGATTTTATGTCCTTACTAGTTATAAGTCAGTTCAGATTTTGTATTTCTTCATGACTCAGGCTTGGTAGTTGTATGTTCCTACAAATTTGTTCATTTCATCTATGTTATTCAATATTTTGGCATGCAGTTGTTCATAGTACTCTGAGATCATCCTCTTTATTTCTGTAAAATCAGAAGTAATGCTGTCACTTTCATTTCTAGTTTTAGTTATTTGAGTCTTCTCAATTTTTCTTAGTCTGGCTAAAAGTTTGTCAATTTCTTGATCTTTTCAAATTATTAACTTTTGGTTTTGTCGAATTTGTCTATTATTTACCTATTCTCTATTTATCTCAATTCCCTTTTTCTGCTAAATTTATGTATACTTTACTTGTTTAATTCCTTAAGGTGTAAAGTTAGGTTATTTATTTGAAATTTTTATTTTTCTTTAATGTAGGTATTTACAGCTATAAACTTCCTTCTGAGTACTGCTTTCACTGCATCTCACAAGTTTTAGTATGTTATGGTTTTGTTTTTATTTGTCTCAAGGCAGTTGCTAAATTTTCTTCTGATTTCTTCATTTATCTATTGGTTGGTTAAAAGTGTTTTGCTTAATTTCCACATATTTATGAATTTGCCAGTTTTCCTTTTGCTATTGTTTTCTAGTTTTATTCCTTTGTGATAAGAAATATACTTTGTATGATTTCAGTCTTTTTAAATGTAATAAAATTTGTTTTCTGGAGTAACATGGTTTACCCTGGATATGTTCTGTGCACACTTGAGAAAAATCTGTGTTCTGTTTTTGTTGGGTGGCATGCTCTGTGTATGTTAGGTTAGGTGGGCTCTCTCTGTTTCCTTATTGATCTTGAACCCAGGAGGCGGAGGTTGCAGTGAGCCAAGATTGCACCACTGCACTCCAGCCTAGGTGACAGCAAGACTGTGTCTCAAAAAAAAGAAAAAAGATATGCTTGTCAATCTACGTAAAATAACCACAGAGATTTTGAAAGGAATTGTATTCAATCTGTAGGACAAATTGAGGGGTATTACCATCTTAACAATATGGAGTCTTCTGATCATATAAGTGAGGCATCTTTCCATTTACTATGATTTAATTTCTTTCCATTTCTTTCTTATAGTTTTCTGTGTAGAACTCTTGCACTTCTTTTGTT
Source organism: Pongo pygmaeus (assembly GCF_028885625.2). Taxonomy (NCBI): domain Eukaryota; kingdom Metazoa; phylum Chordata; class Mammalia; order Primates; family Hominidae; genus Pongo; species Pongo pygmaeus. The sequence continues at coordinate 23,336,424 of NC_072391.2, forward strand.
AAATATACTTTGTCATTTTAATTGTTCAATTAAAATTGAACAAATTGTTTAATTTGTTAAGTCTGGTTCTAGCATTGATCCCTAGAAAACTTAAAAGAGACACTTTATCTCTCTATTTTTGTCCCCTATAAGTAATAACATGGTCCTGTGTTCATTTTTTAAAACTTTGAAAAATACGCATATTTCCAAAGATTCTCACATTCATTCATTCATTTATTCAGCAAACATTTATTAAACACCTTCTATGTGCCAGGCAGATACAGATATCTGCCCTTATACAGACTAAAGCCATAGAATTTAATATTTACGTATCAATAAAATTCAGTAAAAATATTTAAAATAGCCTCTGAAAACTTATATCACTTACTTGAATCTTCTATCAGACTTATACATTATATTCAAGTTTTTTTGTTAAAACTTGAAATACCACATATATCTATAAACAACTACCTCTAAAGAAAATGGATAGTTCATAAAGATTATTGCTAAAATTTTGTGAGCTTTTTCTTCCTTTTTATCTTATTTTTAATGTTTGTTTCTAACCATTGTGAGTGAATTAAAATGTATTTAAATTGTTTAAATACCTTCTGGGTGAGGACATAAAAAGAAAAGAGATGTTAATATAAGTGGTTTATAGCTTCATTTAAGTGTTTTTCATGTCTTAACAATATAAGGTGAATTACTGGGGAGATTATCTCTGGGCTTTTAAGAATCACAGTACTGCCACTCACTAGCTGACTAATTTTGATGAAGCTTCTTGACTTTCTGAGCCCTGATTCTATCCTTTATGGATAGATTAATGGAGATGATAATACTCATTATTTAACCCATTTTGATTTTAGACATTAAACTAGATAATGTTTGTGAAAGTATTCTGAAAACTCTAAGGCACTGTATCGATGTATTATTTTACATGATATCTGATTTCTGTCAACTCTCCCACAGGAGTACCAGCTCATGATAGGAGTCAGTAATTGGATGCTCTGGGCGGCCTATTTCTCACGTTCCTCTCTTTGTATTTTATTATCAGTTTTACGTGCATAATTTTCTTTGTCAAGGCAAGTGTCTATTTGGCTGCGGCATGTTTTGAATAAACTTTGAGAGGGAAAGCAGAAACATGGTGTGGGGCCAAATGGGCCTTGGGTTTCTAGGGGATGAAAATGTGGCTTTTGTTGACTCCACAGTGGAAACTCAGAGAATGCTTAGTCTCTCAGCAAACAAAACTTTAGACCTAGAGGGATGGGCCATCTGTAGGAAATAAATTGTTAACTCTCCATCTCACTGAGCAGAGTCATCAGTTTCACTAAGACTATTAAAATACTTATGGATGTTTCATTTTTCCTCTTTGGTTTTGGTGTGATACCACTTAGAGCATGACTAAACTGGTTTCCTAATTGTTTTGCTAGGTTGAACCTGCACCAGTCATCCAAAGCAGTGACCCAACACTTATCTTTATCTTTTTGCTGTTTTATGCCATCGCCACAATATGCTTCAGCTTTATGGTTAGCACGTTCTTCAATAGAGGTGAGTCTGAGATTCCAGTGGTGAGATATTCTCAGTAACTACACTTTAGCTGCCAACTCATCTACAGCCTCTGTTTACACACTCTAACCAAAAAGACAAATATCATATACACGTGAAATGATTTGGAAGGGAATGAAGAGAGCAGTGACAATTAACGTAGCACAGGATACATGTGAAGAAAGACAAAAACCAAAATAAGAGCATGTCTGTGTGTTCTTTCTAACCTTTAGCTGCTACTTCATGTATGGTATTTGTCCAACCCTTCCAGCAGGAAGGGTTGAGATGGAGATGGCTCCTGTATATTCCATTGGAGGGACTGATGTTTGCTAGTATCTGATGATGAGAGTGCTATATGTGAAGAGAAAGAAAATGGCAGTACTGCTTCAATGAAAGAAAGGGTTCTTGCACTTAATTAATAGATCCTCATTGTGTGTCTTCTGTGTATGTGTGTTTTTGTTTTGTTTTGTTTTCTGTTTCGTTTGTTTGTTTGTTTTGAGACAGAGTCTCACTCTGTGGCCCAGGCTGGAGTGCAGTGGCTCAATCTCGGCTCACTGCAACCTCCGCCTCCCGGATGCAAGCGATTCTCCTGCCTCATCCTCCCGAGTAGCTGGGACTACGGGCGCCTGGCACCATGCCCGGCTAATTTTTGTATTTTTAGTAGAGACGGGGTTTCACCATGTTGGCCAGGCTGGTCTTGAACTCCTGACCTCAGGTGATCCACCTGTCTCAGCCCCACAAAGTGCTGGGATTACAGGCATGAGCCACTGTGCCCAGCCTATGTATCTGAAATATACTGTCTGCCCCACAGAGCTAATATTGACCTTCGGGACATGAATATTATATGCACAAAAAGTAGTTTATGAAATACATTAGTCAGGGTCACATGATTTGCAGAGTACAGCTGGGGACCCAGGAAAACCAGTGGTATAATTCCAGTCTGACTCTGAAGGCCTAAGAACCAGGGGAGGTGATGGTGTAAATCCCAGTTCAAAGGCTGGAACAGACTAATGTCCCAGTCAAGCAGGCAGCAAGGAAGAAATGAGAGCGAATTCCCCCTTCCTCCACCCTTTTGTTCTTTTCAGGCCCTCAACAGATTGGATGATGCCTGCCCACATTGGGGAGGACCGTCTGCTTTACTGAGTGCACTGATTCAAATGCTTATCTCATTTGGGAACCTCCTCACAGACACACCCAGAAATAATGTTTAATCTGTATACTCCATGGAGAGTCAAGTTGACACATAAAATGAACCATCATAAGAAGACATGCAGAGAACAATGAAAATTAATGAAGCATAGTGTACACATTGAAAAAAAAAAAGGAAATGGATTAAGATATTCTAGGTTGAAGCCGGGCGCGGTGGCTCATGCCTGTAATCCCAGCACTTTGGGAGGCCGAAGCGGGCAGATCACGAGGTCAGGAAATCGAGACCATCCTGGCTAACACGGTGAAACCTCGTCTCTACTAAAAATACAAAAAAAATTAGCCAGGCGTGGTGGCGGGCGCCCGTAGTCCCAGCTACTCGGGAGGCTGAGGCAGGAGAATGGCGTGAACCCAGGAGGCGGAGCTTGCAGTGAGCCGAGATCGCTCCACTGCACTCCAGCCTGGGCGACAGAGCGAGACTCCGTCAAAAAAAAAAAAAAAAAAAAAAAGATGTTCCAGGTTGAGATAGGCCTGGAAATGCTATGCTTCAATTGAGGTAGGTTTGTGAAGGATTTGAAGATGGGAATGAATAGGAAGTCAGTGGATGCAGCTATACATTCATTCATTTGTTTACATTTTTGGATATCTGTGACCGGGCATGGTGGCCCACACTTGTAATCCCAGCACTTTGGGAGGCTGAGGTGGGTGGATCACTTGAGGTCAGGACTTCGATACCAACCTGGCCAGCATGGTGAAACTCCGTCTCTATTGAAAATACAAAAATTAGCCATGTGTGGTTGGTCACCTGTAATCCCAGTTACTCAGGAGGCTGAGGCAGGAGAGTCACCTGAACCTGGGAGGTGGAGGTTGCAGAGAGCCGAGATCATGCCACTGCACTCCAGCCTGGGCAACAGAGTGAGAGTCCGTTTCAAAAAAAAAAAAAAAAAACGTGGATATCTGAACTTGTACAGTGTCTAATATACAAAGACCAAGAAAAATCATTTCTTTTCCCATTGAGGGCTCACATGCAAAGTGATTTTATGAATTTACAGCCTCACTTGAAGGAGATGAGAATTCCTCATGCTCCATATTCTTGCCAATATTTAGAATTGCCAAGCTTTTAATTGTGCCAAATTAGGGATATGAAATGTTATCGCATAGCAATTTAAATCTACATTTCCCAATTGTTAATGAAGCTGTGTGTTACTAATATGAGTCATGTGTGTTTCCTCTTCTGTAACTGTTAGTGCATTCTGATTTTTTATAGTTATTGAAATTTTCTCACAATATTTTTACTTAAAGTCTATTTTGTCTGATATTCATATAACCACCCTGATCTCTTTTTGTTATTTTCATAGAGTATCTTTTTCCATCCTTTCACTTTCAACCAGTTTGTATATTTGAATCATTTTTTAAAAATCCATTCTGCCACCCTTGCCTTTTTGTGAAGATAAGAATACAGAACGTTGGCCGGGCGTGGTGGCTCACACCTGTAATCCTAGCACTTTGGGAGGCCGAGGCAGACACATCACAAGGTCAGGAGTTCAAGACCAGCCTGACCAACATGGTGAAACCATGTCTTTACTAAAAATACAAAAATTAGCTGGGCGTGGTGATACGTGCCTGAAATCCCAGCTACTCAGGAGGCTGAGGCAGGAGAACTACTTGAACCTGGGAGGCAGAGGTTGCAGTGAGCCAAGATCGTGCCACTGCACTCCAGCCTGGGTGACAGAGCGAGACTTCATCTCAAAAAAAAAAAAAAAAAAAAAATACAGAACTGACATCTACCATTTTGGTATTTGTTTTATATATGTTATATCTTTTTTTCTCTCATAGCTTCCATTTTGAGTCCCATCTAATTTCCTTTTCTGTATATTTTCTAGTTCTTCTCTGAGGGGATAATTTGGATATTACAATTAGTATCTTAAACAATTGAATTTGGATTAATAACAATTTAGCTTTAATACTATACAAAAACTCTTCTGTCAAGCTTCAGCCCCTCTTTGTGTTGGTATTTTTGCAAATTACATCTTTATATTGTGTGCCTATTAACATGTTTATCATTATTTTATGCATTTATCTTTTAAATCATATAGAAGGAAAAAGAAACCATTATCGTAACACTGGCTTTTATATTTGCCTATGTAGTTACCTTCACTGGAGCTCTTTATTTTTTCATGTGATTTCATGTTACCATCTAATGTCCTTTCATTCAGCTGAAAGAACTATATTATAGGGCAGGTCTATTAGCAAATTTTCTTAGCTTTTGCTAATCTGGCAATTTCTAATATCTCTTTTTTTTGAGAGAGTCTTGCTGTGTTGCCGAGGCTGGAGTACAGTGGTGCGATCTTGGCTCACTGCAAGCTCCGCCTCCTGGTTCAAGTGATTCTCATGCCTCAGCCTCCCAAGTAGCTGGGATTACAGGTGTGTGCCACCATGCCTGGTTAATTTTTGTATTTTTTTAGTAGAGATGGGGTTTCACTATGTTGCCCAGGCTGGTCTCTAACTCCTGGCCCCAAGCAGTCTGCCTGCCTCAGCCTCCAAAATTGCTGGGACCACAGGCATGAGCCACCACTCTTGGCCCTTCCTAATTTTTTTAAAAGATATTTTCAAGAGCAGTTTTAGATTAAAAGCAACATTAAGATGAAGGTACAGAGGTTTCCTGTAAACCTTCTGCTCCCCACATGCATGGCCTCCCCCATTATCAGCATCCCACATCAGAGTAGTACATTTCTTACAATTAATAAACCTGTATTAACACATCATAATCACCCAACTCCTGGCAAACTTATCTTTTTACTATATTATTAATTTTTGTCTTTTTTTCTTAGCATGCCTAAAGATTTATTAATATTTTCAAACAAGTAGCTTTTGGTTTCATTAATTTTCTCTACTGATCTCCTGTTTTTAATGTCATTAATTTCTACTCTAATGCTCATTTCTTTTCTTCTCTTACTTTGGATTTAATTTGTTCTTCCTTTTCTAGTTTCCTAAGGTAGAAACTTAGGATTATTGGTTTTAGATCTTTCTTCTTTTCTAATATATGCCTTCAATGCAAAAATTTCTCATGATATTTCTTCTTTGACCCAAGTATAATTTAGAAATATATCATTTAATCTCCATGTGTTTTGATATTTCCCAGTATCTTTCAGTTATTTTTATTTTCTATTTTAATGTCATGTGATTTGAGAACAGACATTGTGTGGTTTTTGTCCCTTTACATTTGTTAAGATGTGTTTTATGACCCAGAATATGGTCTGTCCTGGTGAATGTTCCATGTGAGCTTGACAAGAGTTTGTATTCTGCTGTCATTAAATGAAGTAGCCTGTAGATGTTTATTATATCTCATTGATTGATGGTGTTGTTGAGATCAACTATGTCCTTACTGATTTTCTGCCTGCTGGATCTGTCTATTTCTGATAGAGGGTTATGAAAGTCTCCAACTATGATAGTGGATTCAGCTTTTTCTCCTCAGCATTCTATTAGTTTTTCACTCATGTATTTTGATGGTCTGCTCTTAAGTGCCTACTCTTTAAGGATTGTTATGTCTTCTTGGAGATTTGGCCCATTTATTGTTATGTAATGCCCTTCTTCATCTTTGATAACTTTACTAGCTTTGAAGTGTGCTGAGTCTGTAATGTATATGGCTATTCTTGCTTACTTTTGATTAGTGTTAGCATGGTATATTTTTTCCACCCATTGGCTTTTAATCTACATGGGTTTTCATAGTTAATGTGGGTTTCTTGTAGACAACGTATCATAGGGCCTTATTTTTTTCTAATCCTCTCTGACAGTCTCTTTTAATTGGTGCATTTAGACCTTTGACATTCAAAGTGATTATTAATATAGTTAGATTAATATCTACCATATTTGTTCAATAGTATTCTATTTGTTGCCCTTATTCTTTGTTTCTATTTTTGTCTTCCACTCTTTCTTTGCCTTTTGTGGTTTTCCTTGAGCATTTTATATGATTCCATTTTCTCTCCTTCTTAGAGTATCAGTTGTACTTCTTTTTTCTTTTTTTACTTTTTTTAGTTGTTGCCCTAGAGTTTGCAATATACATTTACAGTTAATTCAAAATTACTTTAAAATAACACTATACTACTTCACTGGTAGTGTGAGTACCTTATAATAACAAAATAATTCTAATTCCTTCCTCCCGTCCTATCATGGTTGTCATTCATTTCACTTATATATAAACATACATAAATACATATACCTAAGATATATGCATACATAAGTGTACATAATCAAATTCATTGTTGATATTATTTTTGTGAATGAACTCTTAGTTGTTAGGTCAGTTAAGAACAAGAAATGTACATCATGATGACAATAGTTAATAATACTATATTGTATACTTCAATTTTTTAACTTTTATTAAGTTCAGAGACACAAGTGCAGGTTTGTTACATAGGTAAACTTGTGTCATGGGGGTTTGTTGTACAGATTATTTCATTACCCAGCTATTAAGCCTAGTACCCATTAGTTATTTTTCCGGATCCTCTACCTCTTCCAACTCTCCACCCTCCAAAAGGCCCGTATGTGTGTTGTTCCCCTCTATATGTCCATGCATTCTCATCGTTTAGCTCCCACTTATAAGTAAGAACATGCAGTATTTGGTTTTCCATTACTGTATTAGTTTGCTAAGGATAATGGCCTCCAGCTCCATCCATGTCTCTGCAGAGGACATGATCTCATTCTTTTTTATGGCTGCATAGTATTGCATGGTGTGTATGTACCACATTTTCTTTATCCAGAGTAAATCTTAAGTACTCTCCCTCCACCCGACCCCACACACACAAATATGAGATGATAGATGTGTCAATCAGCTTGATTGTGGTAATCATTTTACAATGTATACATATATCAAATCATCACATCATACACTTGAAACATATACAATTGTTATTTTCCAATAAAAGTGGGGAAAAAAGATTTTATGTTACTTTCGATTATTACTTCTTTGATGCTCTTCTTTAAGTGGATTAGAGTTTCTAACCTAATCTACATAAAGAGATTCAGATTTCACTTTTCTTCTCTTTAAAGAATTTCTTTTAGTGTTTCTTGCAAGGCAGGTGAACTGGCAACAAATTTCTTCAATTTTTGTTTGTCTAGGAAAGTCTATTTCTCTTTTACATTCAAAGGATAGTTTCACAGGGTGCAGAATTTAGGTTGGAAGTTTTTTTCTTCCAACACTAAATATTTCAATCCTCTTCTGGTTTTGTTTCTGAAAAGAAGTTGGATGTAATTCTTATCTTTGTTCCTCTATAAGTAAGGTGTTTTCTTCCTCTGGCTTTTTTCAGGACTTTTTTTCTTTATCTTTGATTTTCTATAACTTGAAAATGATTTTGCCTAGTTAAAGTTTTCTGGCATTCATCCTGCTTGATGTTCTCTGAGTTTTCTGGATTTGTGGTGTGGTGTCTGACATTAATGTGGGGGAAATTTGCAGTCATTATTGTGTCAAATATTTCTTCTGTTTCTTTCTTTTTTCTACTTCTTATGTACTTATTATGCATTTGTTATACCTTTCGTAATTGTCACATGGTTCTTGGATGCTTTTTACTGTTCTTTTTTTTTCAGTCTTTGTTTTCTTTGCTTTACAGTTCTTGAGATTTTTATCCATATATCCCTAGGCTCAGAGATTCTTTCCTTAGCCATGTGCAGTCTATGAATGAGCCCCTCAAAGGCATTCTTCATTTTGGTTACAGTGTTTTTGATCTTTAGCATTTTTTTCATTCATTCTTAGGATTTTTATCTCCATGCTTATATTGCCCACTAATTTTGCATGCTGTTTATTTTATCTTATTAGAGCCCTGTGCTGAGGGAAGCAATGTTGTATAAAACAGACAAGTTTCTGTTTCTCACACTTATTTTAGAGCACTTATCATCAACAAAAATATTTGTATTTTAGATTCTTGAAGATTGCTTAAATTGACCTTATAATTTTCTTCTTAATTGCAGCGAATATTGCAGTTACTTCGGGAACTTTGTTTTTTTTCGCTGTCTATTTTCCAGCTTCTGGCCTCCGTCTCTACTATAGAGAGATGACACTTATCCAGAAGCTGGCAGCCTGTCTCAGCTCAAATTTTGCAATGTCATTGGGAGTTAAATTTCCAGCTGATGCAGAAAAATGGAGTGAGTATTTACCTTGTAATTTTTACAATGTTTCTAGTAGATATATTTTTGGTATCTGACTGGATATTTATAATTCTAATATTGATTGAGATTGCTAAACTGCCCTTCAAAGAATTGCATTACTTTATTACCACCACCTATAGACATGAGTGCTTCCTCATTCTGTATTAGTATTTCCAAAATTTCCTGCAGCCTCTTCCCACTTCTTTTGGAGTTGCTACCTGCTATCTAATGATAGGTGAAAAGTGACACAGTCTGTTTTTAGTATCCTCCTTCCTTTTACTATCAGCACAGTATCTGTGCAAGAATTCTTCTAGTCTTCTGTCTTTTGCTCAGTATTTATCCCTACTTTTCAATGATTATGTTTTTCTAAAATTTTATATTTCAGTGAATATTTGGCATGGGGAGGGGTGGAGAGAGAGGAACCACTGTCTTAACAACCCATAAGCCTGCTTATTTTTGTTAAACCCTATTTTCCTGATTTTTTGATACATATATAGCAAAAAATTTTTTTTGCCTATGTTCTGGGGATGTTTTTATTTGATGCTTTCTTGTATAGCCTTGTGGCCTGGTATATTGAAGCTGCCTTTCCATGAAGCTATGGCGTGCCTGAGCCATGGAACTTTTTCTTACATATATATATATATATATATATTTTTTTTTTTTTGAGATAGAGTCTTGTTCTGTGGCCCAGGCTGGAGTACAGTGGTGCGATCTCAGCTCATTGCAACCTCTGCCTCCCAGGTTCGAGCAATTCTTCTGCCTCAGTCTCCTGAGTAGCTGGGATTACAGGCGCCTGCCACCACACTCAGCTAATTTTTGCATTTTTAGTAGAAACGGGGTTTCGCCATGTTGGCCAGGCTGGTCTCGAACTCCTGACCTCAGGTGATCTGCCTGCCTAAGCCTCCCAAAATGCTGGAATTACAGGTGTGAGCCACCACACACAGCTATATTTTATTTTTGTTTCAGTCTTTTCCAGTTATTTGCTTGTTTGGGGTATAATAGGGAGCACATTACCTGATTACTTACTGAGATGCCCTCAGGGGCAACCTAAATTCTAAGGGTGCAAGAAAGTGACTGACTCTATCTAGTAGGAATCTCCAGAAAGTATCAACACAATTATTTTCTTAAGTATTTAATTATGACATAGATAAATAACTTTTAATCTCAGTTGGCACCAAATTAAACCCTTCCTGTTATGTCTTAGGAATTGGACTTAAATGGAATAACATCTTCTCATCAACTACACCGGATAACTTTTCTTTTGCCTGTGTGCTGGGAATGTTTTTATTTGATGCTTTCTTGTATAGCCTTGTGGCCTGGTATATAGAGGCTATCTTTCCAGGAAGCTATGGTGTGCCCAAGCCATGGAACTTTTTCTTACAGGTGAGTTATAATTTTTCTGTTATTGATAGAGGCACCCGTCCTTATGAACTTCATTTGTGATATTTATAAAAGCAATCAGTTATTTAGCACTGTCTGTAATAGAATCAGTAGGTCAGGTGGAAGAACCATTTTCATCTACACTCCAGCCATACTAATTCACTAGCCTTTTCCTAATACACTCTAAGCCCTCCGGTAAACATAAATAGTGGTAGATGATAGCCTGTGACCAGCTGGGCATGGTAGCTCACGCTGGTAATCCCAGCACTTTGGGAGGCTGAGGCAGGCGGATCACCTGAGGTCGAGAGTTCGAGACTAGCCTGGCCAACATGGTGAAACCAAAAAATTAGCCAGGCGTGGTGGCGTGCCTGTAATCCCAGCTACTCGGGAGGCTGAGGCAGGAGAATCGCTTGAACCCAGGAGGCAGAGGTTGCAGTGAGCTGAGATCGTGCTATTGCACTCCAGCCTGGGCGACAGAGCGAGACTCCATCTCAAAAAAAAAAAAAAAATAGCTTGAGACCCCAAACTTTACAAATTATGAGTAATCTATCACTTTTATAGGAAAATGTTTTCTAAAAGATTAAACTCTGGCATAAAGAAATTAATATATGATGGGGCCAATGCAGTGGCTCCTGCCTGTAATCCCAGCACTTTGGGAGGCCAAGGCAGGTGGATCACCTGAAGTCAGGAGTTTGAGACCAGCCTGACCAACATGGCAAAACTCCTTTTCTACTAAAAATACAAAAATTAGCCAAGTGTGGTAGCAGGCGCCTGTAATCCCAGCTACTTGGGAGGCTGAGGCAGGAGAATTGCTTGAACCCAGGAGGTGGAGGTTGCAGTGAACCAAGATCGCACCATTGCACTCCAGCCTGCACAATAAGAGCAAAACTCCATCTCAAAAAAATAAAATAAAAATAAATTAATATATGATGGGTCTTTATATGCTAGGAGAGGTTAGTTATGTCTGGGCGCACACCACCTACACTATTTCCTTGGTTAGGTCAGATCTCCTAGAGTCAGAACCTCAGAGAAATGGGGAGGATTTGCATCCTGCCCTCTCTTCTCAATATTTTTTCATATTATCTTTCACTTCTGTATTGCTCAGAAAAGAAGATCCTATAGAGTAATTCTAGAGTATTAGAATACTCCAGTATTCTAGAGTAATAGAATACTGTTTGCTATGGCCTCATCTCTCAGTGGTTTTCTTTTGTCTCTCTTATGATTTTTTTTTTTTTTTTTTTTTGACACAGAGTCTCGCTCTGTCGCCTAGGCTGGAGTGCAGTGGTGCGATCTCGGCTCACTGCAAGCTCCGCCTCCCAGGTTCATGCCATTCTCCTGTCTCAGCCTCCCGAGTAGCTGGGACTACAGGCGCCTGCCACCACGCCTGGCTAATTTTTTTTTTTTTTGTATTTTTATTAGAGACAGGGTTTCACCGTGTTATCCAGGATGGTCTCGATCTCCTGACCTTGTGATCTGCCCGCCTCAGCCTCCCAAAGTGCTGGGATTACAGGCGTGAGCCACTACGCCTGGCCTCTTATGATTTTAATAGAATAGTCTGCTTTTCGGCTGGGCACCGTGGCTCATGCCTGTAATCCCAGTGCTTTGGGAGACCGAGGAGGGTGGATCACCTGAGGTCAGGAATTCGAGACCAGCCTGGCCAACATGGCAAAACCACGTCTCCACTGAAAATACAAAAATTAGCCAGGTGTGGTGGTGCACACCTGCCGTCCCAGCTACTCGGGAGGCTGAGGCAGGAGAATTGCTTGAACCCAGGAGATGGAGATTGCAGTGAGCCGAGATTGCGCCATTGCACTCCAGCCTGGGAAACAAAGCAAGACTCTGTCTCAAAAAAAAAAAAAAAAAAAAAAGAATAGTACATGTTTTATGCCCCGGGTATTCAGACACTAGCCAATTAGCTCCAAAATTTAATTTCAAGAAATTTTGTGCAATCCATCTCAATACAAAAGCTAACAGACCAAAGTATTGTTTAGTGCTTCCTTTCCGTGCCATGGCAGTGATGGTATTTTTTTTCCCTTCGTAGCGCTCTTACTGGTTTGTGGAACCACCTGAGAAAAAAACTGAAGAAAATCAATTTTATGAGAAAATGCAAAGCAAGTATTTTGAAGCTGAACCTACTGATTTGATAGCAGGTATCCAGATCAAACATTTGTGCAAGGTATCGTTTCAAAGATCTTTTATTCTTGATGAAACTGAAGCTTCGTTTACAGTTCATTGTTACTGGAAATACCAAAATAAAAATTAGATGTTAATAACAGGTCATAGCCATCATGTTTACTTCCTTTGAGAAAGATAACATATATATAGTATGTAATCAAAAGTGTCATCTTTCTCCTCCCTCCAGAATATAATTAGATTTTGGTTTTTTCTTTAACATTTATTTTATGTTCAGGGGTACATGTGAAGGTTTGTTATACCGAAAAACTCGGCTCGTAATGGTTTGATGTCCAGATTATTTTGTCACCCAGGTGACACTAAGCCTAGTACCCAATAGTTATTTTTTCTGCTCCTCTCCCTTCTCCCAACCTCTACCCTCTGGTAGGTCCCAGTGCCTGTTGTTCCCCTCTTTGTGTCCATGTGTTCTCATCATTTAGCTCCCACTTTTAAGTGAGAACATGCGGCATTTGTTTTTCTGTTCCTGTGTTAGTTTGCTAAGGATGATGGCCCCCAGTTCCATTCATGTTCCTGCAAAGGAAATGATCTTGTTCTTTTCTGTGGCTGTATAGTATTCCTTGGTGTATATGTACCACATTTTCTTTATTCAGTCTACCATGGATGGGCATTTAGGCTTATTGCATGTCTTTGCTATTGTGAGTGGTGCTGCAATGAATGTACACGTGCCTGTGTCTTTATGATAGAACAATTTCTATTCCTTTGGGTATATACCCAGTAACAGGATTGCTGGGTCAAATGGTAGTTCTGCTTTTAGCTCTTTGAGGAATTGCCACACTGCTTTCCACAATGGTCGAACTAATTTACACTCCCCTAACAGTGTATAAGCATTCCCTTTTCTCTGCAACCTCACCAGTATGTTACTTTTTGACTTTTTAATAATAGCTATCCTGACTGGTATGAGATGGTAACTCATTGTAGTTTTGATTTGCATTTCTCTAATGATCAGCAATATTGAGCTTTTTTTCATATGCTTCTTGGCCACGTGTATGTCTTCTTTTGAAAAGTCTCTGTTCATTTCCTTTGCCCACTTTTTAACGGGATTTTTTTTTCTTGTAAATTTGTTTAAGTTCCTTATAGATGCTGGATATTAGACCTTTGTCAGATGCATAGTTTGCAAAATTTTCTCCTATTCTGTGGGTTGTCTGTTTACTGTGTTGATAGTTTCTTTTGCTGTGCAGAAGCTCTTTAGTTTAATTAGATCCCATTTGTCAATTTTTGCTTTGGTTGCAGTTGCTTTTGGCATCTTCAGGAAATCTCTGCCAGAGAGTTGATTTTTGTATATGGTGTAAGGAAAGCGTCCTATAAACTACAGCTTATATTTTAGCGTGGCTAAAAGTGCTTAACAATTGAATGAAAAATAAGATAATTGTAGTACACAGTATATGCCATTAGGAACATAAATAGAGTGATGATCTGTTAATTAAAGAGAAGGATGGACAGGAGGAACACTTCTGATAAGTTAGGTTATGTTAATGATAAGTTATGTTAATGAAGCATCTCTGAAAACATGGCCATTGTGGATGCCATGACCCTTTCCAACAATATAACCTCAGTTGAACAGAGCCACCTCATCCCAAATTAGGCTCATTTTCCTGGAATAGCCTAGATCCAGTGACTGCTCAAGGTGGGGATATTAAGGCCCAGCTTTTTCCTCCAGCTCCAATTGGCTCTGAATGGTCATCCAAGCTGCAGAACTCCTTGCGTGGTTGACCTTGTTGTCACTGTATGTACTGTAGCCCTACTATTTTCTCTCCCAAATCGGTATCCTTCCTTTCTTCACACAGGTGTTGGTCCCAAGAACACTCCTGCATGCTAATTTCTATCTTATGTAAACTTCCTGGATGCCAGTTTTCATCTTACAGTTTACTTCCCAGGGAACCAGTTAGTGATTACTGATACCCAGAGTTGCCAGAGAAAGTAGATGATAAGATGAGTGGTAGACTCTGGTAAAAGTTAGCAGTACAGTGTTCATATGTGGTGAATTGGGATGATATACGAGGAGGAATAAATGCACCAGTTAGTGACATCCATCAAGCATTTGAAAAATGTGAGAGTATTAGTTATATGGACTATAGAACTGGATAGCTATCTGGGAGAGAACAGATACATGGAGATTGTTTATGATTAACCATCAGAGGCTAGGAGTTATAAAATCTAGTAAGCCTCCCAGGAGACATATAAAGAGATTCTCATCCTCAGTAGCCAAAGAACAGAAAAAAAACTGAGAACTAAGCCCCAGACTTAATCAAAAGAATAGGAGAGCTCTAGAAAAGCTTAAATTCCTAATTTGTGCAGGTTTGCTATACCAGGACTTTGAGTCGATGCTATAAAGGATTGTGGAATTGGGAGCAGGTATAGGTATTTTGCACATGGGAGGAATATGAATCACTGGAAGCAGAGGGTAGACTATAGTTGGCAGGCTTTACGATAGTCCCCAGGGATCCTCACCTCCTGATATTCATGCCCTTGTCCAGTCGTCTCCTGTGTGATCTGTATAATACAATGGAAGTGAAAATGCATGCTTTCTAAAACCAGTTCATAGCAGGTATTGTGAATTTTACTTTGGTCTTCAATTGCTTGCCCTTAAGTAAGTCACCATGTCTTTCAAGCCGCCCTGTGGACTTGCTTCTGTGGAGAAGAACTAAGGCTTCCAAAAATAACCAGTACCAGCTCCCAGCCATGTGAGTGAGCCTTCTTGGAAGTGGATGTCTTGGCTTCTGTCAAGCTTCAGGTGACTACAATCCAAGTCAACACCTTGACTGCAACCTCAGAGAAACCCTGAATCAGTCCCATCCAACTAATCTACTACATGACTGTTTTGCAAGTGGGCCCAGAGAGCATTTATCGAAGCATTAAGAAATGTGCTAATAAGAGGAACACCAGCATCATTGGGAACTGTTGACAGTAAGAGATATTATTACAGAACTGGACTCACTGATAACAATGGAGATATGATTCAAAAATAATAGAGATCAGGGTGTGGCACAGGTGTGAACAATTTTCCTAATCAGTGACAAGTTTGGAGTGGCAGTCTGGGGCACTTGATCCACAAATAATGGTTAATAAAACACAATTTCCTTGAGGCAAAATAGATGGGCAGCCAGTGAGGGCATTGCTCAAACCACACAACCAGAAGTGTGGATGAATGAATCACTAGGAGCCCGAAGCAAGGCACCCAGTAGTAATTCATGGTCTCTTCCACCCTTTTCGGTTTTCAGAGCTGACACCTATTGACTGGAGGAGGGGCTTGATTGCTAGGTGGAAGCAGACTGCAACACTAAAGCAAAGGCACATGATAATGATTACCCTAGTCTTTCTGCAAAAGGACCTATAGCTGTTTGCCTAGGCAATACTCAGGGATACAAAGTGTCATCATAGTCCCCTTGTTTAACCAGGGGTATGTGCAGGCTAGGTAATAAATGGAATCCTGGTCCTTTTCCGGCTTACAGTGGGTACACTGAGACCATGGACACACCCAACGGGCATCTCCACAACTGTCAAGTGTACAATTGGAAACGACATATTTTGTAGCTGGTGTAACCCTTACATTGGCTCCCTGGCCTCTAGAGAAGAGCTGCCCTACAGGGTCAAGTCAAGTTGAATCCTTTGAAACTACTTACCTCCACTAGCCAAGATGGTAAATCAAAAGCATTGTTACATTCTGGGGAAGTGGCAGAGATTAGAACCACCTTTAAAGAATATATTACTAGAGGCCGGGCGTGGTGGCTCACGCCTGTAATCCTAACACTTTGGGAGGCTGAGGCAGGTGGATCACGAGGTCAGGAGATCGAGACCATCCTGGCTAACACGGTGAAACCCCGTCTCTACTAAAAATACAAAAATTAGCGGGTCATGGTAGCACGCACCTGTAGTCCCAGCTACTTGGGAGGCTGGGGCAGGAGAATCACTTGAACCCAGGAGGCAGAGGTTGCAGTGAGCCAAGATGGTGCCACTGCATTCCAGCCTGGGCAACAGAGCGAGACTCTGTCTCAAAAAAAAAAAAAAAAAAAGTATGTATTAGTAGTGATCCCTAGTCATACCCCCATTTAAGTTACCACTCTAGTTCGTGCAAAAATCCACCCAGATGAATGCTGTGGGATGATGGTGGATCTACCACAAACTCAAGTAAATAGTTGACTCAATTGCAGCTGCGTCAGATCTAGTATCATTTGCCTGTGGCAGGAGATTAACACAACCTATGGACATAATGTAAGACCATTGATTTGGAACATCTCTCTTTCCATCACTGTCAGATCAGAGATTTTTGTATTCATTTGAAATGAACACCAATATACATTTACTTGTGTCCAGAGCTATAAAAATTCCTTGGCTGTCTCTCCTAATATAATCTGAAGGGTCATGGACTGGCTATTCATGTGCATCTGGCCAAAGATTTCTTGAATAATACCTTTAAAGCACAGACATCAAAGCAAAAATTGGCAAATGGAATTACGTCAAGCTTAAAAGCTTCTGGCCAGGCACGGTGGCTCATGCCTATAACCCCAGGACTTTGGGAGTCCAAGGAAGGCAGGTCATGAGGTCAGGAGTTTGAGACCAGCCTGGCTAATACGGTAAAACCCCGTCTCTACTAAAAATACAAAAATTAGCTGGGCGTGGTGGCATGTGCCTGTAGTCCCAGCTACTCGGGAGGTAGAGGCAGAAGAATCACTTGAACCGGAGAGGCGGAGGTTGCAGTGAGCTGAGATTGCGCCACTGTACTCCAGCCAGGGTGAAGGAGCGAGACTCCATTTCAAAAAAAAAAAAAAAAAACAAAGGGAAGACACAGTTTACAGAATGGGAGAAAATATTTGCAAACTATTCATCCAATAAGGGATTAATAGCCAAAATAGCCAAAATATAAAAGGAACTGAAACAACTCAATAGAAAAAAAAATCCAATTTAAAAATAGGCAAAAGATCTAAATAGATATTTCTCAAAAGAAGTAATACAAAGGGCCAACAGGTATATGAAAAAATTGTCAGTGCAGCTAATCATCAGGAAAATGCAAATCAAAACCACAAAGAGATTATGTCAACCCAGTTAAGTGGATATTATCAAAAAGACAGGAAATAATAAATGCTGGTAAGGATGCAGAGAAAGGGAAACCCTTGTATACTATTGGTGGGAATGTAAATTAGTACAGCCACGCTGGAAAATGGTACAGGGGTTCCTCATAACCTAAAAATAGAACTGTCATATGATCCAGCAATCCCACTGCTAGATGTGTATCCAAAAGAAAGGAAGTCAATGTATCAAAGATGTATCTGCACTCTCATGTTTATTGTAGCATCACTCACACTAACCAAGATATGGAATCAACCTAAGTGTCCATCAGCAGATGAATGTGTAAAGAAAATGTGGTATATATACACAATGGAATATTATTCAGCCACAAAAAAGAATGAAATCAAGTCATTTGCAGCAACATGGATGGAACTGGGGATATTATGTTAAGTGAAATAAACCAGGAACAGAAAGACAAACATTGCATATTCTCATTCATATGTGGAGCTAAAATAATTCATTCCATGAAAGTAGTGAATAGAGTGGTGGTGACTAGTGACTAGAAAGGGTAGTGCAGAGTGGGGCATAAAAAGGGATTTCTTGACGGGTACAAAAATGCAATTAGATAGAAAGTGTTTGATGGCACAATAAGGCAATTACAGTTAGCAATAATTTACTGCATATTTTAAAATAGGAGACAAGGTTTGGACTTTTCCTCTTTTTTGAGACACAGTTTCACTGTGTCACCTAGGCTGGAGTGCAGTGGCACAATCTTGGCTCGCTGCAACCTCTGCCTCCCTGGTTCAAGCAATTATCCTGTCTCAGCCTCCCAAGCAGCTGGGATTGCAGGCACACATCAACATGTCCAGCTAATTTTTGTATTTTTAGTAGAGACAGGGTTTCACCATGTTGGCCAGGTTGATCTCGATCTCCTGACCTCAGGTGATCTGCGTGCTTTGGCCTCCCAAAGTGCCGGGATTATGGGTGTGAGCCACCACGCTCAGCCTGGACTTTTCCCAATACAAAGGAATAATAAATGTTTGAGGTGATGGATATCCCAGTTACCCAGTTTTGATCATTACAAATTGTAAGCTTCTATCAAAATATCACATGCACCCTATAAATATATACAACTATTATGCACCTATGAAAATTAAAAATAAATTGTAAAAAGTAAAATCAACTTAAACATAAAGTTATGTGGGTATAAAAAACTTGATGCCTTCAAACCTGAGTAATCAAAAAGAAATCTCATAAAGGTAACAGGAAATTACCTTGATAAAACAAAAAATTTTGTGTTTTAGGCCAGTTACCAAAAAGGTAAAGAACCTTCTGTAGTGTGATTGCTTTTCCTTTTGGGAAGCTAATTAGGTATCCTGGAAGTCAAGCCTAATGAAAAGTTACCTGAATTTAATCAGACACAGGAAGTATGTCCAAAATTGTGAATGTATATCATATTATAGAGGAATGTAAACAAGGAAACTGGTATGTGTAGGGGAATACATGGCTCTTAGTAAAAAGCATGAGAAATTTTCTGGTTACATGGAAAAATTCAGATATATCAGGTAAAGCCAAGAGTTTAGAATCAAGTTATCCTGAAAGAAAATATTGCTTTTCTGGCCTTCAAGACAGAACATTGCAGTGTCAGGTCATAATAGGCAAGTTAAAACTGGAGCAAAAGTTACAGGAGATGATGAAAAAGTTAAAGAGAGAATTATCACCCCAGCCAAGCAAAAAGATAGACTTTTCAAGGAGAGAATGAGAGTTGAGGGCAGTGATGTATGATCTGCAAATCATATGCAGTGGATACAGCAAAAGTTGAATTTTTGAGATTTTTGGATTTTTGAGGTGAATCAGAGAAGCTTCAGGAGAAAAACCCTACCCCAAGAAATGAAATTACCATTCTGAATGAAGAAAACAACATTTCTGACCTGAAACTATACAAATTAAATGAATCTCAGGAAGAAACATGGCAAAAATAAAAACTGTCTGCAGTTTAGAAGATAGTTATTAAAGAAATAGATTTTAGAATTAAAAATCAAAACCTCTTGCAGTTTTAGCAAGAGCAGATCAGCACTTCAAGAAAACCTGTTGTTCTCACATAGGGGACCAAATTTTTAGTTTTGTATTAGTAAATTTTTAATATTAAGTTCAATCTTTACAAAGACATTATTCCCTTCTAATTATAGTCAACCTGATTACACACAAATTTCTTGTATAAATTTATTCTTCACAAACCTTATCATACCTTACTCAGACATTCAATGATATGCTTAGACTTTCTGCTTTATCCTATACTTACTTTTTTCTAAATAACCAGTCATTTTACCTTAGGACAAAAGTTATCACATAAGATTTTTTACACAAAATTATTTTATTTTTTCAGCCTTTCTTGTCAAAAATATGTCTTTATATCCATAATTTTCTTTTTTTTTTTTTTTTTTTTGAGACAGAGTCTCACTCTGTCACCCAGACTGTAGTGCAGTGGCACGATCTCAGCTCACCACAACCTCCGGCTCCTGGGTTCAAGTGATTCTCCTACCTCAGCCTCCTGAGTAGCTGGGATTACAGGCACACACCACCATGCCCGGCTAATTTTTGTGTTTTTAGTAGAGACGGGGTTTTGCCATGTTAGCTAGGCTGGTCTCGAACTCCTGACCTCAGGTGATCCCCCAGCCTCAGTCTCCCAAAGTACTGGGATTACAGGTGTGAGCCACTGCGCCCAGCCGATATATCCATAACTTTCCTCTCTATCTCTCTCTCTCTCTCTCTCTCACTCTCTCAGTTCCTGGTTCCTTTCTATCTTGTTTTTATGTATTTCCTAAATTCACTTTTTGAAATAATCTTTAAATAACCTCTGAATTAGACAAAATTATATTTTTTCTCAATAAAGAACACACATATTTATGCCTTATAATTTTTATCAAAAATACATCTTTTTTGTATACTATATACAGAATTATTTATATTGATAGAATTTTAACTTTTAATAACCTTAATTTCTAGTAAGCAATTTTGAACTGTCACATATCTTTACCTTATAGAAAAGAATTATAATATTTTGAAGCATATTTCCCCATAACATACTTTTTTGTATTAATAGACCCAAATATATTTATTTAGTGTTTCTATAAAATTTAAGAAGTCCACAACAAACATATTTATGTTCAGCAATTTTTAATTTTTTGGTCTTATTTGGAAATGACCCAAACACTTAATGAGTATCACTTAATTTAACATAACATCTATTTAAAATTTTAAATTACATAACAAGTTTATCTCATTTATGTTTCTCAAATTTATTGTTAAGATTATACCTAGATTATTTATGAAAGTTGAGATATTAGACAAAACCAGCCATCATTTTAAGCTATTTTCCTGTTATCCACTTTTATAGCCTGTGAATATCATGTGTTTACCTAAGTTAGAACCTTTAACATTAAATATGTGGGTATTTTGCTGATAACACAAAAGTTACGGATGTTTTTATTGAACCAACAGCATTAAATTAGTCCTACTTACCAAGGAGATACATAAAGATCATTCTGTTTTTAAGTTGGGGTTATAATTTTATGACGTTATAACATCTAACAGAGAAACATATAAAACTGTTTCAGCAGTAAACCCAAAAATGTATGGGCAAGATGTATGTTGACAATTTTGAAGACATTTCTATTTTTATTTTAACAATGATTTTAAAGCCAGCTTATTTGTTAAAGATATACATAAGTCACATGAACTAAAAGGAATTTGAATTGATTACTATATATTTTATATGAGTGCTCCTTTAAGTTAATCTGAAGAGAATTTCTTAAGGGATTTTTGGCCAGACTTTACATGTAGACACAACACATAAAATAAAACATGTACATATGTGGAAGCACACCTAAACACACACATATGTACACATACACAAAGATGCTTTAGCTTTTATTTTAGAATTTTAATCATGAGATAGCAATACAACTCACAAATTTATAAAGGAGAGTTAGATCCAATTTATATTTCTGACAAAATGAGACCTGTTTACGTGACTAAACTTTACTTTCTCTGCTAGGTACTTTCTCTAATTAAGACTGTGGACCAAAATTTTTGGTAAAGTAGCTTTCATAGAAGTTTGATTTTTTAAAAAACAAAACACTCTTTTTCTTAAGTAAGTTTAGGATTAAATATTCCAATGCTTACATTTAGCTAGGACTGGCTAAATTGTGTAAGAAAAACAAAATCTCCAAGTAGACTTGCATTTTTAGTAACAAATCTCATCTTTTGTGTGCTGGCCTGGTTTGCTTACTAGTCAATGAACGTAGGGAAGCATTCGAGCAGGTTTCTTTTTTGGCTTTTTTTGCCCTGCCTTGTAGACAAAGCAAAATGTTTATGTTGGAGAGAGATACCTTATAATGTTGATCTGAGCTCAAGATTTTGACTCGTTTGATCTGGAAGCCTAACTTTTATGAACATTTCCCTAGTACTTTTTCTTGTAGACTAATAATCCTTCAATTAACTGTTCCATCACTATAAGTGATTGTTAGCCAGGCGATCCTAAATGGACATTTCGGAAAAATGTTCAGGTTGCTGTAATTTGTCAAGCCATTAATTTGAAAGCCCTTTAAGACTTTTTTATCCTTGGCTGGAATGCCATAAGCAATGAGTTTTATTTCAGCATCAGTAGAAAAGTCAGCAGATTCGGAGTAGGCAGGAAAAATCATAGAGAACTTAGAAGGCTCTCCATGTCAACTCTATAGTTAGAAGTTTTTAAAAGAGTTTGAAAATGACCATTTCAGCTGTGAATGTTTTAAATATAATTTTCCCATTGGTTTAAAAATGTGCTCCAAAATGGCCCATAATGCTGGCTCAAATCCCAGAAAACCTGGCATTCCTTCATGTTTGAGAATCCCATTTTGTTCTTATTAATCTCTTGAGAGCAAAGACAATCCCATTAATCCTGTCAGCAAATGTCAGGAGTGTAGACTGGTGTTTTAGATAATAGTGACCATCCTAGTGGCTTTTAGAATCTGCGTCAACATTTAGAATGTTTTCTTACTCTGAGAATATTTTTAGAAGCAAGCAAGGGGAAAGAGCCAAATCATTTATAGATGCACGTAAGCAAGCCAAAATGAAACCAAAATCAGAGTGTTCACAAAAACTTTAACCCAGGCATGCAGACCAAACAAAATATTACACTAGACATGCAGGCCATGTGAATTCACCAGAAATACATGCCTCAGACCCAGGCTATAAATTATGTAGAATCCAGGATACTCAAACCAGGAGAGTGGTTGTCTTTATACCAGAAAGGACTTGTCATAAAAGAAAGTCTTATCATTCTAGGAGAGAGATAATATTCTTTATTAAGGTGGCCTTACAACCAAAACAAACCCCATATGAAGTCATAAATCACTCACCAAAGTGAGGGAGGATGAGAATCTGAGAAGAGATTCACTAGGGCATAAAAAGTAACTCATGGAAACAGAGAATGCAGAGGCCTCAGTTGTACCACATTTGATTCCAGGGGCTGCTGATTCTTCTGAAGTGAGCTCACTTTGATCGCACTCCTGACACCATTTATATAAACCTAAATAACAGAGAGAGGCTCTCTAAAAGAAAATGGTATTTACTTTGGAATAGAGCATTCATGTGTCTTAGTAAATTGTATATATACTCAGGGAAGCATAGAAAGACAAAGACTTTTAAAGGAGAATTAGGAGGATTATATGATTGTTTCAGATAATTATTTTTGGCTACAAGGATTAATAACAAGCATGGTGCCAATCTGAGGTCAGACAGGCAGTTGCTGGGCAGATGTCTTTACAGAAACATTTTTTGTGTAGGACTGCAATGGCCTTTATACAAGGTTGTGGTTTCTTTTTTCTTTTCTTTTCTTTTTCTTTTTTTTTTTTAATTTTTTTATTTGAGATAGAGTCTCCCTCTGTTTCCCTGGCTGGAGTACAGTAGTGTGATCTTGGCTTATTGCAACCTCTGCCTCCTAGGTTCAAGTGATTCTCCTGTCTCAGCCTCCAGAGTAGCTGAAATTACAGGCACGTGCCACCATGCCTGGCTAGTTCTTGGATTTTTAGTAGAGACAAGGTTTTGCCATGTTGACCAGGATGGTCTCAAACTCCTAACCTCAGGTGATCCACCTGCCTCAGCCTCCTAAAGTGCTGGGGTTACAGGTATGAGCCACTGTGCCCGGCTGCCAGGTTGTGGTTTCTGCAGAGCCTTTTGTGATAGTGCTTGTTACCAGGCATTTGTACATGAGAACGCTCTCTTCATGGCCTTCCCTAGATGTATTTATTAAGGTGTTGTGTTTTTTTGTTTTTTTGTTTTTTAATACAAGTGACCTCATTTTGATTTGGACAACTTTCATACTACATTCTAATCTTCTAATTGAGAACTGTTTCCTGGAAACCCAAACCTGAAAACAGTGCACTTGGAGCTGAGACTAGATGAGAATGAACCAGATTGTTGAAAAACTAGGAACAGGCCGGGCGCGGTGGGTGGCTCACGCCTGTAATCCCAACACTTTGGGAGGCCAAAGGGGGTGGATCACCTGAGGTCAGGAGTTCAAGACCAGCCTGACCAATATAGTGAAACTCCATCTCTAATAAAATACAAAATTAGTTGGGCATGGTGGCACATGCCTGTAACCCCAGCTACTCGTGAGACTGAGGCAGGAGAATCGCTTGAACCCGGTGAGGGCAGAGGTTACAGCGAGTCAAGATCACACCACTGCACTCCAGGCTGGGTGACAGAGTGAGACTCCATCCCAAAAAAACACTAGGGACAAAAAATTCAAACAGATGGAAAAAAATCAAAACCCTTGGGTTGGAAGGTGCTTCATATGTTGATTATGTTTTGAATCAGAGGTGGTACCAGTGTACAATTGAACAGGCAGGACCACTCTGGCTGTTGTGAGGACTGAGTGGAAGAAAGAAGACAAATTGGAGGCTTTGATAGTAGCCCAGGTAGGATATGATGGCACCATGGACTAGGCTGGTGGCACTGGAGATCGCAGTATAAAGATTCAAAACAGGCTAGGTATGCTAGCTTATACCTGTAATCCCAGCACTTTGGGAGGCCGAGGCAGGTGTATCACCTGAGGTCAGGAGCTCGAGATCAGCCTGGCCAACATGGTGAAACCCCGTCTCTACTAAAAATACAAAAATTAACCAGGTGTGGTGGTGGGTACCTGTAATTTCAGGAGGCTGAGGCAGGAAAATTGTTTGAACCTGGGAGGTGGAAGTTGCAGTGAGCCGAGACCGCGCCACTGCACTCCAGCCTAGGTAACAGAGTAAGACTCTGTCAAAAAAAAAAAAAAAAAAAAAAAAAAGATTCAAAACGTGTTTTAGGGTTATAACTGAAGACTTATGTATAGGTTAGATGTGGGATTGAAGGAAAAGGAAGAAACTAATGTGGCTGTTGGTTTTGTGGCTTGAGGAAATGGGGGGTTAGTTGAACAGTTATGAATATGGGAGACCCTGGGGAAAAGTCACAGTTCAGTTAGTTCATTGTTGGTTTTTAAATAAAAGTTTGGGAAATTAAGAGCTTACTTTTGGATACAGGAACTTCAGACATTCATCTAAGTAGAGATTTCAAATAAGCAGTTACAAGCCTGATGCTTAGGTCTATGGAGAAGACAGTATAAGACACCTAGGGAGAAAATATCTACCACCATTTGGGATTTTTAAAAAATTAAATAGTTTTGTTTTTTTTTTTTTGAGACTGAGTCTCCCTCTGTTGCCAGGATGGAGTGTAGTGGTGCGATCTCAGCTCACTCTAACCTCCACCTCCTGGGTTCAAGCGATTCTCGCACCTCAGCCTCCTGAGTAGCTGGGACTACAGGTGCCCGCCACCACGCCCGGCTGATTTTTGTATTTTTAGTAGAGATGGGGTTTCACCATGTTGGCCAGGATGGTCTCAATCTCCTGACCTCGTGATCCCCCTGCCTCGGTCTCCCAAAGTGCTGGGATTACAGACATGAGCCACCGCACCCAGCCCAGTAGTATTTTTTTTCTATTACACAAGACGTTTGCCTTTATTGACCATCTATAGGTTGTGTTGGAAGGAAAATATGCTTTAATTCTTAATGATATGGGCTTGAATCCCAACTCTTCCATTTAAGTATTGTGTTTCTTAAACTGTTTTCACCTCATTTTTATTAAAAATCTAACCAAAATCTTCTTACTAGCTTGTATAAGTACTCAAGTTGGCTCCTAGGGTACCCATGTCTGCTCCAGACAAGCAAATATTAATATACCATCTCTCCTTGAAAGTATCTATTTTTTCTTTAAACTTCAGGCTGGTTGGTTGCCTGGAAACCTTACCTCTAAGATGGGTTCAAGAAAAGTTATAATTTCATAGATTATTTGGCTTCTACTTGTTGCTAGACTGGAGTGATTCTTTTTCCAGCTTCTGGTATAGTAAGCAGAAGCACTGCTAGTCTACATGTAAAAAATTTGAGATAAATAAACATGTGATTTTCAATTGACAGTTCTCTAACTTAGGCCAAAGACATTAACTGAAGAAGATTGTGGCATTATAAGTTCAAGATGGAAACTGAAACAAAGCAGTCATCCATTGGATCAACAGATGATTGGATAAAGAAATAACTGTGGTATAGGCCGGGCACAGTGGCTCATGCCTGTAATCCCAGCACTTTGGGAGGCCAAGGCAGGTGGATCACCTGAGGTCAGGAGTTCGAGACCAGCCTGAACAACATGGTGAAACCCCGTCTCTACCAAAAATACAAAATTAGTGGGGCATGGTGGTGCATGCCTGTAATCCCAGCTACTTGGGAGGCTGAGGCAGGAGAATCTCTTGAACCCAGGAGGTGGAGGTTGCAATGAGCCAAGATCACGCCACTGCACTCCAGCCTGGGCAACAAGAGTGAAACTCTGCCTCAAAAAAATTAAAAAATTAAAAATAACAATAATTGTGATATATACACACGATGGAATACTACTCAGCCATAAAAAAGAATGAAATCATGTATTTTGCAGTAACATGGATGGAATTGGAGACCACTCTCTTAAGTGAAACAATCCAGAAACAGAAAGTCAAATACCACATGTTCCCACTTATTAGTGAGAGCTAAATAATGTGTATACATGGACATACAGTGTGGAATGACAGACATTGGAGACTCAGAAAGATGGGAGTGTGGGAGATGCATGAAGGATGAAAAATCACTTGATACAGTGTTTATTATTTGGGTCATGGTTACACTAAAAGCCCAGACCTCACCACTATACCATATATCTGTGTAACAAAATGGTGCCTGTACCCCTTAAATTTATACACATAAAGTAAAATAGAAAAGAAAGCAGGAATGAATAAGATTGCTTAGGGAAAGTTTGTTTATCTACTGTGAAATTCTAAACCTTATGTTATGTCTTCAAATATTTCTTCTCATAGTTCCATTCTTTTACACTTTGATTTTTCTTCTCATGACTGATGAAGTATTGTATCTTTGATAGTTGATATGAGTGCTTGTTCTTTCAATGTGATTGTGATAAAGTTAGTATTTGTGGGATTTCTCTCATAGGTATTCCAAGGGCACAACACTACCAAAATAGCTGTAAAGGACTTGTCTTTGAATTTATATGAGGGGCAGATCACTGTTCTTCTAGGACATAATGGGGCAGGAAAATCTACCACTCTATCCATTCTCTCAGGTAGGTATTCCACTCTGTTAAAAAAAAAACTGTAGATAAAGCAATGAGACTTTTGTGTATCCTCTTGATGTTTACAGTTTAGTGATTTCTGCGATACATACTTTAATAATTTCCTTTATTTTCGAGTTTGCAAATAATTGTTATAAAATTTAAAATTAGTATTTATTTTGGGGAAGAGGGAAGAGGACATTACATAATGATAAAAAGGTCAATCTACCAAGAAAACATAACTATTCTTAATATGAATGCAGTCAAAGAACAGAGCATCAAATGCTCAAAGCAAAAACTGATAGACTTGAAAAAAGAAATAGACACATTTGCAATTATAGTTGGAGACTTCAACACCACTCTTCTAGCAATTGATAGAACCAGTAAACAGAATAAAAGTTACCGAAAAACTTAACAGCACTGTTACTCAAAACAATCTGATTGACACTTGTAGAAAATTCCACTCAGCAAAATACACATTTTTTTTTTTTTTTTAATTTGAGATGGAGTCTCGCTGCGTCGCCAGGCTGGAGTGCAGTGGTGTGATCTCAGCTCACTGCAACCTCCGCCTTCCAGATTCAAGCGATTCTCCTGATTACAGGCACGCGCCACCATGCCTGGCTAATTTTGTATTTTTAATAGAGACAGGGTTTCGCCATGTTTCCCAGGCTGGTCTCAAACTCCTGAGCTCAAGCAATCCACCCACCTCGGCCTCCCAAAGTATTGGGATTACAGGTGTGAGCCACTGTGCCCGGCGTGCATTAAGTGAATATTTTCTAGTGTGTAACATTTTAATTCCTTTAATAATTTTTCTCATTATATAATTTTGAGTTATTTTCTTAGTAGTTGCCCTGGGGCTTACCATATACACCTTAACTTAAAGCAATGCACAGCTTAAAACAGAATTCATAAATTTCAAATGGCTGATTGGCAATGCTGGCATGTTGTAATATGACACGCTCTCATGTTTTTATTACTCAAATGATTTGCACTTACTCATACACATTGAAACATAGAACATACAGTTCAATAAGAAATTACAAAATAAATTACTTCTAAGTTCGTCACCTCAAAAATAACTGTCAGTGTTTTGTAGAATTTTCTTCTGTATGAAATATTGCTAATGATAATGAGTTATCCATATGTAGATTTCAAAGTTGAGATGCTAATGAGCAGTTTGTTGTGATGTTCCCTTATGAAAACTAAGATAAAGTTTTCTTTATCTTATAACATAATATAAATACATTTCTGTTATATTTTCTGCTTGTTTCTAGGTCTCTATCCTCCTACAAGTGGAAAGGCCTATATTAATGGATACGATATCTCAAAGCAGATGGTCCAGATTAGGAAATCGCTGGGCTTGTGTCCCCAGCAGAACCTGTTGTTTAATTACTTGACAGTATCAGAACACCTTCATTTCTATTGTGTGGTGAGCAAAACAAAGTTTCCTTTTTCCCCAGTCTATTCATGTGCTTCACATAGATTAGCTACTATGGACATTTTATTCTTACAAAGTTCAAAATTGATTTTAATGAAGTCTTCTTTAAACATAAAGAGAAGCAAAGGGAATAAGTTGCTACATGAATGATGTAAGAAAAAAGCTGGTGTAATATGTTTCTAAGAGTAAAGCTAGAAGCACCACATAAACTCTGTCTCCTTTTTCTAGATAAAAGGAGTACAAGTAAAGATGACT
This sequence comes from Pongo pygmaeus, assembly GCF_028885625.2. Classification (NCBI taxonomy): domain Eukaryota; kingdom Metazoa; phylum Chordata; class Mammalia; order Primates; family Hominidae; genus Pongo; species Pongo pygmaeus. The sequence continues at coordinate 23,365,161 of NC_072391.2, forward strand.
CCTGCAAAAATTGACCACATGCTGACTACTTTTAACCTGCTAGAAAAGCGTAATGAATTGTCGAAGTCGCTGAGTGGAGGAATGAAGCGCAAACTCTCCATCATTATAGCATTTATAGGGGGCTCCAAGGTAAACAAACAAACAAGCAAAGCCAAATATGGATTCCCACTGCACACTGCAGCTAGTCTAAAAGAATCAGCCAACACAAATTTGAGAGCTGATATGGAGCTAACATTCTAAAGATAACCTCCTAAATGAAAATCAGATGAGATTGACCTTATCAATCTCATTGGTATAAAATGGCCATAGGTTTGAAATTATTCCAGCATTCCTAATTCAGTTTTTTCTAAACTTTTTTTTGAGACAGGGTCTTGCTCTTTCGCCCAGGCTGGAGTGCAGTGGTACAATCATGGCTTAAAGCAGCCTTCACCTACCTGACTCAAGCAATCCTCCCTGCTCAGCCTCCCAAGTAGCTGGGACTACAGACACATGCCACCACACCCAGCTAATTTTTTACTAATTTTTTAAGTTTTTTGTAGAGACGGGGTCTCACTATGTTGCTCTAACTTTTGGGCTCAACTGATCCTCCCACCTTGGCCTCCCAAAGTGCTGAGATTACATGTGTGAGCCACTGCACTTGGCCTCTAAACTTATTATCTTAGCCTGGTTGAACAAGTGAGAAAGCAAAATCAGAGTAAGCTCCATGACTGGTAAGAGAATAGTGGTACCAGTATATAATATTTAACAATGGTCATGGAATTGTTTTTCTGGTCTTCAGGTAGTGATACTTGGTGAGCCAACGTCTGGTATGGACCCAGTCTCAAGGAAGGTCACCTGGGATCTCCTGCAGCATTTTAAAAAGGATCGTACCATCCTACTGACCACCCACTACACGGATGAAGCTGATGTTCTGGGTGACCGCATAGCCGTCATGATCAAGGGATCCCTGCGGTGCTGTGGCTCTTCAATTTTCCTGAAAAAAATATATGGTCTCTCTCTCCTTGATTATTCTTAGGATATTGATGCCTTAATAATATTCTTCAAACATATGTTTCATTGTTTTTTTCTAGGTACCCAAAACTTCAGTGCTTCCCTCTGTTCTATTAATTAGGATTCAACTATGAGACCTATGAAATAATACTCCTTTTTTAAAAAATTATTTTCTTCTTTTATGTTTATTGTATTATCCAAAATTTATGTTCATTTTTTCCATATGGCTTCTACTTAAATTGTAATTTGCCCAAATGCATTTGTGCTTTCAAAGAAAGAGATAGATAGATAGATAGACAGACAGACAGGTTGATGGATCATAAGGGAAACACAGGGAACCAAACATCTCTGCTCTGTTTCTTGTTTTTCAAAGAAGTACTAAATTGCTTCTATATGAGCAGAATAATTTATTACAGTATGAAAAATTTTTGTAAACTGTAAAATACCAAATGTGTCCTAATAGCTTCCTTACCTTTTTAAGGCCATTATTCAAAATTACCTATACATCAGTCTTCTTTGACCCCTTAAATATAATTTTGACACTAGATAGTTCCATGACTCTAGGAAGTTTTTTTTAGCCTGTTTTCATCAATTCACCTCTCCCAGAGGCAATTACTTTCTGATTTTATTACCATACATTAGTTTTGCCTGTTGTCGAATGTCATATAAATGAATTATATATTATAATTTTGTTCATGGTTTCTTTACTTCAGCACAATACATTTGAGATTAATCTGTATTGTTGCACAGATCAATTGTACATAACTTCAAATCTTCATAGATTTTTATGTTGTTATAGGTCATTTCCAGTATATGATATATGACTTCAAATATCATAAGCAAATGTGCCATGAATTTAAAGATCTTTCTTGGTTAAAAATCCATCTTGTGAACTTAAAGATCTCTCTTGCTTAAAAATTCATCTCGGTTGAAATTACTTAGTAGTGGAGTATTTTGGTACTGACTAGTGGGGTACTTGGTCAAAAATTATGTGTATGATGTTTTGAAAGGTTCTTCAAAGTGCTTGTAATATTTTACACCAGCCAGCGTGTTTGAGATTTCCACTTACTCCATACCCACACCAATATTTTGGTTTGCCTTTTGAGTTTTAGTCATTCTGGTGGGTGTGAAACAGTTATCTCGGTGTTTTTAATTTTCATTTCCCTGAAGAATAATTATATTGAGTTCATTTTCATGTATAAGTTGGCTATTTGTATGAATTCTTTTGTGAAGTGTTTAAGTCTTCTGCCCACTATTAAAAGTTGGTTGTTTGTCTTTTTTATTGAACATTTGTAGGAGTTCCTTCACATATTCTTCATGTGAGTTCCTTGTCAGATACATGTATTGTGAATATCCAAATGGGTTCCTTGCCTACTCATCTTAATAGTATCTTTTGATGAGTGTAAATGTTTAAAGTCTCATTTATTAATTGTTCTGAAGATTTTTGTGTCCTTTCTAGGATATCTTTGCCTCCATAAAGGTTGCAGAGATCTCCTATATTTTCTTCTTGATACTTTACAGTTCTAGCTTCTAAAGGTTTATTACTTATTTCAAGTTGACTTTTGCAAATGGTGTTGATGTTGATTTTTTTTCCTGTGAGTATCCAGAACCATTTACTGAAACACATTCCTTTTTCTATTGAATTGCTTTGTCACTTTTGATAAAAATCAGTTGACTGTCTATAAGTGGGTCTACTTTTGGTTTTTCTGTTGTTTCATTCATCTGTGGGTCTATCCTTTTGCAAATACAACAGTCATGAATACTGGATCTTTATAGTAAGTCCTGAAAATAGGTAACATAAGTCTGCCAACTTTTTACTTGGTTTTCAGAATTGCTTGAGCTACTTTAGGCCCTTTATATTTCCCTATAGATCTTATAGTCATTTTGTTAAATTCTACAAAAACTCTGGTTGGATATTGGTTGGGATCTCTTTGAAGCTATATATCATTTTGGGAAGAATGGTCATCTTCAATATTGAGTCTTCCAGTATATGAGTTTCATATCATTTATTGGTTTATTTAGGTTTTGTTTAGGCCATTTTTGGCTATATTTTGTTGTGTTCATTGTCGAGGTCTTTCATTAGATTTATTCCAAAGTATTTCATTTTTATATTTATGCAAATGATAGTATTTAATGTTATTTTCCAATGTTTCTCTTCTAGTATTTATATATACAATAATTTTATATTGACCTTGTGTCTTGTAAACTTGTTTATTCATGCATTAGGTCTGATGATATTTTTGTAGATTTGATGCACAATCCTATTACTTGTGAATCAAAAGGTTTTGCTTCTTTCTCATCTTTATGCCTTTTATCTTTTTCTTTTGCCTTATTTTTTTATATGGGACTTACAGTACATTCTTGAATAGGATTAATAAAAGTAGACAGACTTGCCTTGTTCCTTATCTTAGAGGGGAAATGTATAGTGTTCATCATTAAATATGAGATTTCCTGAAGGATTACTTGGAAGCCTGTTATCAGTTTAATGAATTTTCCTTTTTTGCTAGGAGGTTTTTTTTTTCTTTTTTTAAAAAAATTTTATTTTAAGTTCTAGAATACATGTGCAGGATGTGCAGGTTTGTTACATAGGTGAATGTGTGCCATGGTGGTTTGCTGCATCTATCACCCCATCACCTAGGTATTAAGCCCCACATGCATTAGCTATTTATCCTAATGCTCTCCCTTCTCCTGCTCCCCATGACAGGCCCCAGTGTGTGTTGCTCCCCTCCCTATGTCCATGTGTTCTCATTGTTCAGCTCCCACCTTTAAGTAACAACATGGGGTGTTTGGTTTTCTGTTCGTGTGTTAGTTCGCTGAGGATAATGGCTTCCAGCTCCAACCATGTCCCTGCAAAGGATATGATCTCATTCTTTTTATGGCTGCATACTATTCCATGGTATATATGCACCACATTTTCTTTATCCAGTCTATCACTGATGGGCATTTGAGTTGATTCCATGTATTTACTATTGTGAATGGTGCTGCAGTGAACGTGTGCATGCATGTATCTTTATAATAGAATGATTTATAATCCTTTGGGTACATACCTAGTAATGGGATTTGAGGAAGCACCACACTGTCTTCCAAAATGGTAGCACTAATTTACATTCCCACCAACAGTGTAAAAGCATTCCTATTTCTCCACAGCCTTGCCAGCATCTGTTTCTTGACTTTTTAATAATGGCCATTCTGATTGGTGTGAGATGGTATCTCACTGTGGTTTTGATTTGCATTTTTCTAATGATCAGTGACGTTGAGCTTTTTTTCATATGTTTATTGGCTGCATAAATGTCTTTTGAGAAGTGTCTTTTCATGTCCTTTGCCCACTTTCGGATATTAGACCTTTGTCAGATGGATAGATTACAAAAATTTTCTCCCATTCTGTATGTTATCTGTTCACTCTGATGATAGTTTCTTTTGCTGTGCAGAAGCTCTTTAGTTTAATTAGATCCCATTTGTCAATTTTTGCTTTTGTTGCAATTGCTTTTGATGTTTTTGTCATCAAACCTTTGCCTGTGCCTATGTCCTGAATGGTATTGCCTAGATTTTCTTCTATGGTTTTTATGAAAGTTTTAGGTTTTACATTAAGTCTTTAATCCATCTTGAGTTAATTTTTGTATAAAGTCTAAGGAAGAGGTCCAGCTTCAATTTTCTGCATATGGCTAGCGAGTTTTCTCAGCATCATTTATTAAATAGGGGATCCTTTACCCATTGCTTGTTTTTGTCAGGTTTGCTGAAGATCAGATGGTTGTAGATGTGCAGTCTTATTTCTGAGATCTCTTCTGTTCTATTGATCTATGTGTCTGTTTTTGTATCAGTACCGTGCTGTTTTGTTACTGTAGCCTTGTTGTATAATTTGAAGTCACATAGCGTGATGCCTCCAGCTTTGTTCTTTTTGCTTAGGATTGTCTTAACTATACAGGCTCTTTTTTGGCTCCATATAAATTTTAAAGTAGTTTTTTCTAATTCTGTGAAGACTGTCAATGGTAGTTTAATGGGAATAGCGTTGAATCTATAAATTACTTTGAGCAGTATGGCCATTTTCACAATATTGATTCTTCCTGTCCACAAGGATAGAATGTTCTTCCATTTGTTTGTGTCTTCTCTTATTTCCTGGAGATTGCTAGGAGGTTTTTAAAAATCTATGGTAGATGTTGAATTTCATCAATGCTTTTTTTTTTGGGATCTAGTGGAATAATCATATTTTTTTCTCTTTAATTTTGTGTTCTGATTTACATTCATTTATATTTGAAAGATAAAGCCAAGCTTTTGTTCCTGGGATAAATCCTATTAGTCATTATGTATTACTTATAAATTGCAGAATTTGATTTGTAGATATTAAGTTCATCAGGTACTTTGGTCTATAATGCCTATAATTTTCTTTTCCTGAAATCTCTGTCTAGTTTTGATATCAGGTTTATGTTGGCCTCATAAAATGAATTCAGAAGTGTTTCTTCTCTTTTGTCGTCTGTAAGCATTTATATAAGGCTCATACTATTTTTTTCTTAAGTGTTGGATAGAATTAATCAGTGAAGTGTCATCTGGGTCTCAAGATTACTATTTGGGAGAGTTTTTACTAATTAAAAATCTATTTCTTGCCAAGGCACACTGGCTCATGCCTGTAATCCAGCACTTTGAGAGGCTGAGACAGGCAGATCACTTGATCTCAGGAGTTTGAGACCAGCCTGGCCAACCTGGTGAAACCCCGTCTCTACTAAAAATATAAAAATTAGCTGGGCATGGTGGTGCATGCCTGTATTCCCAGCTACTCAGGAGGCTGAGGCAGGAGAATCACTTGAATCCAGGAGATGGAAGTTGCAGTGAGCCAAGATCGTGCCACTGCACTCCAGCCTGGGCGACAGAGTGAGAGACTGTCTCAATATATATGTATATATATTTCTTTGAAAAATATAGGGCTATTTAGATTTTCCATTATTTTTTGTGAACTTTTTTATAACTTTAATTTTTTCAGATAACTAATATCCCCTTAATTATCCTTTTAATGTTTGTATTACATATGTTAATGTCTTGACTTTCATTTCAGACACTGATTATTTGTGTTTTTCTCTTTTTTTTTCTTGATCATTCTTGTTCGTAATACATCTTATGAATAAGAAAAATTTTTAGCTTTATTATTTTTATCATTGTTCTGTTTTTTATTTAACTTATTTCTGTGTTCATCTTTATTATTTCACTTTTGTTTCTTAGTTTGGGTTCATTCACACATTTTCTACCTTTTTAAGATGGAATATTATTATTATTATTTACAAGAAGGTCTCATTCTCTCACCCAGGCTGGAGTGCAGTGGCGTGATCTCTGCTTACTGCAACCTCTGCCTGCTGGGTTCAAGCCATTCTTTTGTCTCAGCCTCCCGAGTAGCTAGGGTTACAGGCACATGCCACCATGCCACCACACCACCACGCCCAGCTATTAAGATGGAATATTAAATCACTGACTCTTAACCTTTCTTCTTTCAAATATAGGATCTAAAGCTATACCTTTCTTCCTAAGTCCTGTGTTAGCAACACCCCACAAATTTTAGTAGGTTGTATTTTTATTTTCATTCAGTTAAAATATACTGTTTCTTATGCCTAAAGCACTTCCTTTGACATTTCTTGTAGCATACTTTTGTGGGTAATGAATTATCTTGTTTATGTTTGCCTCTACTTTTAAAACATATTTTTGCCATTTATAGAATTCTGTGTTGATTTTTGTGTGTGAAGGCACTATAATGATATTGCTTTGTCTTTTGACTACCGTGGTTTTGGATGAGAACTCCCCTGTATTCTTACACTTATTGTTCTGTATGTACTGTATATTTTCTCTCTAGTTTCCCTCAAGATTATTTCTTTATGATTTCCACAATTTGAATGTGATATTTCTCTTTCTTTTTCTTTTTCTAATCTTTTTCTGTTTGGTGTTTTTTGAGCTTCTTGACCCATGGTTTGATATTTTTTATTTTTATTTTTTTAATTCTCACCCATAGGCCAGGCATGATGGCTCACACCTGTAATCCCAGCACCTTGGGAGGCCAAGGCGGGCAGATCACCTGAGGTCAGGAGTTCAAGACCAGCCTGGCCAATGTGGCGAAACCTCACCTCTCCTAAAAAATACAAAAACTAGCTGGTCGTGGTAGTGCTCACCTGTAATCCCAGCTACTCGGGAGGCAGAGGCTGGAGAATCACTTGAACCTAGGAGGCGGAAGTTGCAGTGAGCCGAGATCACGCCACTGCACTCCAACCTGGGTGACAAAGCAAGACACTGTCTCAGAAAAAAAAAAAAAAAAAATTCTCAGCCATAAATCTTTTTAGTTATTTCTTCTGCCTCACTCACTTCTGAGATTCCCATTAGAGACACATTACAACTTTTGGCATTGTCACACAACTTTCTGATACTCTATTGTGGGTTTTTTCCACCTGGCTCATTTCTTTGTGATTCAGTTTCTGTTGAAAGTTGATTGAATTTTTTCCTCAACTCTGTTGACTTTACTGATGAGCCAGTCTTAAGCATTCTTCATTTCTGTGATTATGATTTTTCCTTCTAATATTCTTACTTTATTCTTTCTTATATTTTCTGTCTCCTGAAATTTTCCACCTGTGCATGTGTGCTGTCTATTGTTCCCACTAGAGCCTTTAACAATTTAAACTATTTTCTATCATAGAAAAAAATACATATTTATCATTTTAACCATTTTTAAGTGTATAATTCAGAAGCATTAAATACACTGACAATGTTGTGTAACCATCACCACTATCTTTACCCAAAGCTTTTTTTATCCTCTCCAACAAAAAACTCTGCACCTGGTAAACAAGAACACCCCCTTTCCTCCTGTTCCAATTTCTGGTAACATCAAATCTACTTTCTGTTTCTATGAGTTTGCCTGTTATAGTTACCTCATATAAATGGAATCACACAATATTTGTCCTTCTATATCTGACTTAATAACTAAGCATAATGTTTTTATGGCCCATCCATGGTTTAACGTATATCAAAATTTCACTTCTTTTTTATGGCTGCATAATATTCCATTGAAAATATATACCATATTTTGTTTACCCATTTATCTGTTGATGGACACTTTTGTTGTTTCCACTCTCTTGCTATTGTGAATAATAATGCTGTGAACATTAGGATACAAATAATCTGTTCAAGTCCCTACTTTTAATTATTTTAGATATATATTTAGGACAGAATTGTTGTGTCATAACCTTTTGAGACACTGCCAAACTGTTTCCCACAATGCTGGCACCATTTTACATTCCTACCAGCAATGCGTGAACATTTCAATTTCTTCAAATGCTCTCAACACGTGTTTTCCAATTTTAAAAAATTATATTCATTCTAGTAGGTGTAAAATGATACCTTAGAGCTTATTGGCCATTTGTATATCTTCTTTAGAGAATTATCTATTTAAATCCTGTGCTCATTTTATCAATTGAGTTTTTTGTCATTGACTTTTAAGAGTTCTTTATATATTCTGAATATTAATTCCTTTCCAGATATATAATTTTCAAATAATCTCCCATTCTGTACATTGTCTTTTCACTTTATTGATAGTGATAGTGTCCTTTGATGCTCAGAGGTTTAGGGAACCCAAAGATGACTTGGGAGGTGCTGGAAATGTGTATTTCCTAATTAGGTGCTAGTTGCAGTGGTTTTAGTTCATGAAAATCTATCAAGTGTTGTATACTGTATTTTAATAAAAGTTTTCTTTTTTAAAAGAAGGGAAAAACTACATACGAATGTTTATGTCAGCTTTATTCATAATAGTCCAAAGCTGGAAACAACCTCAATATCCCTCAATGAATGAATGCTTAAACAACTGATTTATGTATACTGATCTGGCATACTTCAACTTCGATGAATTTGTTTCTATAGGTAACTTTCTTGTGGGTTCTTTGGGATTTTCTATTTGTAATATCATCTTGTCTGCAAATAGAGATAGTTTTATCTCTTCCTTTCCTATTTGAATGCTTTCTTTTCTTAATTGTATCTCTGGCTACAGTTTCCAGTAAAATGGTAGATGCAAAGGTGAAAGTGGGCATCCTTATCTTGTTCCCAATCTTAGGGGGAAAGCTTGAAGTCTTTATTCATCGAGTATGATGTTAGTTGTGGGCTCTCTTCACCTTCTAAAGTCCCATTATGTTTATATTGATTAATCTGCTTCTTGGTGTCCCACAGGTTCCTTAGTCTCTGGTCACTTTTCTTAATTCTTTTTTATTCTGTTCCTCAGAATATATTGTTTCAATTGTCTTATCTTCAAGTCCTCTGTTACTTTCTCCTACTTGCTCAGATCTGCTTTTAACCCCTCTAGTGTACTGTTCTTTTCCGTTTTTGTACTTTTTAGCTTAGTGCTTCCTTGGTTTGTTTTCATACTTTCTCTGTTTTTACTGATAATTTCATTTTGTTCAAACATTATTTTCCCGACTTTTTTCCAAGTCTTTCTTTAGCTCCTACTGCATCATTAAGATAGTTGTTTTAAAGTCTTTGTCTAGAAAATACAACACCTGTGCTTCCTTAGGTATGGTTCTCTTGATTTCTTTTGTTCCTTTGGATAGACCATTCTTTCCTGTTTCTTTGTATATCCTGAGAATTTTCTTGTTTAAAACTCAACATTTAGGCTGGGCACGGTGGCTCATGCCTGTAATCCCAGCACTTTGGGAGGCCGAGGCAGGTGGATCACGAGGTCAGGAGATCAAGACCATCCTGGCTAACACGGTGAAACCCTGTCTCTACTAAAAATACAAAAAATTAGCCAGGCATGGTGGCGGGCGCCTGTAGTCTTAGCTACTCAGGAGGCTGAGACAGAAGAATTGCTTGAACCTGGAAGGCAGAGGTTGCAGTGAGTCGAGATCGTGCCACTGCACTCTAGCCTGGGTGACAGAGGGAGTCTCCGTCTCAAAAAAAAAAAAAAAACAAAGTTGGACATTGCCATAGGACAGTAAAGACCAATGTAAATAATTTTTCCTGCACATGATGCACCTTTCTATCTGAAGGCCCTTAGTACCTGGGATTGAGTCAGTCTAATCAGAAGTTGAGCTGGGTTTGAGTTTTATTGTTATTATGGCTACCCTCAGTTCACCATAAGCTTCAAATTTGTCTCGCAATACCTTGTGCTTAGCATGTGGGCTAGCTTGCCAGAGAGTGTTTCTTAATGTTCCTATTACACCTTTAGCTTTGGTCTTTATCTGTGAGGCTCTTTCTACATTAGTTTCTCCCTCTTTGCTCTTTTCCCTCATCAAGTGGTACACTGCTGTTACTAAGTACTTGATGCTTGCTAGCCTGGGGTTGGGGGTTGGGCATGTCATTCTCTGTTGCCATGGTTCAACCGCATTCTTAGGTAGACTTTGTGTCCGGGACTTAGGTGGGGGTTCTTTTAGTGGTTCTTCCCCTTGCATAGCATTGACAGATCCCAGATGTTCAAGACCCTGGTGATTTTCTGCCCCTGTCTCAGAGATAAAGGTTTTTTTTTCTGTTCTCTTTTCATGTCTTCAATGGATCTTCATCTGGGCTTGGGGTAACTGGGTTTTCAGGCCTTCCCTCAGCACCTTAAGCCTTTAGCTGCATAGGAGACACGGATCTATGTAGTACACCCTGCCTTTCCTGCAGTGATGGCCATCTATTGCTGAGATCTCTGCCAGGGAGGCTTTATCTGCTCTCTTACCCTTCTTCAATGCTTTCATAAGTACCCAGCAAAGTCCATGGATAAAACCCTTTGCAAACTCATCTTATGTATGTGGTTCCCAAGGGTTTTCTACATGTTAATCATGTTATAAACACTATGATATATTGTTACTTTTTCATTAAAAAGTTAATTACCTTTAAATGAATTAAATATACATGTTTATGTGTATTTATACATTATTATATATCACATATAACATGTGATATATTATGTATCACATATGTCATTAAATGATTCATATTTGCAAACACATTTACTCAATTCTTAAGACTGTATGTTGCAAGCACAGAAGCTTCTAGATTTTTCCAACAGCTGTTTTTTAAAATCCTGTATAAATATTCTCATATCTTTTTCTTATGAAATAAAAGGGTTAGTCATAGATCTTAAGTATTACGAGTGACCTCAGGAAATATACTAGTTCAATGACATGACTGTAATATGTAGAAAAAATATATATGTCTCTTTAGAAATGAAGCAAATGATAGCCAGAGAGTCAAATAACTTGACCTTCATTAACTAGTCATGGGAACCAAAACTCTATTTGGCTTAGTGATACAAATATGTCCAAGAAAATATTTTCTCTTAACTCTCTTCTTTGGAATAATGATGCAAACATTATTCAGTCATCCTTGTCATTCATGTCCAAGACCAAAAGAAAGTTCCATCTTCACGCAGAGAGACTAAGAAGTTAGTGAGATCTGAATGGTGATTTCCAGTATATATATTTGCTTGCCATCAAATTAGTCAATTTTAGAAATGACTACATTGGCCCGTTAAAATTCAGCTAGAAAAAAAAAAAATTCTGTACCCAAAGTATGATTAAGATAGAGAGATCTAAAAGTTATTCCGTAAAGCAAGGGTCAGCACACTAAAGCTCATGAGACAAAGGTCACCTGTGTTTGTGCAGCCTGCAAGCTGAGAATGTGTAAAAAATATGAAGAGAAGAATAATAGTTTATGACACATGAAAAATCATATGAAATTCAAATTTCAGTGTCCATAAATAGTTTTACTGAAGCATAGCCAGACTTACTTGTTCACATTGTTCATGACTGTTTTGTGTTACGTGACAGAACTGAGTAGCTGCAACAGAGACTGGATGGTATTGCATAAAATATTTGCTATCTGGCCCTTTATAGGAAAAGTTTAATGATCTCTTAGAGTAATTGAGGAAATCTAGGTTTAATACCATTAACATTTAGCATTTTTAAGAAAGTGCCTGATTACCAAACTGATATATTTCTTAACACCTGCTAATATGTGTTTCCCTACCTAATAATAATTATCTATGGATATTTCCAATGGATATATAATTTTTATTTGACAATTTTTTGAGAATATTCAAGATGCCATTTTACAATAGAAGCAACTGGCTTCTATGTTTCTGCTGAGAAATCATTTCTTTCTTATCATTAACCCTCTCTATGAAATGTGTCTTTTTTCCTCTGGCTGTTCCTGAGATTTCTGGTTATCTTTGGTCTTTAGGAATTTGCATATGTCACATTTGCCCTCCCCATGCCTTGATCTCCATCTTGTGCCAACATTTTCTTGTTATTTAATCTCCTTGAGATTTTCTTAGTTTTGGGGGGTACATTAGTTGATTTTTTCATCATTTTGAAAAAAATATCCACCATTATCTCTTTGAATGTTTCCTCTTCTGGTACTTGCTACTTCTGTTAGACTTTTTAATATTGTCACATATATCTTGGGTTATATGTTCTGTTATATTCTACTTTCTTCTTGTGTTCATTTTAATGACCTATTTCCAAGTTTACTGGTTCTTCTCTGTCTAGCATGCTGTTATGACCACTGAATGAATTTTTTATTTGTCATGTATTTTTCTAGTATTTCCATTTGGTTCTGTTTTGTAGTTTACATTAGTCTGCAGATATTGCTCATCTGTTCATACTATGCTTTTTTCCATTTCCACTAGATTATTTAATATATGTATCAGAGGTATTTTAAAGTCTTGGTCTCATAATTCCTAAACTGAGCCAATCCCTGTGGTTGTTTATATTGGTTTTTCCATCATATTTAGAGTCTCAAACTGATCTCAAGCAGTGCTCCTGCTTTGACCCCACAAAATGCTGGGATCATAGGCATGAGCCACTGTATCTGGATTTTACATTTTCTTGTTTCTTTGCATGTTTTGTCTTTTTTGTGACTGATTTTGTGAATAAAATGCTACTTCAGTATTTTCTGCAAAGTCCTGGAGTGTCCTGGAGGGATTTTTCTCTGCTACCTTACCCTACTCTTAGCTTCTAGAAGGCCAGTGGAGTGCACCTAGTGAAGACACAGAGTACTATGGAAAGAATTCTTTTTTTTTTGTTTTTCTTGAGACAGAGTCTCGCTCTGTCGCCCAGGCTGGAGTGCAATGGCATGATCTCAGCTCACTGTAACCTCCACCTCCCGGGTTCAAGCGATTCTTCTACCTCAGCCTCCCAGGTAGTTGGAATTATAGGCGCGTGCCACACTGTATCCAGCTAATTTTTTTTTTTTTTTTTCTGAGATTTGAGATTGAGTCTCACTCTGTTGCCCAGGCTGGAGTGCAGTGGCACAATCTCGGCTCACTGCAACCTCCATCTGCCGGGTTCAAGCAATTCTTCTGCCTCAGCCTCCTAAGTAGCTGGGACTACAGGTGCGAGCCACTACGCCCGGCTACTTTTTTGTAGTTTTAGTAGAAATGGGGTTTCACCATGCTGGTCAGGCTGATATTGAACTCCCGACCTCATGATCTGCCTGCCTCGGCCTCCCAGAGTGCTGGGATGAAAGGCGTGAGCCACCGCGCCGGCCCTAATTTTTGTATTTTTACTAGAGACAGGAGTTCACCATGTTGGCCAGGCTAGTCTTGAACTCCTGACCTCAGGTGATCCACCCGCCTCTGCCTTCCAAAGTGCTGGGATTACAGGCATGAGCCACCACACCCGGCCAATTTCTTCGATTTCTGAAAGGATTTTTATCTGACTTATTTACTACCTGACATGTAGTAGACACCCAACAAATATCTGTTTAATGCATATTAATCTTGTCCTCTCAGATTTCAGTGTCAGTAGGACGAGAAGCCAGATAACGAGACTTTTCATCGTATTCTCTGCTCTATCTGGTTATATAATCCAGATCATTATCAGTCCCTAAGAGAAATAACGAAATTATAAAAGAAGATTTATTAGGCTCCTTAGAGTTGTAATTAAATGATTTATGACATGCCCTGTCTTCTAGCTTACCCAGGTAAAAAAAGTCACGTGTGATCTCACAGGTATGGGAAGTACAAAATTGTTTTATTTGTTCTTCTACATGGATTTTTCTCAGGTGTGGGATACCACATTGTCATGGTGAAGACGCCTGATTGTAATGTCGAAGAAATCTCAATTCATTATTATATACCGACAGCCACTTTGGAGAATGATGTTGGAACTGAGTTATCATTTATTCTACCCAAAAATTATGTGCACAGGTATGGATCCAGAGAATGCTAAATGAGTAATTCTTAGACAGCCAGAAATCATTGTTTCTTTTCCTGGTTTCTTCAGGCTTAGCAAGTAGAGTTTATTTAACAAGACAAAAATCCTGCTACAGCTGCCATTTGCACTGAAAAGAGAGATGCACCTAAAGGCTATAGTATTCTGGTGTTAATTGGGATAACTGATGAATGTTTTTGGTAGAGTAAAAATTATTCCTGGTGAGTTGAGTGAAGGGGAATATTAAGACAATGAAAGACAAAAAATGGATGGCTTAAACATGGCTTTTAGAGTCAGGATGACATGAACCGAGAGGAAATAGGCAGCTTGGATGCACCAGTTAGCCAAGTTACTCATCAAAGGGAGTCACAAAGAATAATAACTTTTCCTGTGATAACTATCCTAAAAAAAGAGAAACAACTAAGAGTATTCATTGGTGACTTTCAGATATTTTTAGCTTCTTGCCATATTCAAGTAAGTAGTTGCTTTGGTATTCTCTAGATTCAAGCCAGTTGTCATCTTCATAAGGACTATGGGGGATGGGGGACTTTAATTTCTTCTTTTCAAGAACAACAGGAATGTGTCATAAAAGAAAAAGGAAAGGAAGAAGAACTGTACCATTTGAGCTTTGTTCACTCAGAAAATCAGGAAGTTCAGCCAGGCGCGGTGGCTCCCACCTATAATCCCTGCACTTTGGGAGGCCGAGGCAGGCAGATAACCTGAGGTCAGGAGTTCGAAACTAGCCTGGCCAACATGGTGAAACCCTGTCTGTACTAAAAATATAAAAATTAGCCGGGTGTGGTGGCTCACGCCTATAATCCTAGCTACTTGGGAGGCTGAGGTGGGATAATTGCTTGAACCCGGGAGGTGGAGGTTGCAGTGAGCCAAGATTGCACCATTGCACTCCAGCCTGGGTGACAAGAGCAAAACTCTGTCTCAAAAAAAAAAAAAGAAGAGAAAATTGGGAAGTTCTTGAATAGCAGCTTGAGGCAGCTAATCAGGCAGTGGAGTAGAACCAAGACCCTAGTCATAAGCTGGAGTGGAAGAATTAAATACAGTGAAAAACTGGAAATAATATTCTGGATATGTCTCCCTAGCGATACGAGGCAGTTGACTCATTCAGCCAAAGTGGGAGGCAGGTTTTATGTTGGTGCCTGAGCCCAGGGTTGTAGTCATGATCCACCAGGATCTACAGAATCTATCTGAAGGAGAGACACAGATAAAGAGCTTGCTTAAGCTTGCCACACTATCTACCTGTCCTGATTTGTATGGCCACAAACGGCATCCTCAGACAAGATCAGAAACACCATGTTGAGATTCTATCTAAGACAGGAAATGTGAAGACTTAGAAGCAGATGATATGGTGAGACCACATCATCTTACTAATCGTTTACACTCAGAAGAGAGAAATAGGAAGATACTCTAGAAGGTAAAGAACTGATTGTAGATTTCTGGGCTGTAGATATAGAATGATACACACAGTACAAAATAAAATGAAAATCATGAATTTAGGGATGTTTATATCTGCTCAGGATGATGTTTTCCCTAACAGGGAGAGCTTTTTAAATATATATATACTTTTAAGTTCTAGGGTACATGTGTACAACGTGCATGTTTGTTACATAGGTATACATGTGCCATGTTGGTTTGCTGCACCCATCAACTCGTCATTTACATTAGGTATTTCTCCTAATGCTATCTCTCCCCCAGCCCCTCACCCTCAAGAGGCCCCAGTGTGTGATGTTCCCCTCCCTGTGTCCATGTGTTCTCATTGTTCAACTCCCACCTATGAGTGAGAACATGTGGTTCTAACAGGGAGAGTTTTTTTTTTTTTTTTTTTTTTTTATACTTTAAGTTCTGGGGTATATGTGCAGAATGTGCAGGTTTGTTACATAGGTATACACGTGCCATGGTGGTTTGCTACACCCATCAACCCATCACCTACATTAGGTATTTCTCCTAATGTTATCCCTCCCCTAGCCCCCTACCCTCTGACAGGCCCTGGTGTGTGATGCTCCCCTACAGGGAGAGTTTTCAGCTAAAAGAATTGGGATGAAGAAAATATAAGAAAAAGAAATACCTATAAATCCAGTTATTTCAGAGAATAATATGGAAAGAATGAAATGATGGTTAAATACTCACTGATACCTACCCCAGCTAAAATTTTGATAACCTAACAGCAATTGAGCACTTAGTTTCTACCAGACATTGTTCTAATATGTATTTATTTGCCTGAATAAATACTGTGGAACAGAAAAGTAGTAATTTTAATCGCATATACCTGTATTCCAATTCATTGAATATATCTCACAAGGAAAGTCATCTTGAAATTTTAAAACAGGATGGGTGTGGTGGGCTCACACCTGTAATCCTACCACTTTGGGAAGCCAATGCAGGTGGATTGCTTGAGCCCAGGAAATTGAGGCTGCAGTGAGCTCAGATCATACCACTGTACTCCAGCCTGGGTGATGGAGTGAGACCCTGTCTCAAAAAAAAAAAAAAAAAAAAACAGAAAAAAAATTTTTTTTCTTTTTTTTTGAGACAGAGTTTCACTTTTGTCACCCAGGCTGGAGTGCAGTGGCACGATCTCGGCTCACTGGAACCTCCACCTTCCAGTTTCAAGCTATTCTCCTGCCTCAGCCTCCCAAGTAGCTGGGATTACAGGCACCCATCACCACACCCGGCTAATTTTTGTGTTTTTTGGTTTTGGTGTTTTGTTTTTTGGTTTCTTTTTTTTTTTTTGTAGATACGGGGTTTCACCATGTTGGCCAGGCTGGTCTCGAACTCCTGACCTCATGATCTGCCTGCCTCTGCCTCCCAAAGTACTGGGATTACAGGCCTGAGCTACTGCACCCGGCCAGAAAAAGAATTTAAAAACAAGGTCATAACTTGTAAAACAATGCTGAGACTTGGTAGAATGAAACCTAAGCTTAGAATTTAATAGCAGAATGATGGATATATGAGACGCATCAGAATAGTGCTACCTATCAGGGAATATTTATATGCTTAAAATTCTAGATCTAGAAGGTAGAAATATACAGAAAAAAAAAAAAAAAACAGTGGGTGACCATAGGAGGAGAAAGAAACAAGTTATATATCATTTTGTGAAACTCCTGTAAGCCAGAAGGAGGAAATGCATAATATATTCCTGATACAGGTTTGTTTAAGTAAGATTCATAGCGAAGGGAATAATTCAAACATAGACTTGCCCGGGAGCGGTGGCTCACGCCTGTAATCCCAGCACTTTAGGAGGCCAAGGCAGGCAGATCATGAGGTCAGGAGATAGAGACCATCCTGGCTAACACGGTGAAACCCTGTCTCTACTAAAAATACAAAAAATTAGCCGGGCATGGTGGCGGGCGCCTGTAGTCCCAGCTACTCGGGAGGCTGAGGCAGGAGAACGGCGCGAACGGCGGAGCTTGCAGTGAGCCGAGATCGTGCCACTGCACTCCAGCCTGGGCGACAGAGCAAGAGTCCATCTCAAAACAAACAAACAAACAAATATATATATATAGACTTGTAATATAGACATGTATTGCTACAGGTCTGACATATTTTTGACTTTTCTTGCCAACAATTAAACTTCCTAGAAAGACGGAGGAAATGAGAAAGAAACTGCTACTGTAAGCCTAATTCTGATCATCAAGAAAATGTTGGTTGAAGATTAAAAACAAAATGTCAGATAACTTTGGGAGAGTTTCCCATACACCATGGTAGACTTCATGGCAGAAAAGGAGGACAGAACTTGATAGATTCAGACACATACAAAATTGGGAGGTATACAGAAAAGCAAAATTCCATGGCATGATTTTTTGAAACGAAGTGTTCCTCAAGAATATTTGGAAACTTCAGTAATGAAATTCTGACCACCAAATCCCAAATCTAAAGAAAATGGAACAATACCCAAAGTGTAGTAAACAAGAACAAATAAGACAGGCTGATACAGAATATTACTAGGAAGTCTAACCCCTTCAATGTGTTATTCAAAGAAAGTTTTAAAAGTAGTTAATATCATTATACTCTTTTTTAAGAGTATGGAGTATCTTGAGCAAGGTTGGCTCCTAAGCAGCACAGTTGGAAAGATATGTGAGGGTTACAAAAATCTATGTTGTGGAACAGAAACAAAGCTAGTATTTGAGATAAGGACCAGCAGGTAATCAGGAAAAAATAGACCGGAAATTAAACGTGAACATGATAGATCCAGATGAAATTTTATGCCATGAGTTCTGTTTTGGCAATGCCTCTTTTTATGTGCCTTGATTTCTTCTAATTTTGCCTCCATTTGTATTTTAAAAATGGGATTTTGAGGTTGGGATCTGGCAGTAAGAAAAAGAAAAATCTGAAGTTATATCTTTTCCAAGAATGTCAAGGAAAAGAAGCTTCGATGCTGTCATCAAGGAAGCAAAATTCCTCAACTCCTCTTTAAATTCAACTCCTCTTTAAATTTTTGATCAAAGA